>NC_041221.1:145102006-145103567 GCF_002837175.3 Physeter macrocephalus | reverse complement strand
TTTGGAGAAATGTCTCTTTAGGTCTTCTGCCCATTTTTTGATTGGGTTGTTTTTTAACATTGAGCTGCATGAGCTGTTTATATATTTTGGAGATTAATCCTTTGTCTATTTGTTTGCAAATATTTTCTCCCATTCTGAGGCCTATCTTTTTGTCTTGTTTGCAGTTTCCTTTACTTTGCAAAAGCTTTTAAGTTTCATTAGGTCCCATTTGTTTATTTTTGTTTTTATTTCCATTACTCTAAGAAGTGGATCAAAAAAGATCTTGCTGTGATTTATGTCAGAGTGTTCTATGCTTTCCTCTAAGAGTTTTATAGTGTCCAGTCTTACACTTAGGTCTTTAATCCATTTTGAATTTATTTTTGTGTATGGTGTTATGGAGTATTCTAACTTCATTCTTTTACATGTAGCTCTCTAGTTTTCCCAGCACCACTTATTGAAGAGACTGTCTTTTCTCCATTGTATATCCTTGCCTCCTTTGTCATAGATTAGTTGACCATAGGTGCATGGGTTTATCTCTGGGCTTTCTATCCTGTTCCATTGATCTATATTTCTGTTTTTGTTTCAGTACACTATTGTCTTGATTACTGTAGCTTTGTGGTATAGTGTGAAGTCAGGAAGTCTGATTCCTCCAGCTCCCCTTTTTTCCCTAAAGACTGCTTTGGCTATTTGGGGTCTTTTGTGTCTCCATACAAATTTTAAGATTTTTTGTTCTAGTTCTGTAAACAATGCCACTGGTAATTTCATAGGGATTTCATTGAATTTGTAAATTGCTTTGGGTAGTATAGTCATTTTCACAATATTGATTCTTCCAATCCAAGAACATGGTATATCTCTCCATCTGTCTGTGTCATCTCTGATTTCTTTCATCAGTGTCTTATAGCTTTCTGAGTACAGGTCTTTTACCTCCTTAGGTAGGTTTATTCCTAGGTATTTTATTCTTTTTGTTGCAATGGTGAATTGGATTGTTTCCTTAATTTCTCTTTCTGATCTTTCATTGTTAGTGTATAGGAATGCAAGACATACTATCTATGTATAGTATCATGTTATCTGCAAACAGCGACAGTTTTACTTCTTCTTTGCCAATTTGTATTCCTTTTATTTCTTTTTCTTCTCTGATTGCTGTGGCTAGGACTTCCAAAACTACGTTGAATAATAGTGGTGAGAGTGGATATCCTTGTCTTGTTCCTGATCTAAGAGGAAATGCTTTCACGTTTTCACCATTGAGAATGATGTTTGCTGTGGGTTTGTCGTAAACAGCCTTTATTATGATGAGGTAGCTTCCCTCTATGTCCACTTTCTGGAGAGTTTTGTTTTTTTTTTTATCATGAATGGATGTTGAATTTTGTCAAAAGCTTTTTCTGCATCTATTGAGATGATCATATGGTTTTTATTCTTCAATTTGTTAATATGGTGTATCACATTGATTGATTTGCATATATTGAAGAATCCTTGCATCCCTGGGATAAATCCCACTTGATCATGGTGTATGATCCTTTTAATGTGTTGTTGGATTCTGTTTGCTAGTATTTTGTTGAGGATTTTTGCATCTATATTCATCAGT
>NC_041221.1:145101166-145101682 GCF_002837175.3 Physeter macrocephalus | reverse complement strand
TGGTATCAGGGTGATAGTGGCCTCATAGAATGAGTTTGGGTGTGTTCCTCCCTCTGCAATTTTTTGGAAGAGTTTGAGAAGGATGGGCGTTAGCTCTTTAAATGTTTGATAGAATTCACCTGTGAAGCCATCTGGTCCTGGACTTTTGTTTGCTGGAAGATTTTAAATCACAGTTTCAATTTCATTACTTGTGACTGTTCTGCTCATATTTTCTGTTTCTTCCAGGTTCAGTTTTGGAAGGTTATACCTTTCTAAGAATTTGTCCATATCTTCCAGGTTGTCCATTTTATTGGCATAGAGTTGCTTGTAGTAGTCTCTTAGGATGCTTGGTATTTCTGCAGTGTCCACTGTAACTTCTCCTTTTTCATTTCTAATTTTATTGATTTGAGGCTTCTCTCTGTTTTTCTTCATGAGTCTGGCTAAAGGCTTATAAATTTTGTTTACCTTATCAAAGAATCAGCTTTTAGTTTTATTGATCTTTGTTATTGTTTTCTTTGTTTCTATTTCATTTATTTC
>NC_041221.1:145094763-145100501 GCF_002837175.3 Physeter macrocephalus | reverse complement strand
TGTTTTCATTGTAATTTGTCTCTAGGTATTTTTTGATTTCCTCTTTGATTTCTCCAGTGATCTCTTGGTTATTTAGTAATGTATTGTTTAGCCTCCGTGTGTCTGTGTTTTTTACGTTTTTTTCCCTGTAATTGATTTCTAATCTCATAGCACTGTGGTCAGAAAAGATGCTTGAATGATTTCAATTCTCTTAAATTTACCGAGGCTTGATTTGTGACCCAAAATGTCATCTATCCTGGAGATTGTTCCATGTGTACTTAAGAAAGAGTAAATCTGCTGTTTTTGGATGGAATGACCTATAAATATCAATTAAATCTATCTGGTCTATTGTGTCATTGAAAGCTTGTGTTTCCTTATTAATTTTCTATCTGGATGATCTGTCTATTGGTGTAAGTGAGGTGTTAAAGTCCCCCACTATTATTGTGTTACTGTTGATTTCCTCTTTTACAGCTATTAGCAGTTGCCTTATGTACTTAGGTGCTCCTATGTTGGGTGCATATATATCTATAATTGTTATATTTTCTTGGATTGATCCCTTGATCATTATGTAGCGTCCTTCCTGTCTCTTGTAATATTCTTTATTTTAAAGTCTATCTTATCTGATGTGAGTATTGCTACTCCAGCTTTCTTTTGATTTCCATTTGCATGGGATATCTTTTTCCATCCCCTCACTTTCAGTCTGAATATGTCCCTAGGTCTGAAGTGAGTCTCTTGTAGACAGCATATATATTGGTTTTGTTTTTGTATCCATTCACTGAGCCTGTGTCTTTTGGTTGGAGCGTTTAATCCATTCACATTTAAGATAATTATTAATATGTATGTTCATATTACCATTTTCTTAATTGTTATGGGTTTGTTTTTGTAGGTCCTTTTCTTCTCTTGTGTTTTCCACTTAGAGAAGTTCCTTTATCATTTGTTGTAGAGCTAGTTTGGTGGTGCTAAATTCTCTTAGCTTTTACTCGTCTGTAAAGCTTCTTTTTTTTTTTTTTTTTTTGCAGTATGCAGGCCTCTCACTGTTGTGGCCTCTCCCGTTGCGGAGCACAGGCTCTGGACGCGCAGGCTCAGTGGCCATGGCTCACGGGCCCAGCCGCTCCGTGGCGTGTGGGATCTTCCCAGACCGGGGCACAAACCCGTGTCCCCTGCATTGGCAGGCGGACTCTCAACCACTGTGCCCCCAGGGAAGCCCTCTGTAACGCTTTTGATTTCTCCATCAAATCTGAATGAGATCCTTGCTGGGTAGAGCAATCTTGGTTGTAGGTTCTTCCCTTTCATCACTTGAAATATATCATGCCACTCCCTTCTGGCTTGTAGAGTTTCTGCAGAGAAATCAGCTGTTAACCTTATGGGAGTTCCCTTGTATGTTATTTGTCGTTTTTCCCTTGTTGCTTTCAATAATTTTTCTATCTTTAATTTTTGTCAGTTTGATTACTATGTGTCTCAGCATGTTTCTCCTTGGGTTTATCCTGCCTGGGACTCTCTGTGCTTCCTGGACTTGGGTGGCCATTTTCTTTCCCATATTGGGGAAGTTTTGGACTATAATCCCTTCAAATATTTTCTTGGGTCCTTTCGCTCTCTCTTCTCTTTCTGGGACCCCTATAATGCGAATGTTGTTGCATTTAATGTTTTCCCAGAAGTCTCTCAGACTATCTTCAATTCTTTTCATTCCTTTCTCTTTAATCTGTTCCGTAGCTGTGAATTCCCCCATTCTGTCTTCCACATCACTTATCCATTCTTCTGCCTCAGTTATTCTGCTATTGATTCCGTCCAGTGTACTTTTCATTTTAGTTACTGTATTGTTCATTTCTGTTTGTTCTTTAATTCTTCTAGGCGTTTGTTTGTTAATTCTTCTAGGTCTTTGTTAAACATTGCTTGCATCTTCTCTATCATTGCCTCCATTCTTTTTCTGAGGTCCTGGATCATCTTCACTATCATTATTGTGAATTCTTTTTCTGGAAGGTTGCCTATCTCCACTTCATTTAGTTGTTTTTCTGGGGTTTTATCTTGTTCCTTCATCTGGTACATAATCCTCTGCCTTTTCATTTTATTGGTCTTTCTGTAAATGTGGTTTTCGCTCCACAGGCTACAGAACTGTAATTCTTCTTGCTTTTGTTGTCTGCCCTCTGGTGCGAGCTGCGCAATAAATATGTTTTTTTCCCCCAATTATATAAATCAGACGTAGAAACGGAGGAGGGCACACATACAAATCCCTTTGGTTGAGTCTGGTCCTCCAGAACTGTGGGTACTTAACACAATGCATATTGCCTTGACTCAGGCAGAGTAGCCCCTGGGCCGAATTGAGTACAGGGAAGAGCGGGGGTAACCAAGGAGGAGACACATGTAATAAATAAAAATCATTTGGATCTAACAGAGGCAAGAGAGGTTTCACTGAGTGTCCTCCACTGAACCATAATTTTACATCTCTTCCACAAATTCTTATTTTGCAAAATAACTTAGAAAAACCAGTGGAGGTCAAACGTACCTGCCTACTCTTGATCTGAGGAAAGTGGATAACCACAGTGCAAGGTAGAGAGCTGAGGGAAGGACAGTCAGGAGTGCTTCCTCGAAGGAAAACAAGCACTTTGTGAAGCTGGGCTCTGCAGTTGGCTGACTGGGTTTCCTCCGCTGTAGCGCTCAAGAGAGTTTACTTCCTGGCCAGCAAAACCCCAGAGAGGCTGGAACAACTACCTTCACCAAACGCCAGCCGCTTCTTCCCAGCCTTTATGGTAGGGGCCCAACACCAACCAGCAGTCTTATCAGAGACTCGAGGTCTGCGTGATGCTGCAATGCTGGCTGCACCTGGAAAACCTGGGTGCTCATGGGAGATGAAGGAAAGCACCAGGAGTGGCCAATCTGTGGCTCCGAGCACCCTTTGTTCCTTTGTAGGCAGCACCTGGGCACACGGGCCACTTGCCCCGTCAACTACTCTCCACCTTAGTGCCTGTTCTGAGGGGTTAGCTGGCCCCCCAAAGAACGGATGTTTGGGGAGAGAGAGCACGAAAACAAGCAAGCCCTAAGTCAAAGTCTTAGTCAATATCCCAGGTTTCAAACCCAAGAGCTAAGAACAGTCTATAGACTGCAAATCTCTAGGAAATGGCCTTCCCTCCCTCGCCCATAAAAGCCGAAGCACCACAAAGAAGAGGAGCCCCGCCCGCTGCAACTAGAGAAGAGCCCGCGTGCAGCAACCAAGACCCAACGCAGCCAAAAAAAAAATAATAATAATACCATTCACTTAAAAGAAAATAAAAGAATTCCCTGGAGAAGCCACAAAGGAGAATGGAGAGTCTCAAAGATGACCAGCTTGGATTTGAAGGTTCCCTTAGGGAACGCTGAAAAGCTTTCCATTAAAGATGGTTGCCAAGCACTGTAGCCTAAACGTCACGCATGCTGCCTGTCTGCCAAGAAATCTGTCCTGGCAGTTTCGAGACTGTAGCCAGGGAGGTCAGAGGCTCCTAAGAGTTTTTCCCCGAAGGCTGAGGGCAGGCGTGCCTATTGCAGAGAGGCCTAGGAGAGCCCAGGCTCTGTCTCACGCGCCACCGGGATAAACTTACCTCATGGGGAGGCAGGTGGAGGAAATGACAGGATCACCTTGAAGAAACCAAAGTGAGGAGGCTGTCTGAGACTCAGAGCTGAATTTGAGAGGGGAATTCAGGAGTATACAGGTTGAAATACCCAAGCCCTGACTTGCTTTGTGGGCATGTTGAGGTTTAATCTTCCAGGTAGGTGATCGAAACATTTTACCTCCCCAGCAGAAATCAAAGACAAGCTCGGCTCAGCGCCTGGGAAATTTCCAGGGAGAATATATTCCACCCGAGACTCCATATAGCATGCGGCCTCTAGCATCACCACCAATGCTTGCTCCTCCGGCAAATTTTCATACACACACACACACACACACACACACACACACACACACACACACACACTCTCTGAAAGGCATTTCAATGCTAACTCCCTGCTAGTTAGGCTCAGGCAAAAGAGGGTTAAAACTCTCAGTGAGGAAAACCCAAAATGTCCAATTGTATGAAATTCCTTTAACCCAGACACGGGTTACGTTCTTCTGGGGTAGAGACTTTCCTGCTTCATGTTCCCTCATTTCTCCTTTACCCTCTCGCCCCAACAAGGTAGTCTGGGCTGGTTTAAGAATACACACCTTTATCAATACTGCCAGGTAATTATATTAGGCACAGGTGGAAACTCCCGACAGCTCTGTAAGGCAAGCTCTCTAGTCAGGGAGCAATGGTTTTTACCTTCTGGAGGACCACCCCCCCTCTCCATTAATCCAGGTTCAAGAAAGTTTTGCCATAGTCCTCCAAGAACCAACCCCTATTAGCCAATCCTAAAAAAGGAAACAGTCAGACATAGGCAAACAAAAAGGCAGGGGGCTCTAACCCAGGCATTGGGATTCTAACCTGATTGATCCTTTGGTACCTCAGTGGCTGCAAGCTTTTATATTGTCTCTCTTAAGGTGGAACTCTAACCCCCAAATCCTGATGAGATTATTTGACAATATAGGCACAGGTGTATTTTAACAAGGTTACTCACCCACAAAGACTTCTGATTTAGAAGCTGTTTCTTCTCTCAAAGTGAAAGGAGCACTGAGGGGCCTGGAGGGCCACTGTGGGGAAGCAGGAACTCGACAGCTGACCCTCTAGAGGAATGTGGTCTAGGTGGCCACTCAGGGTCTGTGGTGAGGGCCCACACTCCGCCAGGGACTACAGTGCCTCGGGCAGGCTGTCACAGGACTGAGTCCCTTCATGGAGTCCAAAATTGTTACTGAGCAAGGGCTCACTACCCAACGTGCATAAGAGCCAATACTATGGGAATGGCCTTTGAGAGAAGGAAGAGCTTTATGTGAGGTTGACTGCCAAGGAGACAGATTTGAGGGCCTTGCCTTGGTTGACCCCACGGGTGAGGAGGAAACTTGGATACGGAGGGATGACGATAAGCAATAGGTGGATGAACACCCACAGCGTTCAAGGGTCAGCTCTCCACCAGTTAAAGGAGATTGTCATACTGGATAATAAAGCAAAACCGAATATTTGCTTTCTACAAGAAAGCCACTTGAGAATGTAATTTTGTGCAGACACTATGCAGAACAGTATGGAGGTTCCCTAAAAAACTAAAAATAGAGCTACCATATGATCCAGCAATCCCACACCAGGGCATATAACTGGAAAAGACACAAACTCTAATTCAAAAAGATACATGTACCCCAATGTTCATAGCAGCACTATTCACAACAGCCAAGTCATGGAAGCTATCTATGTGTCCATCGACAGAGGAATGGATAAAGATGTGGCATATATATATATATATATATATATATATATATATATAATGGAATATCACTCAGCCATAAAAAAGAATGAACTAATGCCATTTGCAGCAACATGACCTACAGATTTTCCTACTAAGTGAAGTAAGTCACACAAAGAAAGACAATATCATATATCACTTATATGTGAAATCTAAAATAAAATTATACAAATGAACTTATTTACAAAAAAGGAACAGATTCACAGACAAAACAAATGAACTTATGGTTATCAAAGAGGAAGGAGCGGATAAATTAGGAGTTTGGGATTAACAGCTACACACTACTATATATAAAATATATAAACAACAAGGACCTACTTTATAGCACAAGGAACTACATTCAATATGTTGTAATACCTTATAATGGAAAGGAATCGAAATTATATATATATATATATATATATATATATATATATATATAT
>NC_041221.1:145086991-145091788 GCF_002837175.3 Physeter macrocephalus | reverse complement strand
GGCCTAGGAGAGCCCAGGCTCTGTCTCACGCACCACCGGGATAAACTTACCTCATGGGGAGGCAGGTGGAGGAAATGACAGGATCACCTTGAAGAAACCAAAGTGAGGAGGCTGTCTGAGACTCAGAGCTGAATTTGAGAGGGGAATTCAGGAGTATACAGGTTGAAATACCCAAGCCCTGACTTGCTTTGTGGGCATGTTGAGGTTTAATCTTCCAGGTAGGTGATCGAAACATTTTACCTCCCCAGCAGAAATCAAAGACAAGCTCGGCTCAGCGCCTGGGAAATTTCCAGGGAGAATATATTCCACCCGAGACTCCATATAGCATGCGGCCTCTAGCATCACCACCAATGCTTGCTCCTCCGGCAAATTTTCATACACACACTCACACACACACACACACACACACACACACACACACACACACACTCTGAAAGGCATTTCAATGCTAACTCCCTGCTAGTTTGGCTCAGGCAAAAGAGGGTTAAAACTCTCAGTGAGGAAAACCCAAAATGTCCAATTGTATGAAATTCCTTTAACCCAGACACGGGTTACGTTCTTCTGGGGTAGAGACTTTCCTGCTTCATGTTCCCTCATTTCTCCTTTACCCTCTCGCCCCAACAAGGTAGTCTGGGCTGGTTTAAGAATACACACCTTTATCAATACTGCCAGGTAATTATATTAGGCACAGGTGGAAACTCCCGACAGCTCTGTAAGGCAAGCTCTCTAGTCAGGGAGCAATGGTTTTTACCTTCTGGAGGACCACCCCCCCTCTCCATTAATCCAGGTTCAAGAAAGTTTTGCCATAGTCCTCCAAGAACCAACCCCTATTAGCCAATCCTAAAAAAGGAAACAGTCAGACATAGGCAAACAAAAAGGCAGGGGGCTCTAACCCAGGCATTGGGATTCTAACCTGATTGATCCTTTGGTACCTCAGTGGCTGCAAGCTTTTATATTGTCTCTCTTAAGGTGGAACTCTAACCCCCAAATCCTGATGAGATTATTTGACAATATAGGCACAGGTGTATTTTAACAAGGTTACTCACCCACAAAGACTTCTGATTTAGAAGCTGTTTCTTCTCTCAAAGTGAAAGGAGCACTGAGGGGCCTGGAGGGCCACTGTGGGGAAGCAGGAACTCGACAGCTGACCCTCTAGATGAATGTGGTCTAGGTGGCCACTCAGGGTCTGTGGTGAGGGCCCACACTCCGCCAGGGACTACAGTGCCTCGGGCAGGCTGTCACAAGACTGAGTCCCTTCATGGAGTCCAAAATTGTTACTGAGCAAGGGCTCACTACCCAACGTGCATAAGAGCCAATACTATGGGAATGGCCTTTGAGAGAAGGAAGAGCTTTATGTGAGGTTGACTGCCAAGGAGACAGATTTGAGGGCCTTGCCTTGGTTGACCCCACGGATGAGGAGGAAACTTGGATACGGAGGGATGACGATAAGCAATAGGTGGATGAACACCCACAGTGTTCAAGGGTCAGCTCTCCACCAGTTAAAGGAGATTGTCATAGTGGATAAAAAGCAAAACTGAATATTTGCTTTCTACAAGAAAGCCACTTGAGAATGTAAATTGGTGCAGCCACTATGCAGAACAGTATGGAGGTTCCCTAAAAAACTAAAAATAGAGCTACCATATGATCCAGCAATCCCACACCAGGGCATATAACTGGAAAAGACACAAACTCTAATTCAAAAAGATACATGTACCCCAATGTTCATAGCAGCACTATTCACAACAGCCAAGTCATGGAAGCTATCTATGTGTCCATCGACAGAGGAATGGATAAAGATGTGGCATATATATATATATATATATATATATATATATATATAATGGAATATCACTCAGCCATAAAAAAGAATGAACTAATGCCATTTGCAGCAACATGACCTACAGATTTTCATACTAAATGAAGTAAGTCACACAAAGAAAGACAATATCATATATCACTTATATGTGAAATCTAAAATAAAATTATACAAATGAACTTATTTACAAAAAAGGAACAGATTCACAGACAAAACAAATGAACTTATGGTTATCAAAGAGGAAGGAGCGGATAAATTAGGAGTTTGGGATTAACAGCTACACACTACTATATATAAAATATATAAACAACAAGGACCTACTTTATAGCACAAGGAACTACATTCAATATGTTGTAATACCTTATAATGGAAAGGAATCGAAATTATATATATATATATATATATATATATATATGAATCACTTTGCTGTGTACCAGAATCTAACACAACATTGTAAATCAACTATACTTCAATAATAATGAATAAAAAAGAAACCCACTTTAAATATAAGGACATAGGTGGATAAAAGTAAAAGGATGGAAAAAGATATTCCATGGAAACAGTAATCAGAAAAAACAAAAAAACAGCTAGAGTGCTCTATTAATATTAGACAAAGCAGACATCAGAACAAGGAATATTTCTAGGTATAGTGAAGAATATTACATAATGACAAAGAAGTCAATTAACCAAGAGTACAAGTATCCTAAATGTATATGCACCTTAGAAGAGAGCTTCTAAAATACATGAAACAAACCTGAGAACTGAAAGAACAGATAGACAAATCTCTGGTGACCCATCTCTCTCTGGAGCCGATGGTACAAGTACAAAGTAAGAATATAAAAGATCTGAACAAAAGTACAAACCAACTTGACCTAATTGATATTTAGGGAATACTCTACTTAACAATAAGAGAATACACATTCTTCCCAAGGACACATGGAACATTCACCAAGTTGTACCATATTCTTATCTATATGAAAAACCATTAAAAATTTAAAAAGCATAAAAAGTTTAAACATCTAAATCATACAAAGTATTTCTTGTACCATAACAGAATTAAACTTGAAATCATGAAAAAAATCCGGAAAATGTCAGAGAATAATCAGTAAAGCCAAAAGCCGTTTCATTGAAAAAAAAAATCAAGAAAATATTCAAGAAAAACAAAACAAGCATGATACAAGTTAAAAATGTCAGGAAGCAAAGAGGGGACATCTTCCCCAACATCACTCTTTTAGTGTACAGCCACAAAAAGGATAATAAGAGAATACTATAAAATGCTCTAGGTAAAAGGATAATAAGGGAATACTGTAAAACGCTCGAAGTACATCACTTCAACAAGTTAGATAAAACGGACAAATCTCTGGACAGACACAAGAAGGTGCCTCTGGCATCACTGAGCTGCCTGTTGGTCCGAAGGCGAGGATGAGAAACATGTGAGACGGAGCTGCACCAGCTAAGGTACCTCTGCTAAGCCCAGCCTGGAGCAGAATCCCCAGTCGCCCTGTAGATGCATGAGTGAACCCTACTGAGTCCAACAAGATCAGCCGTCCAAGGTGTAGATGAGAGAGAAATAAATGTTTTTTATTATTATTGTAGATTTGTGGGTTTTATTGGTTTGAATGCTATAGAAAGAAAGCTAACTGGTAATGTATTGGTCTGGGATCAATGCCAAGCCTGGCGAGCGTTGGGTTTTTCCAAGCAGAGGCAGGGAGGAAAAAAGAAAGGGCATTTAGAAAGAAATGAACAGCAAAGGCCTTAGCAGAGCAGCTAGTCGGCCACTGGCAGGTACAGAACCCAGGCAGAGAGCAGTAGTGCCGGGAACCCCTTCCCAGCAGCAAGCTACAGTCCTGTTTGCCCCACAGCGCTTCCTGCACGATAGGCAAACATACAGAGGAACCTATTCTCCCGCCGGATGGAAGTCCCCCCACAATACCTGCTCCCAACCACAGCTCCTTTCCCAGCAACAGCCACTGGTACGAATCATGTATATGCTCTACCCTTCCTGACCTTTGTCCACACAGCTATATGCTCATCCATGGATCCATTCATCCACCCACTCATTCATACTGTGTGGTTTTAAAAAGCAGTAGCAAATGCTATTTATTGCACTGTGGGGCTTTGGGTTTATCACCTAATCACACATCTTAGAAGTCGTTCCATGTCGATACATAGAGATTTACCTCAGTTTTTAAATTGCTACATTGTATTCATGAGATAAATGTACCATAATTTTTTTCACCATTCCTCTACTGAATGGACACTTTAGTTACTTGATTTTTCTCCACCGTAAACAATGCTGCGGTGCACATCCGAGCACCTAAACGGCGCACATCCGAGCACCTAAATGATTGTGCATGTGTGCCATCATTTGAGTGGGAGCCATTCCGGATTTTTGGGTCCAAGGGTGGGTCCAGTGAAATGTGAGGCACTGTTAAACTGCCCTCCAAAAATGGCTGTGTAGGGCTCCCCTGGTGGCGCCGTGTTTAAGAATCCGCCTTAAAATCCGCCAGGCAAAACAGGTTTTACTGAGGGTTCTCCCTTGAACCATAATTTTACATCTCTTCCACAAACTCTTATTTTGCAAAATAACTTAGGAAAAACAGTGGAGGTCAAACGTACCTGCCTACTCTTGATCTGAGGAAAGTGGATGACCACAGTGCAAGGCAGGGAGCTGACGGTGGGGCAGCCAGGAGTCCTTCCTCGAAGAAAAACAAGCACTTAGTGAAGCTGGGCTCTGCAGTTGGCTGACTGGGTTTCCTCCGCTGTAGCGCTCAAGAGAGTTTACTTCTTGGCCAGCAAAACCCCAGAGAGGCTGGAACAACTACCTTCACCAAACGCCAGCCGCTTCTTCCCAGCCTTTATGGTAGGGGCCCAACACCAACCAGCAGTCTTATCAGAGACTCGAGGTCTGCGTGATGCTGCAATGCTGGCTGCACCTGGAAAACCTGGGTGCTCATGGGAGATGAAGGAAAGCACCAGGA
>NC_041221.1:145083364-145086586 GCF_002837175.3 Physeter macrocephalus | reverse complement strand
CCGGGATAAACTTACCTCATGGGGAGGCAGGTGGAGGAAATGACAGGATCACCTTGAAGAAACCAAAGTGAGGAGGCTGTCTGAGACTCAGAGCTGAATTTGAGAGACGAATTCAGGAGTATACAGGTTGAAATACCCAAGCCCTGACTTGCTTTGTGGGCATGTTGGGGTTTAATCTTCCAGGTAGATGATCGAAACATTTTACCTCCCCAGCAGAAATCAAAGACAAGCTCAGTTCAACGCTGGGAAATTTCCAGGGAGAATACATTCCG
This sequence comes from Physeter macrocephalus, assembly GCF_002837175.3. Classification (NCBI taxonomy): domain Eukaryota; kingdom Metazoa; phylum Chordata; class Mammalia; order Artiodactyla; family Physeteridae; genus Physeter; species Physeter macrocephalus. Next base: position 145,086,314 of record NC_041221.1, on the reverse strand, counting down.
CCCGAGACTCCATATAGCATGCGGCCTCTAGCATCACCACCAATGCTTGTTCCTCCGGCAAACTTACACACACACACACTCTGAAAGGCATTTCAATGCTAACTCCCTGCTAGCTTGGCTCATGCAAAAGAGGGTTAAAACTCTCAGTGAGGAAAACCCAAAATGTCCAATTGCAGCGCCTGGGAAATTTCCAGGGAGAATACATTCCGCCCGAGACTCCATATAGCATGTGGCCTCTAGCATCACCACCAATGCTTGTTCCTCCGGCAAACTTACACACACACACACACACACAGGCATTTCAATGCTAACTCCCTGCTAGCTTGGCTCATGCAAAAGAGGGTTAAAACTCTCAGTGAGGAAAACCCAAAATGTCCAATTGTATGAAATTCTTTAGCCCAGACACGGGTTACGTTCTTCTGGGGTCGAGATTTTCCTGCTTTATGCTCCCTCATTTCTCCTTTACCGTCTCGCCCCAACAAGGTAATCTGGGCTGGTTTAAGAATACACACCTTTATCAATACTGCCAGGTAATTACATTAGGCACAGGTGAAAACTCTCGACAGCTCTGTAAGGCAAGCTCTCTAGTCAGGGAGCAATGGCTTTTACCTCCTGGGTCAGAGGACCGCCCCCCCCCAATTGATCCAGGTTCAGGAAAGTTTTGCTATAGTCCTCGAGAACCAACCCCTATTAGCCAATCCTAAAAAAGGAAACAGACATAGGCAAACAAAAAGGCAGGGGGCTCTAACCCAGGCATTGGGATTCTAACCTGATTGATCCTTTGGTACCTCAGTGGCCGCAAGCTTTTATATTGTCTCTCTTAAGGTGGGACTCTAGCCCACAATCCTGATGAGATTATTCGACAATATAGGCACAGGTGCATTTTAACAAGGTTACTTTCCCCCAAAGACATCTGATTTAGGCGCTGTTTCTTCTCTCAAAAGTGAAAGGAGCACTGAGGGGCCTGGAGGGCCACTGTGGGGAAGCAGGAACTCGACAGCTGACCCTCTAGAGGAATGTGGTCTAGGTGGCCACTCAGGGTCTGTGGTGAGGGCCCACACTCCGCCAGGGACTACAGTGCCTCGGGCAGGCTGTCACAAGACTGAGTCCCTTCATGGAGTCCAAAATTGTTACTGAGCAAGGGCTCACTACCCAACGTGCATAAGAGCCAATACTATGGGAATGGCCTTTGAGAGAAGGAAGAGCTTTATGTGAGGTTGACTGCCAAGGAGACAGATTTGAGGGCCTTGCCTTGGTTGACCCCACGGATGAGGAGGAAACTTGGATACGGAGGGATGACGATAAGCAATAAGTGGATGAACACCCACAGTGTTCAAGGGTCAGCTCTCCACCAGTTAAAGGAGATTGTCATAGTGGATAAAAAGCAAAACTGAATATTTGCTTTCTACAAGAAAGCCACTTGAGAATGTAAATTGGTGCAGCCACTATGCAGAACAGTATGGAGGTTCCCTAAAAAACTAAAAATAGAGGTAACATATGATCCAGCAACTCCACACCAGGGCATATAACTGGAAAAGGCGAAATTCTAATTCAAAAATATACATATACCCCAATGTTCATAGCAGCACTATTCACAACAGCCAAGTCATGGAAGCTATCTAAGTGTCCATCACAGAGGAGTGGATAAAGAAGGTGTGGCATATATATATATATATATATATATATATATATATATAATATGGAATATCACTCAGCCATAAAAAAGAATGAACTAATGCCATTTACAGCAACATGACCTACAGATTATCATACTAAGTGAAGTAAGTCACACAGAGAAATACAATATCATATATCACTTATATGTGATATCTAAAATAAAATTATAAATGTACTTATTTATAAAAGAGGAACAGAGTCACAGACATTACAAACAAACTTATGGTTACCAAAGAGGAAGGGGGGGATAAATTAGGAGTTTGGGATTAACAGCTACACACTACTATATATAAACTATATAAACAACAAGGACCTACTTTATAGCACAGGGAACTGCATTCAATATCTTGTAATAACTTAAAATGGAAAGGAATCTAAATTATATATATATATGAATCACTTTGCTTTATTCCTGAAACTAACACAACATTGTAAATCAACGATACTCAATAATAATGAAAAAAAAAGAAACCACTTTAAATATAAGGACATCGGTAGGATAGAAGTAAAAGGATGGAAAAAGATATTCCATGGAAACAGTAATCAGAAAAAACAAAGAAACAGCTAGAGTGCTCTATTAATATCAGACAAAGCAGACATCAGAACAAGGAATATTTCTAGGGATAGTGAAGAATATTACATAATGACAAAGAAGTCAATTATCCAAAATACAACTATCCTAAATGTATATGCACCTTAGAAGAGAGCTTCTGTAATACATGAAACAAAACTGAGAACTGAAAGAACAGATAGACAAATCTCTGGTGACACATCTCTCCCTGGAGCCGATGGTACAAGTACAGAGAAAGTAAGAATATAAAAGACCTGAACAAAAGTACAAACCAACTTGACCTAACTGATATATAGGGAATACTCTACTTAACAATAAGAGAATACACATTCTTCCCAAGGACACATGGAACATTCACCAAGATGTACCATACTCTTATCTATATGAAAAACCATTAAAAATTTAAAAAGCATAAAAAGTTTAAACATCTAAATCATACAAAGTATTTCTTGTACCATAACAGAATTAAACTTGAAATCATTAACAGAACAATAACTGGGAAATCCAAATATATGGAAATTGAACAACACTCTTATAAACAACCCACGAGTCAAAGAAGAAATCCCAAGGGAAATTAGACAATGTTTTTAATTGAATGAAAAAATAATCAATGATCAGAGTTCTACCTTAAGAAACCAGAAAAGAACAAATTAAACCCACAGCAACTCTAAGGAAGGAAAGAGGATAACAGGAGAAATGAAA
>NC_041221.1:145066057-145082955 GCF_002837175.3 Physeter macrocephalus | reverse complement strand
CCCAGACACGGGTTACGTTCTTCTGGGGTCGAGATTTTCCTGCTTTATGCTCCCTCATTTCTCCTTTACCGTCTCGCCCCAACAAGGTAATCTGGGCTGGTTTAAGAATACACACCTTTATCAATACCGCCAGGTAATTACATTAGGCACAGGTGAAAACTCTCGACAGCTCTGTAAGGCAAGCTCTCTAGTCAGGGAGCAATGGCTTTTACCTTCTGGAGGACCGCCCCCCCTCCTCCATTAATCCAGGTTCAGGAAAGTTTTGCCATAGTCCTCGAAGAACCAACCCCTATTAGCCAATCCTAAAAAAGGAAACAGTCAGACATAGGCAAACAAAAAGGCAGGGGGCTCTAACCCAGGCATTGGGATTCTAATCTGATTGATCCTTTGGTACCTCAGTGGCCGCAAGCTTTTATATTGTCTCTCCTAAGGTGGGACTCTAGCCCACAATCCTGATGAGATTATTCGACAATATAGGTGTCATAGTGGATAAAAAGCAAAACTGAATATTTGCTTTCTACAAGAAAGCCACTTGAGAATGTAAATTGGTGCAGCCACTATGCAGAACAGTATGGAGGTTCCCTAAAAAACTAAAAATAGAGGTAACATATGATCCAGCAACTCCACACCAGGGCATATAACTGGAAAAGGCGAAATTCTAATTCAAAAATATACATATACCCCAATGTTCATAGCAGCACTATTCACAACAGCCAAGTCATGGAAGCTATCTAAGTGTCCATCACAGAGGAGTGGATAAAGAAGGTGTGGCATATATATATATATATATATATATATATATATATATATAATATGGAATATCACTCAGCCATAAAAAAGAATGAACTAATGCCATTTACAGCAACATGACCTACAGATTATCATACTAAGTGAAGTAAGTCACACAGAGAAATACAATATCATATATCACTTATATGTGATATCTAAAATAAAATTATAAATGTACTTATTTATAAAAGAGGAACAGAGTCACAGACATTACAAACAAACTTATGGTTACCAAAGAGGAAGGGGGGGATAAATTAGGAGTTTGGGATTAACAGCTACACACTACTATATATAAACTATATAAACAACAAGGACCTACTTTATAGCACAGGGAACTGCATTCAATATCTTGTAATAACTTAAAATGGAAAGGAATCTAAATTATATATATATATGAATCACTTTGCTTTATTCCTGAAACTAACACAACATTGTAAATCAACGATACTCAATAATAATGAAAAAAAAAGAAACCACTTTAAATATAAGGACATCGGTAGGATAGAAGTAAAAGGATGGAAAAAGATATTCCATGGAAACAGTAATCAGAAAAAACAAAGAAACAGCTAGAGTGCTCTATTAATATCAGACAAAGCAGACATCAGAACAAGGAATATTTCTAGGGATAGTGAAGAATATTACATAATGACAAAGAAGTCAATTATCCAAAATACAACTATCCTAAATGTATATGCACCTTAGAAGAGAGCTTCTGTAATACATGAAACAAAACTGAGAACTGAAAGAACAGATAGACAAATCTCTGGTGACACATCTCTCCCTGGAGCCGATGGTACAAGTACAGAGAAAGTAAGAATATAAAAGACCTGAACAAAAGTACAAACCAACTTGACCTAACTGATATATAGGGAATACTCTACTTAACAATAAGAGAATACACATTCTTCCCAAGGACACATGGAACATTCACCAAGATGTACCATACTCTTATCTATATGAAAAGCCATTAAAAATTTAAAAAGCATAAAAAGTTTAAACATCTAAATCATACAAAGTATTTCTTGTACCATAACAGAATTAAACTTGAAATCATTTACAGGACAATAACTGGGAAATCCAAATATATGGAAATTGAATAACACTCTTATAAACAACCCACGAGTCAAAGAAGAAATCCCAAGGGAAATTAGACAATGTTTTTAATTGAATGAAAAAATAATCAATGATCAGAGTTCTACCTTAAGAAACCAGAAAAATAACAAATTAAACCCATAGGAACTATAAGGAAGGAAAGAGGATAACAGCAGAAATGAATGAAATCCGGAAAATGTCATAGAATAATCAGTAAAGCCAAAAGCCGTTTCATTGAAAAAAAATAATCAATAAAATATTCAAGGAAAACAAAACAAAACAAGAAAGACACAAGTTACAAATGTCAGGAATCAAAGAGTGGACATCTTCACCAACATTACCGTTTTAGTGTACAGACACTAAAAGTATAAAAAGGGAATAGTAGAAAATGCTCTAGGTACATCACTTCAAAAAGTTAGATAAAATGGACAAATCTCTGGACAGACACAAGAAGATGCTTCTAGCATCACTGAGCTGGCCTGTTGGTCCGAAGGCGAGGATGAGAAACATGTGAGGCGGAGCTGCACCAGCTAAGGTACCTCTGCTAAGCCCAGCCTGGGGCAGAATCCCCAGTCGCCCTGTAGATGCATGAGTGAACCCTACTGAGTCCAACAAGATCAGCCGTCCAAGGTGTAGATGAGAGAGAAATAAATGTTTTTTATTATTATTGTAGATTTGTGGGTTTTATTGGTTTGAATGCTATAGAAAGAAAGCTAACTGGTAATGTATTGGTCTGGGATCAATGCCAAGCCTGGCGAGCGTTGGGTTTTTCCAAGCAGAGGCAGGGAGGAAAAAAGAAAGGGCATTTAGAAAGAAATGAACAGCAAAGGCCTTAGCAGAGCAGCTAGTCGGCCACTGGCAGGTACAGAACCCAGGCAGAGAGCAGTAGTGCCGGGAACCCCTTCCCAGCAGCAAGCTACAGTCCTGTTTGCCCCACAGCGCTTCCTGCACGATAGGCAAACATACAGAGGAACCTATTCTCCCGCCGGATGGAAGTCCCCCCACAATACCTGCTCCCAACCACAGCTCCTTTCCCAGCAACAGCCACTGGTACGAATCATGTATATGCTCTACCCTTCCTGACCTTTGTCCACACAGCTATATGCTCATCCATGGATCCATTCATCCATCCACTCAGCCATACTGTGTGGTTTTAAAAAGCAGTAGCAAATGCTGTTTATTGCACTGTGGGGCTTTGGGTTTATCAGTTAATCATGCGTCTTAGAAGTCTTTCCATGTCCATACATAGAGATTTACCTCAGTTTTTAAATTGCTACATTGTATTCATGAGAAGAATGTACCATAATTTTTTTCACCACTGCTCTACTGAATGGACACTTTAGTTACTTGATTTTTCTCCACCGTAAACAATGCTGCGGTGCACATCCGAGCACCTAAATTATTGTGCATGTGTGCCATCATCTGAGGGAGAACCATTCCGGATTGCTGGGTCCAAGGGTGGGTCCAGTAAAATGGGGAGGCACTGTTAAACTGCCCTCCAAAAATGGCTGTGTAGGGCTTCCCTGGTGGCGCCGTGGTTAAGAATCCGCCTGCCAATGCAGGGGACACGGGTTCGAGCCCTGGTCCGGGAAGATCCCACATGCCGTGAAGCAACTAAGCCTGTGCACCACAACTACTGAGGCTGCGCGTTAGAATCCCCGAGCCACAACTACTGAGCCCGCACGCCTAGAGCCCGTGCTCCGCAACAAGACAAGCCACCGCAATGAGAAACCCGCACACTGCAACGAAGAGTAGCCCCTGCTCGCCACAACTAGAGACAGCTCGCGCTCAGTAACGAAGACCCAACGCAGCCAAAAATAAATAAATTAAAATAAATTAAAAAAAAATAAAGACTGTGTAAATGTGCATTCTCATCAACAGTGTGTGGGAAACCAGCTTCACTACATTCTTGCTGACATTGGCTTTTACTGACCTTTAAAAATGTTCCCTGGGGGCTTCCCTGGTGGCGCAGTGGTTGAGAGTCCGCCTGCCGATGCAGGGGACACGGGTTCGTGCCCCGGTCCGGGAAAATCCCACGTGCCGCGGAGCAGCTGGGCCCGTGAGCCATGACCGCTGAGCCTGCGCGTCCGGAGCCTGTGCTCCGCAACGGGAGAGGCCACAGCAGTGAGAGGCCCGCGTACCGCAAAAAAAAAAAAAAAATGTTCCCAATCTGATAGAAAAGAAATGTTATTTCATTGAGATTTTAATATGCATTTCTGAGGTTGATGGTAAAGTGATTGTTTTTTAACATGTATATTGGCTATTTGGATTTCTTCTACAGGTATCCTTGCCTCATTTTCCCGTTTGTTTCTTGTCTTTTATTGATTTCTTGGCACTATTTATATTCTGTATTATGTCTATTAACCCTATCATCAGATACGTTGAAAATATTCTCCACCAGTCCACCACTTCTCTTTCAACTTTCTTTTCTGGTATCTCTATTTACACAGAACTTTCACTTTGTTGTTGTCAAATTTGCTGGTCTTTTCATTTCTGGCTTCTGGGTTTTGTGTTTTGCTTAGGAAGGCTGAGCCATTAATTGTTTACAAGGCACTTTCATTTCTATTTTCTCATAGAGGCCTGGGCCACAGGGACTCAGTGAAGTGCATAGTATCTCCACGAGAGGTAAGAAAAAGAAAGGTCAGAGAGGGTAAGTGACTTAACTCAGATCACACAGTCACTTTGGGGAAGACTTAGAGGCAGTACTGGGATTCTCACGGTCTCAGGTCCAGGATACCCCTCCTGGCTGCCAGGTCAATCGGCCAATACCATTCCCCACACACTCACAGCATTCCTGGCAGGTCACCTGCGTACCTCTTGTAGTTAGAAAGCTGTAGCCCATGCTTCCCTACCAGGGAACAGATCTGTCTCCCTGGGGTACTCACCTGTCACTGCTGGTGCTGCTTTCAGGATCCCCCAGCAACTCTGTTCCCTGTCCCCCGACAGGCCTCCAGCTGTGTGCGGGCAGCCCCTGTGGCCCCCGGAGGCACCACGTCTCTAGGTCAAGCACTTCATCCCTTAGTGGTCCTCCTGGGACCTGGTCTCCCAACACATCTGGTCACCCTCACCCTCATCAGATCTTCAACAATATGCAGGGTCAGCAGTGTGACATTAACTTTTTCAAGTCCAATATATTGGGAAGGAGCCCCTTCATGTGGTGACAGGGGCACAGTCAGATGGCATGGGGGGATAGGATGGAGAGGCTTTGAGGGTTTCCAGAGCAGTGGCTTTGGAGCTGGTGCTTGGAGGAGTCCTCCAGGCAGAAAGGAAACCCAGGAGTGTGACTGGCATGAGGGCAGAGAGGGCGAGAAGTCAGAGGTCCCCGTTGCCCGCCAGAGGAAGGGAGCAGAGGTAGGAAAGGGCGAGGTCCAAGTGCAAAGTGTCCCTGACCATGTGGTTGGGGTTTCAGGCTTTATCCTACAGGCCAGGGTTCTTCATGGGAACTGGAAGAGGGGGCTACCTCCAAGTACAGTCTGGGTCCAAGTACAGTCCAGGGACCCCAGCCTCAGAATCACAGGGGTGCCTGTTAAAATGCAGATTCCAGGGCCATCCTAGGCCTGTGGAATTAGAGGTGGGATATGGGAACCTGCACAGGAAACAAGCTCTCTAGGGGATTCTGATGCTTACTTGTGTCTGAGGCCATTGTCCTCCAAAGCCCACGGATGGCCTTGAGGAAAGCTGAGAATCTCTAAGATGTAGGTGAAGTTTGTGTCTGGTCTCAGGACTGGGCTCTCAGCTTCCATGCAATTCTCACAAAGTCCCTGATCCGGGCTGGCAGGGACCCCTCCCTGGTGGAGGGCGTTGAGGTGGAGAAGGGATGTGGCTGGTCAGGGGGCTGGAGGTCACAGTGACCCCGAGGGGTGACCTAGGCCACCTCAGCAGAACCTGTCTCCGTCCCAGAGATCAGAGGAAACTGTCACTTCTGTTCACCCAGCTATAACTCCAACAGTTTGGACTCCCTACCTGTCCCTGCCAGGCTGGCAGGGGTTCTGCCTATGCATCCCAAGCCTTCTGGGTTCACACCCATCTCAGTTCTTTTTTCACTTGCAGGCCTCCGAGGTTTATCAGGTGCTCACCACATGTCAGGCAGCATGCCAAGCTCTCTTTGAAATTTTCTCACTGAATCCTCAACCCTAGAGGTAGGTGTGGTTATTATCCCAAGGCTCAGAGGAGTTAAGCCACTTTCTCGAGGTCACACAGCTGGTGAGGGTTTTCCTGCCTCCTGAGCCTGTGGTATACCTGACCATTCTGATCCACTGATTTTAGATGTTTGAAGGATGAATGAATCAACAAACGAATGCTGTGTTCCAAAGCTCTGTGAGCAGGAAGGCACTCTACCCTCCTGGAAATATGGCATTTGGAGGCCTAACATCTTCCACGTGTTGTTTATGTGCCAGGCACCATGCCAGGTTCTTTGCATATTTATCTCGTTTAATCCTCTCAACCGGGAGACCTGTTCGATTAATTATCCCCATTTTGCAAATGAGGAAACCAAGGCTCATAGACGTTAGGCACTTGCCCCAGGTCCCAGAGCCAGCAGGTGACAGAGCTGGCTGCAAAGACTTTGCTAATGACCATCACAGTGCACAGGGTGACCCTGGGTCTTTCTCAGATGTGAGGGTGCTGGCCACCCATGAATGTGGGTGGGAGTGCCCTGGGCTCACGGGGTGACCCTGCCTGGGGAAGCTGCAGTGATGCTGCCGGGAGGGTGATGAACAGGGACCCCAGACTGCCATGACTCCTTCCTGTGGCAGAGGAGCTTTGCAGAGGGTTTGCATGTCAGCCTATACATTAGGATATCCTGAAGCAACTGTGTGGGCCCATCACGCTCCTGTACACACTGAGGGCCTGTACTCATCTCCCTGCCTGGCTCTGGGCTCCTGGCACCTCCGGACCCCATGGCATGGAGAGCTCAGCCCCTACTCTCCTGACCACTCAACCCCAGCCCCAGCCCATGCCCTGGGATGCAGGCAGTTTCCCCACCAGGGAGAGGTGGGGCCCAAGCCAGGAGCCAGGGACCCACCATCAGGACACTTGGCTACCTGCTTCGACCCCAGGCCAGAGAGGTTCTATTGCACCTCCCTCTAGGACTGAGGATGAAATGAGTTCTAGTATCTGGTTTAGGCTACTATGGGGTATTTGTTCCCATCTACTATTCCAGCCCAGCAGGGCAGATCAGGTCCTCACTCCAGCTGAGCTTACAGGAGCCTTTGAGACCTGCCCACATCTGACCTCAGATCCTCCGCTCTCTACTCGTTCTCCCCACTGTACTGAACCCCAAGCTTTCAGCTCCAGCACTCGCCATGCTCTTTCTTACTGCGTGATGTGCTCCTGCTTCTGTCTGGACTGTGCTCACCCCTCCTCCCGTTGTCTGTCTTATACTCTCTCTGGCCCCCTGAGGTCACAGCACTTCTCAGTGTCAGGATGTTCTCAGTGAGGGAGGCTATTGATATAAAGTTGTCCTGACACCCTCCACCCCCATCACAGCTCCCTGGCAGGCCCTGCATCTCTCCTGGGCTCCTTTACACCCTCTGCCCTTGGCCCACGCCTGGCAGATGGTGGGAGCTCAGTCAGTGCCGGATGCATGAATAAATGAGTAAATGTATAAACAAACGAACAGAGAGCAAAAGGAGTCCTCCACTCTCAGAAACCAATCCATTTGGTGACTACTTCATGTGCCAGGCCCTGTTCTGGGCCCAGGAAGGAGAAGACTCAGGGCAGTTTCCTGCCTCCAAGGCCCTCCCTGTCCTAAGTTGTGGTACTATAATGCAGGTGATAATACTGACATCAGTCTATATTGCTATGATTTATCATCCAAATGAGGACCTTTGAGACCAAAGGGGGTGTCATCAGTAATTGCAGTAAAGTGGTTACATAAGGAGGGGCTGTCTTGAGTCTCCCCTGTCCATTGGGCACTTTCTTTGTGCCAATCTCTAGACTAAACTCTTTGTATAGGTCATCTCATATGATCCTCACAATCGCCTAAGGGGATCGCTATAATTATTCCATGTTATAGATGAGGAAAGACAGGCTCAGAGATGTGTTCTGCCCAGGGTCACACAGCTGATAAGTGGCAGAGCTGGATTTGAATTCAGGAACTCAGCCCCAGAGACCATGTTTTTAACCACCTGCCTTCAGCAATGGCTGGGGCTCTCAGAAAGGTCAAGGGTAGAGGGGACTGGCTTGGTTTTTGGAGCCAGACAGACTGGGAATCACATTCCCCACTCATAGCTGTGTGACCACAGCCAGGTCCCTGGCCTCTCTGTTTTATTCATCTGTAAAACAGGGGAAGGGTTACTAACTCAGATCCAGTGAGACAGTAATGCAGGTGAAGTGCATTCAACAAATATTTATCAAGTGTTGACTCTCTGCTTGGCCTTAGGGACAGTGCTGAACATGGCAGGCATGGTCCCTCCCCTTTGGAGCTCACAGCCTGGGATGAAGATGAACTAGGACATCAGCGGAGTTGCAGGACATCCTGGGAGCACTGAAGACAAGGAAGAGTCTGCCTAAACTGAGAAGGAGTTGGGGAGAGGTGCAGGGAGGAGTAGGGAATATTCTAGGAAGGAGAGACAGCATGGTAAGGGCTTGGAGGTGAGAGAGCACATAGACATCAGGGGACTGAGGGTGTCAAAAAAACATGAGGGCCCATCAGAGGCACAAGCAAAGGACTGGGAAAAGAATCCACTTCCAGCTGAGTATTAGGAAGGCTTCTTGGAGGAGGTGGCTTTGGGCTGGGCTGGAAGTTAGAGCAAGACTTTGCCTTTCAGTCATAGCGGGCTGGGAGTCCTAGGTGGTAAGCACAGCACCAACAGAGATGCAGAGGTGGGGCTTCTACACAGCAAAAACTAACAAAATGAAAAGGTAACCTATGAAGTGGGAGAAAATATTGGCAAATTAATTATATATCTGATAAGGGGTTAATATCCAAAATATAAGTAACACATACAACTCAATAGCAAAAAAAAAAAAAAAAATCCGGTTACAACATGAACAGAAGAACTGAATAGACATTTTTGCAAAGAAGATCTGCACATGGCCAGCAGGCACATGAAAGGATTCACATCACTAATCATCAAGAAATCAAATCAAAACCACAATGAGATATCACCTCACACCTGTTCGAATGGCTATTATCAAAAAGACAAGCGATAGGTTTTGGTAAGGATGTGGAGAAAAGGGAAGCCTTGTGCACTGTTGGAAGGTTGGACAGCTTGTGGCCACACAGGGGTAGACAGGCCTTGAGGGCAGATGTGGGAGAAGGAGCAGGAGAGGTTGGAGCCAGGTCAGGAAGGGCCTTGAAGACCACATGAGGATGTCTGGACTTTGTTTGCTGGGCTGTGGGGAGCCATCAAAGGTGTTTGAGCTGGGCTTCCCTGGTGGTGCAGTGGTTGAGAGTCTGCCTGCTGATGCAGGGGACATGGGTTCGTGCCCCGGTCCGGGAGGATCCCGCGTGCCGCGGAGCGGCTGGGCCCGTGAGCCATCCATGGCCGCTGAGCCTGCGCGTCCGGAGCCTGTGCTCCGCAACGGGAGAGGCCACAGCAGTGAGAGGCCCGTGTAAGGCAAAAAAAAAAAAAAAAAAAAAAAAAGGTGTTTGAGCAAAGGAGAGCCAAGATCATAGTATGCTTTAAGAAAGATCAGTAACAAAGAAGAAAAACTTTCAGGCGTGGAAGCTGCCATCTTGTCCCTTCAGAAGGGGAACAACCACTCTGAGAATTCTGTGATTTTCCAGAAGCTTTGTTACTTCCCTGTGTTTGTGACTTTCTAGTTCCTTGAAGTGATTACCCACAAAACCCCAAACCAGAAAGAGACTGGAACTGCCCCAACCTTGTTAGGAGGAAAGGAGCCCTAAGCGGGGGTGGAGGTATAGGGAGCTGTTGGAGAGGGCAGACAAGCATGCCAAAGGGGGACCAGAGAGAAGGGCAGGGGCTGAGCCAGTGGGAGGGGGCCCACAGAGAGATAGTCTGGCTTCTGTGATGTCCCTGAGTCCCTGCTGGATCCTGAGAAGGGCCACCCCCTGTCCCAGGCTGGGCCCCCTTCATCAGGCCCCAAAAGTCATGGCAGGTCATGGCAGATGGTGTTCTGAGCTGTGGGAACCCATCACAGCCCAGAGAAGCCCCAGAAGCCGCCTCCAAGGAGGAGCCTACCCAGGGAATTCCAGGAGCCTGACCCTGAGTGGACGGTCAGCACCCTGACTCCAAGGCTCAGCCTGCTGCCCCCTCTGCATCCAGGAACTGGACTCAGAGACTCCCTGAGAAAGGCAGTAGCAAGGACACCAGACTGGCAGGCATGAGCCTCCCTGTGTGTGACCTTGGGCCAGCACTTCATGGCTCTGAGCCTCAGCTTCCTCATCTGGATCTTCCCTTGGCACGTCTCCTGGCTGTACTGTGAACATCACATGGGTTCACCGATAGGAACCCACTCTAATTGGTGAGGGACCGGGACAGAGTCAGGGTCTCAAGGGTCTCTTTCTATATTACATATTTGGTAATAGATACTTTTTAGTGTAGGCATATATTATATAAATGCTTTTATAAAAGTAATTTTAAATGACTATGAAGCTGAATGAGAAACTGAAATAGAAGAGGCCTTGTGGAGACAGGGCTCTAATTCAAAGAAGGGACATTAATGGGGGTTGTGGGGCCCCTCATCAGCTGAGGGTCAGGGCCCCTCAGCAAAAGCTTTCAGTCTTTCCCTCTTTTTCCAGGAACAAGGACGCTGGCTGTGAATAGGGTGGTGGAAGAATTGTGTAGTCAAGTGGCTCATCGTCTGGGAGGAAAATTCCAGCTCACCCGTTCCCGTGGGCCCGCCTGAGTGGCGGGATCCCGCAGAGGTTGACCTACGGTTCCCCCGTTCTCCAGCTCCCGTACCCCTCTGCACAGGGGCCTGTGGGTTCCAAGCCCCCCACCAGACTCCTGTTTATCATGTTCACTTAGCCCTCAGACTCCCTTAGCTCTCTCCTCTCCCCCAGTGCTTTCTCCTAGGGACCCACAGACCCAGAGGTCTGGAGTCAGGAGACCAGGGCTGGGACCCAGGCTTCCCCACTCACCTGCCCTGCAACCCGGCCTGGGCTTCGCCTCCCCTAGGGCTGACCTGGGGGTCGGCGAGGCCCAGGCTCCTATCCCCTCCCTGCCACACCGACCAGATGACCTTGGGCAAGCCACTTCAACCCCCCGTGAACTGGTGTCCCCTTTGTAATATGGGGACAATAGTAGCCCCTCGTTCACAGGGTGGATGTAAAGGGCAAATGAGAAAATGTGTGCAGCAACAGGACAGGCCTGGCACGGAGTAACTGTTCAGTAAGTGGGCACCAGCGCTCTATCCTCCTTTTATCCCTTTGTGGCATCATTAGCTCCATTTACCTCTGGGGAAATGGAGGCTGGAGGCCAAATAATCCACCCAAGGCCCCATAAGGAGCAGGCCTGAGATGGAGGGAGCCGAGGTCCCCTGACTTCCAGATGGAGGCTTTTCCCATGGGCGAGGGTAATCCGCATCTGGAATGTGGTCGTTCACTCTCTTTACAGGGCAGATCTGGGTATGGCTTATTCATCTCCTACCACAGCCAGGAGAGACGGGGTCACGGGCTCTAAGGCCAGGACCCCCAGGAGGGTGGGCCCTGCAGCAGGCGGGGTTTCCCTGGGGGTGGGTCAACCGCCGCAGTTGGCGGCTGGGCCCGTGAGTCAGAGCTGCCCCACGTCTCTGTTCCTCTCCCCACCGGCAGCCACGGCCCCAGACTTCTGGAGGCAGTCCAGGGAGCCCTGTGGTTCCAAAACCAGGTGCCTGTCCCCAGAAACAAACTGAGAGGCCCCTTCCCCAGTTCAGAGTGAGCAGGGAATGGCCAAGGTCACACAGTGAGGTGTGACAGATCTCAAGCTGAAACCTGGTTCCACCTCAGGTGACCCCTCCCAAAGGGCTCAGGCGGGAGGGCCAGCAAGCCCCAGGCTGGGTCCAGGACCTGTGCACTCTGCCCTCGGCCCCTGGCAGCTCTATTGCCCTGGCCCCCTACTGCTGCCAGGTCTCCCAGGCCTGGGCTGGGCAGTGGAGCCGACATCCAGTACCGAGCCGGCCAGCGGACACCGAGATGCCTGGTTCGTGCCAGCCCCACGCCACCGAGCTGCTGCAGCCGTGGGGGGCCGGTCCGCGCCCCTCTCCCAGCCTGGCTAGACTTTGCTCTCAGAGACCCAGCCGGGCCGCCTTTCCCTCCCCTGGCCTTGTCCTGGTGGCTCTCACCCCACGTCTTCCTCCCTTCCTCTTCCTCTCTCTCCTTCACCCTCTCTCCTCATTCTTCCTGCTCTCTGGACCCCTTGGGTGCTCCGTCCATCCGCCCTGCTCCGACCTGAGATACGACCACTACTCACCGGGGCCTGGGATCTGGGCTTTAGCGGATGCCTCTCATGAGCCACACCAGCCTCAATCTGGGCCCATGGGCAGAGTGGAGGGAGGGAGGGGGGTGGCCTGGCTTAACGGCCAAAGCCAAAGCACATGGTGGGGCGGAGTGGGGCTGGCGGGGGAGCGCAGGCTCCCAACCCAGAGCCAGGCACTGCAGAGCCGGAAGAGCCTTCTCCTTTCACAACCTGGAAAACCAAAGCCTGAGGTCCAGGTCACCCGGCTACCAGCGAGGAGCTGGGGCGAGTGTGAAGACCCCCGTCTCACAGATGGAAGCAAGACTTGAGCTGAAGGGCCCTGTGCAGGGATCCTACGGCTGGGCGAGCCCGGCTGACCTACCCCACTCTTGCCACCTCCCGGGCCCGGGGATCCAAACCTGCGAGACACCACGAGGTCTGTGGGTGAGAAGCACCAGGTTTAATATTAAAATCTTTCTCTTAAAAAAAAAAAGTACACAGAGAAGAAAAGTTGATGGCATACAAAATAGCACTTCTGTTGTATAAATGTGAGTTAATGTGAGTCCTAAAAATACTTGTAAACCTAGGTGATTACATCTTTGGTACCGTAGTGAGAACCCACGCCCTCTCCTTGACCAGGCTTTGGGGGTCCTGGGGTGGGGAGGTGCCAACCAACACAGGGGGCTGGTGCCCAGAGACGCTGACCTTCCCTCACCCTCCGTCCAGCCCTTCCCCTGCCAGCAGTCTTGGCCACAGCTCTCACGCCCCAGGCCCCTCCAGTGCCCACTAGGCTGGCAGACACAGTGAGGTGAGCAACCCCGGGCAGACAAAGCCATGTTCTACGGTTCCTGCCTCAGGGTGGGGCAGCTGGCAAGACACCCCCCAAAGTACCCACCTCTTGTGCCCCTTCCTCAGGTCCCCCATCCAAGGTTTCTTGTCCTTTCACTGTCCTCTGGGTCTGCGGCACAGACCTGGACAGCAGGTTCTGGAGTGGTGGGCTGTGTCAGGTGGTCTGACTTGCCGTCTCGACCTCCTTTGCCCAGAATAGCTCCAGAGGTCATGTGGGTGCTGAAAGGGGTCCCACGGTCTCCCCATGTCCCTGGGGCAGCTTCTGGGGGCTTTCCAGGACACTGGCTGTCGCTCAGAGTCAAGGCCTGGGCAGCTGGCCTTTGGAGACTTGCCAGGGGCCTGGGGAAGGGGAACAGTTCCTGAATGCCCGGAGTGTGCTATGTAGTCTGGAACCTCCCCAGACCCCAGCTAACCCGGGATAGAGGTTTAGAGGGTTTATCTTTGCTTCATCTGGGCAAGTGTGCAACCCCGGGAATATTCTAGAATGTTAGTGCTGGCAGAGCACCAGAAGTCAATGAGTCCAACCTGCTCATTTTTCAACAGGGAAAACAGAGGGCGAGGGATTCCTCCAAGGTCTCTTAGCGGGTCCAATGCCACATTGGTCCACACACGTGGACACCTCTTGCAGGCACGTCAACACACTCATCACAGACGTGGGGCCCATCTGGCCCTGGAGACTCTGGTGAGTGGAGTAAGACTGGCAGTGATGAGGAAAAAGACCCCTGGATCCATGGGGCCAGGAAGACACGGACATAGGCATGTTATGGGGAGGTGTACCCCGAGTGCCTGGGGCAGGAGCTACAGGCCAGGGTGTCCTGTCCTTGGCTCAGCCCCCAGCATTAATTAAGCTTGGAAGGCCCCAGACCAGCTTGGGCCTGGGAAAGCAAAGACTGGCATTGAGGGGAGGTGGCTTCTGGATGAGGCAACACTGTCCAAGGCCAGGCCCTAGCTCAGCCAGGAGCCAGAGATGCTAGGGTCCCTTCCCCAGCTCTTGGGCAGGAAAAAGTGCAAGGAGAGAGCTGCAGCTCCTTGAGGGGCAGCTGGCTGAACAGAAAAAAAGTTAACCTACCACCTCATGAACCTTGAGCATCTCCTCAGGGATTCCAGCCTCCACATCTGTCAGCCAGGGTGAGACTCCCAGATTGTGGGTTGCCAAGCCCACCTTTCCCATCTTACAGATGGGGAAACTGAGTGCCCTGGGAGAAGCCTGGCTCAGAGTCACATGCGCTCTCCAGAGGCAGAGGACCGGTCATGGTCCCTACAGTTCTCTTACCTCCTAAGCCAGCCCCAGGGGTCGGGGTGTGATGTGCCAGGGGCAAAAGCTTTCCAGAGGGGACAGCTGATGGGAACAGCCTGGCTGTTGGGAGGCTGGGCCAGGCCAGGAGGCGCAGGGTGCTGGGAGGTAGAGGGGGAGCTTCGGGTAGGGCAGGGTGGGGGCCAGCCCCTACAGGAAGCTGTCCTCCGCCTCGGCCCGAGGCCCAGGGCAGGTGGAATCCGGCGGCCGCTTGGGCTCTGGCTCCACCTGGGACTCAGGCTGGGGCTCTGGCTCTGGTTCCTCTTGGGGTTCCAGGGGGCTGTCACAGGAGATGGTAGAGGAGGTGTTGACTTCATTCAGGGCGGAGCTAGAGGCGGAAGGCAAGTGAGTGAGAGGCTGGGAGGGAACCACAGTGAAATAATAACAGCATTAACGTAGAGCTTTCTCTCTATCCACCCTTGCGGCATGCACCTTACACATTTTAACTCACTGAATCCTTGTAAAGACTATGCAGGGCAGGCGCTGTGAGGAAAGTGCAGCTCAGAGAGGTTACATCATTGCCTTGCATCACACAGCGGGTAAGTATAGGAGTTGGGACTTCAGAGCAGATCGAGCTGATTGCTCACCCGTCAGTGTCTCTCTCCTGCATGCCTGAATGTATAATGATCTCATTTAATCCCCACAACAACCTCCAAACAGAAGTACTCTTACTGTTTTCATTTTACAGTTAAGGAAACTGAGGTTCAGAGAGGGGAAGCAGCTTCTTGTCTGAGGGCACAGAGCAGCACCAACATTCCCACCCCAAGCTGTTTGAACTCTGAGCTCAACTCCTCTGTACATTGGCTACTTGGAGCCTTGGAATATTAGCTTCTCAGACAGGGTGGGGAGGGCCTGCTAAGTCCTATGTGTGCTCCTAGTGCACGTGGAGAGACAGGCTTGCAGAGAAGATGTGCGGCCGGGTCTCAGGGCAGCTAGCAGCAGAGATGGAGCTGGCACCCAGTTTGGGGCCCCTGCCATTTCACCATAGGGTGGATCTTGTTTTGGGTGTGGGTCTGGCCACATGGGGAACATCTAGTCCAGGCGACAGCTGGCCTTCCTCGAAAGCCCTCCCCATACTGTAACGTCACATCCCGAGGCAAAAGAAAAGCACTAATCTCCTCCCCAGTCTGAATTCTGGCCTGAACTTCTGTAGGTACCTTTGCCTCCCTGTGCCAGGCTCCCTGGGGTCCTCAGGGCATGGTGCTAAAGGACAGACCACAGGGCTGGAGATGACCACAGAGTAATACATGGGGTGCTGGGGATGCGAATTAGATTTTCCTCTTTTCCTCCTTAGGGCTAGGACAGGGCCTAGAGAGGGGACAGAGTAGATGGCCTGTGGAGGCTCCTTTAAAGAGCTACCTTACAAATATGTCCCAGGCCACTTTCTCTTTCCAGCCTGCCATTTCCACTCGAGGTCATCACAGGTCAAATGAGTTCAATTCTCTCTTCTATTCACTGGCAGGAATAAGTACTCACCCTAGGTAACTTACTTCTAAGGCAAGCCTGATGGCATGAAGGCACAGACAGACATACAGACACACACACACACACACACACACACACACACACACACACACACACACACACACACTATGCACACTACTGCTTTGGGCTGCAGGTCAGAATGGCTACCTGGCAAGGCTGGGGGAACTCTCCAGTGGTCCCTCATCAGCAACCTCGGGTTTGGGGTCAGGCAGGGGGATGATATAGTCGTTGTCACCCTCGTTGGGTTGCACAGCAGTGTAGAGGACGGAGCTGGTGTCCAGCGGGGATCGGAGGCCATTCAAGCCGGGCAAGCGGGCTTGGGACCGAAGGATGGCTGGGTGGTCGCTCCTCAGAAACTCCTCATCCACCTGCTGGTACTTCTGCTCAGCGAGGCAGGAAGAACCCGGGACACAGCGGGGGTCAGACCAGAAATGCCTTTAGGGGTCATCTAAGGGGCAGATTCTGACCCAGCCCCTCCCGCCTCATGTAAATAAGGCACCTGGTGCTCAGAGAGGAAGAACTGCCCAAAGCCACACAGCTGAGCTGCTCTCCTACCTGGCCTCTCGCCAGACAAGATGAGCTCAGGGTCACCCAGGGAGGGGACAGTGATTGGACTAGCACCCGCAACCCTAACTCTTCCCCCACTTCAGGGTAGACAGGCACGGGCTCTCTGCCTGCCATGGCCTTCCTCGCTGGGGCCACAGCTTCCCTCGCTACTGAAGGGAGGCCACTCCCTCCATCTCACTGGTCCTGGAGCTGTAAACAGATGTGGTTGGGAGTGGGCTTAGGAATGGACTGAGGGAAAGGGCTGTGTCTGGGCCAAAGGACACGTGCATCCCCCTCCTGTAGCTTCGTAGTTGGGCAGGGAGGGTTTTAAGGCCCTGCTGGCTCCATAAGCCTTGTATGAGCCCGCCACAGGGTCCAAGCAGTCAGGCCCTCAGCAGTCATCTCGCCTGGGGTTGTTCAAACCTGTGACGGAGGCCCAGGACTTGGTCTGGGTGCAAAGGCATGAGAAAGGATGCAGGATGAAGGGGGCTGTAGACTTC
>NC_041221.1:144951561-145065557 GCF_002837175.3 Physeter macrocephalus | reverse complement strand
CCAGTCTCTTCTCCTATAGCAGCTTTGACTTGTGTGGAACTGTCATAGATTTCCTTTGAAGAAAGAATTCTTCAGCTACAGTTTTTTGGAGGTTCCTCTGCTTTAGACAGTTGGGTCACTGAGGTCACCCAGAAAGCAGAGAGGGCTGCTTATAGACAGGCAGGATTAGAACCCAGGGCTCCTGAGTCCCAGTCCGGGTTCTTATTGCCCCTGCCCCATGTTCCTGTCCACATGGGGTGGTGTGTTAGGGGTGCACTGACCCCACTCTTGGCTGCTCTAGGCCCTGTCCTGGTCATCACTGAGTACTGTTGCTATGGCGACCTGCTCAACTTTCTGCGAAGGAAGGCTGAGGCCATGCTGGGACCCAGCCTGAGTCCAGGCCAGGACCCCAAGGCAGGCACTGGCTACAAGAACATCCACTTGGAAAAGAAATACATCCACAGGTAGTATCCTGGTGAAAGACAAGGAGGAGGCCAGGACTGGGAGGTGGGGCCCCCATGTCTGTCCCCGAAGTCAGCTCAGGGTTGGGTGGCTCGCGTGGCCCTCACCTTCCCGATTGTGCTGTGGGGAGTAGCCACCCATATTATATGGGCAACTCGGTTCTCCTCCTACTTATTCCCATCATCCAACAAATATTTGAGCCCCTACTATGTTCTGGGAGTATTGAGGGCAAAGATGGGCCGCTCATAGTCTGGTGGAGACAGGCATTAATGAAATCATTATTTTATCATACGTAAAAGATCAACCAAGATCCATTCGGGGCCCTCGCTAGCGATGGGCAAATCTTGGGGATAATGGCCCTGTCTCTCCCATAGCATGTGCTGTCGGGGGCTGGAGGGCACCCATTCCACTTTCGAGTAGCCATGGAGAAGTGGGATGGAGTCTTTCGGGCATTGAATGAGAAGGGGCAAAACAGCATAGCTGTGGCCAGGTCCCTGGTCCACTTGGGCCTCAGTTTCCCCAGCAAGCCATCAGGGGTTGAACCCCTCAGGGTCTGTCTGCTCTCTCGTTCTGTAATGCCGTGATTCCTGGAAGCCACCCACAGGCAGATGGACAGAGCCACATTGGGGAACCAGAGAGAGGAAGTGACCTTTGTGTCACACATGAGTCAGGGGCAGAGGCGGAGCCTGGCTGGATTCTGCTCTTTTGACTCCTCGTCCAGTGCTCACCTGAGCTACACTGATCTCCTGGGAGTCTTGGACTCGGGGCTTGTGAGGCATCAGGGCCAGGCTGCTGGGTCAGAACAACAAGGGTATACACTGGGCTCCTATCCTACCAATGTCAGCTACCAAGCCAGTGGAGGCAAAAGGGGAAGGAGGCCATTTCACTCCATCCAGTGACCTCGAGTAGGGGGGCTGGCGGGATTTTCTCTGATTTTCTGACACCCTTTTGAGAGGGTGGCTCACGCTGGGCCTCAGCAGGCTGGAAACTCAGGCCAGAGCAACTCAAAATGAGAACTAAAGTCAAGTATTAGCTTCCATCTTCAAATCTACAGATGGGGAAAGGATTCCGAGTCGGGTGCTTTCAAGGGCAAATGGCATGTGAACCAGTCCTAGTAATGGGATCCCAGGCTACATTAATAGAAGTATACTTTCTAGACCAAGGGAGTGGATAGTTTAATGGTCAAACCATAATTAAAGCACTAGGTTGTTTTTCTGGGAACACGAGAGTAAGGACATTGTCAAGATGCACAGCTGTATCACAGAGGGAGCAGGAGGTGAGAGGTCCAGACACTGGAATATTAGAAGCAGTGGTGGCTATTCAGTGTGGAGCCGTGCTTCTCAACCTGAACAGCCACCCGAAGCACAGGCTCATAGGCTTCTGAGAGCTGTTAGGAATGTACAATCTCAGGCCTACCCAAACCTGCTGAGTCATAATCTGCATTTAAATAAGATTCCCCAGGTGATTCATATGCACATGGGTAAGTTTAAGAAACACTGCTAGGGGGAAGACGGGAATAAAGACACAGACCTACTAGAGCATGGACTTGAGGATGTGGGGAGGGGGAAGGGTAAGCTGGGACAAAGTGACAGAGTGGCATGGACATATATACACTACCAAACGTAAAATAGCTAGCTAGAGGGAAGCAGCTGCATAGCACAGGGAGATCAGCTCGGTGGTTTGTGACCACCTAGAGGGGTGGGATAGGGAGGGAGGGAGGGAGACGCAAGAAGGAAGAGATATGGGGACATACGTATATGTATAACTGATTCACTTTGTTGTAAAGCAGAAACTAACACACCATTGTAAAGCAATTATACTCCAAAAAATTAAAAAAAAAAAACAAAAAAAACACTGCTCTAGACCGGTCCTCAACTCTGGCTGCACACGGGAATTGCCTGGATTAATGTTTAAGTGGGAATGACTGGGTTTTACCCCTAGAGTTTCTGAAGTCTTTGGTTTGATGGTCTGAGTATCTGTAACTCCCTGGGTGATTTTAACGTGCAGCCAGAAGGGAGAGCCGTGATGTAGACAAGAGGGCTCAAAGAAGGGGCCCTGGAACATGCTCAAAGCCCTGCTGGGCTGTTCCAGAGAAGAGGGAGATGCTTCTGGAGGGCACAGCGAGGACCAGGAGGAGGAATAGCCCGGGGGCAGGTTAGCATTAGGAACAGTGGAGAACTTTCTAACAGGCAGAGCTGCCCAAAGAGAGAACAGTTTGTAAGCTCCCTCACTGGATGGCCAAGCAGAGGTCACTGATGACGCAAAGGAGGTGTCAGAAAGGGAAGTTCAAGTTGACCCTGAGGTCTCTTCCTTTCTCTGCTGAGTGGCTGGGAGAGGCCTGAGCTGGGCAGTTCAGTGACGGGCACTGACCAGCCCGCGGCGCCCTCTCCTACGCAGGGACAGCGGCTTCTCCAGCCAGGGTGTGGACACCTATGTGGAGATGAGGCCCGTCTCCACTTCTTCATCAAATGATTCATTCTCTGAGCAAGGTGTGGAGGAGGTACCAGGGCTGAGGGAGACGAGAGGGGCTGCTTGGGTTGAGGTGGGGGGGCCGCCCTGACACCTCTCCCCACACCAGACCTGGACAAGGAGAACGGGCGGCCGCTGGAGCTGCGTGACCTGCTCCACTTTTCCAGCCAGGTGGCCCAGGGCATGGCATTCCTCGCTTCCAAGAACGTGAGTCAGAAAACAGGTCCCTATGATGTGTGGTCACCCGGGGGGTGGGGGGTGGGGGCAGCCAACCCCCCGTGAAGCTGGATGGGTGAGGACAAGGGGGAGAAAAGGGAGTGTGTGAAGGGGGCCGTCCTCCTTACAACACAGGCCTGGGAGTCTAGAGCCTGAATGCTGGCTCTGCCTCTTGCTGTGTGGCTTTGAGCAACTGCTGAACCTCTCTGAGCCTAGGTTTCTACACCTATAAAAACGGGCTCAATCGTAGAATGGCATGAAGGTGGAATTGGGTTCCTATGTGTGCAGATGTTTAGGGAAGGGCCTGGAACGGTAGGGCCCTGAGGGTGGCAGCTCCTGCTCCTGTTAGGAGCTCCAGGGCTCACTGCTCCTGGGCCCATGCAGACCACCTAGCTATGAGGCAGCTCCGGCCACTCACGGCCAGACGCCCAGAGTCATGGTGGTTTTCTCAACACTGACTGTTATGACCACATTAAATTTTCCCAGACCTGGGTCTTGGTAGAAGGTAGGGACAGGACCCAGGGTACAGGACCCAAACTGATGCCCACTTCCTCGAGGAGGACCCCAAGCCTTCTGGGGCCCTGGCTGTTCCTCCTGCACCTTGGGCTCAGGTAGGGGAGGGGTCAAGACTAACCCTACAGTGCTTTTCCCTCAGTGCATCCACCGGGACGTGGCAGCCAGAAACGTGCTGCTGACCAGTGGCCATGTGGCCAAGATTGGGGACTTCGGTCTGGCCAGGGACATCATGAATGACTCCAACTACATCGTCAAGGGCAACGTGAGTGCTGGGAGGGCTGGGCCAGGCTGGGGAGGGGTGGTGACCCAGGGTGCAAGGTGACTGGGGTCTGCTGTGCCAGGCCCGCCTGCCCGTGAAGTGGATGGCCCCAGAGAGCATCTTCGACTGCGTCTACACAGTTCAGAGCGACGTCTGGTCCTACGGCATCCTCCTCTGGGAGATCTTCTCACTCGGTAAGCCGGTGGCCCAGTGCAGACTGGGCAGCGTGGGGCTGACTGGTGCTTGGTTACCCACGGTGTCCTACACCTCGTGGAGGATGCCAGTCAAGGACACTTGGTGGTCAGGGCAGAGCAAGGGCTGCTAAGAGTGCAGGGATGGGCGAAGTATCTTAAAACCAAGCGTTGCAGCTCCGGAGTGGGCGGGGCAGACCCTCTACCTCGACAGGCACTCCCTCCAGGCTGTTTCCTCACCTGCTTGTGCAGTTGCTGTTTCCTAGAATGCTGTTTGCCCTCACTCTCTGAAACATGCATGTCCTTGAAGATACAGCTCCCATTTCTGGAGCACCAGGCACAGGAAGTTGGGCTAAGCCCTTCAATGTACTCCTCTACCAACCTCTTATTCCAAAGCCTGTGCTGGAATTTTGTGGGTGTGATGAGGCCTGGGTGAAGACTTCCAACATCCTAGAAGCCCAAGCCTTTTGCAGTGCCCGGCATATAGTAAAAACACTTGTTAAGGGGAGCTGCTGTTCTATTATCGCAGTCCAGCTGGGACCCTTCACACCCAGCCCTGCCAAGATGTGTGGGGGAAGGTGACGGTGAACACTGAATATGGTCTTTTCCATGATCTTGTCCTTTGCAGGGCTGAACCCCTACCCTGGCATCCTGGTGAACAGCAAGTTCTATAAACTGGTGAAGGACGGATACCAAATGGCCCAGCCCGCGTTTGCCCCAAAGAACATGTAAGTGAAGGACCCCAGGGAGGAAGAACACCCCAGGGTTTGTTGGAAGTGGATGGGAAGGTGTGTGGACTGTCTTTCCTGTCCACAACGTTCCAGGGTCAGGCTTCCACTTGCCCACAGTGGACTAAGACAGACCCCTTTTATCAAGTTCAGGGTTTCCACTGGTTTCCCAGGCAGCACGGGGGACATTCTCAAAGAGGGCTCTCAACTGGGGCTGGCCCTAAGATGGATGATGAATGTTTAACTCAGACTCTGTTGCTATGACCTCAAGAAGGCTCTCTCTTTTCTTCCCTGTCCTGGAGCTCTGGGGTGGCGGCCAGCCTCTTTCTCAGCACAGCCAGCTAGCCGCTGCAGCCTCCTAACCGCCTCAGGCCCGCCAGCCCACCCCAGGCTCCTCACTGGCTCCCTGCCCTCACCACAGCCTTCCCCCATGCTCGCTGGCCCATCTCACCCACTGCATCTTTCTCCAGCCACTGTCTCTCCACGGCTGCTCCCTATACCACCCAGGTGCTTACTGCCAAGGTGGGTGCACCCAGCCAGCTAGCTCCTCAGCCACTTTAGTCCTACCATCAACTGGCCTCTTAAACCTACCTGCAGGCAGGTAGGTTTTGCCCAAGCTCTTCATCCTAAGAGCTTGGGCAAAATAGCATCTCTGAGCTTTTTTTCTCCTCAGGTACCATGCCCATTTTGACAAAAAGCCCTTTTTCCCAGGGTTACTGGAAAGGTTAGATAATGCACACACCAAGGACTTCGCACTGGCCTTGTGCAAAGCTCACTTCTGACTTGGTTTTGGGTTCTCTGCGGGGCAGGACCCTGTAGTGTGTGTGCGTGCGTGCACAGACGTGATGAGTCCCAGGCCTACAAGTAGCTTCTGTCCCGCCTCAGATACAGCATTATGCAGGCCTGCTGGGACCTGGAGCCGACCCGCAGACCCACCTTCCAGCAAATCTGCTCCCTCCTTCAGGAGCAGGTTCAAGTGGATAGAAGAGAGCAGGTGAGTGGTGTCCGGCTCAGGGCAGGTGGCTGGTTAAAGCTGGGCCTGACTGATCAGTTCTGACCATCCCCTGACATCCCCCCACCCAGGACTACAGCAACCTGCCAAGCAGCAGCAGCGAGCCGGAGGAGGAGAGCTCCAGTGAGCACCTGGCCTGCTGTGAGCAGGGGGACATTGCCCAGCCCCTGCTGCAACCCAACAACTACCAGTTCTGCTGAGGAGGTGATCACAGGGATGTACTATTTCTCTCTCCCTCCTCCAAGCTCTCAACTCCTCCATGGATGGGGCACCATGGGGAGAACATAGACTGTGCCCTTGGTCATTTCACTCAACAGCCTGGCCCAGCTCTGGAACTCGGGAATGTGGGATCTACAGGAGGTTGGAGAGAACCCCACTCCCAGGGCCTGGGCCATCACTGCCAGTCAGGGGCTGCGGCTCAGCCCTGCCCAGTTCTCAATGCTGTGGCCTCATGTGTGCTATGCCAACTGGGAGAATACCCAGCTCACTCTTAGCCTGTTCCCACTTCCTTCCCTCCTGTTTCAATGGAAATGGACTGGTTTTGTGACTGAAGTCCTCAGGAGCTGCCCAAACCTTGAGGGAACAACAAGGCTCCCTGGCCCTTGGCAGAATGGAAGGACACCTGCTGAGTGGATCAAGGAGAGCAGGGCGGTGCTCAGGGCTGCACTTGGTTCAGGCCCTTGGAGCAGGATGGCTCCTCTGGAAGAATCTAATTGTCCCCCTCTGCCTTCTCTCCACGGCCCCACCCACCCTAGGTCTGGTATTGCTGCAATGAGCCAGGTGGCAGCTAAAGGTTGGGGTGCTCTGTCTGGCCCCCCTGCCATTCTGAGCTGGAAGGCAGGGGCCCCGTGTGGCTGGCCACACCAAGCAAGCAGCACACACTCCAGGTTGACTCATAACTAACAGTCAGTCACGCTGTGGGATGTCTCTGTCAGCATTAAACTAACAGCATTAACACAGCTGGCCTCTGGTCTTTGTGCCACGCAGATTCCCGGGGACCTCCTTCCATCCTTCTGCGGTGAGTGACCAACCCCAGCACCTCTGGGGCCCAACCACAATGAGCTGCATACGATGAGGCTGGAATTGACTCTTGTTGCACCCAAACCATATAATTTAATAAACTTTATTCTGGTCGGGGAAGAGGGAGGGGAAAAAGCCACCTATTCCACTCCTCTCAATAAATTAAATAACACGGCCAATTCCCGTGCCCTAAGCAAACTTTGGGCACTTGAGCCAGTCCTGCTGTTTCCTTACGGCCCAGTCTGCTTACCCTTCACAGAAGGGAGTTTTTCCTACTGCCCCCAGGTTATGTCATGCTCACGGGCCACATCCCCTCTGTGATGAGGGTCCAGAGAGGATGCAGGCTGCAGCAGCAGTGACCAGGAAGGGGATCCTCTTCCTCAAAGCTTGGGGCAGGGAGGCTAGGCCTGGAAGAGAGTTGTGGCTCACCCTTTCTCAGCTGCCCCCAGCTATGGGTGCAGGAAGAATAGGAGGGGAATGCATTCCTCCTCTGGGAGAATCAAGAGCCCAAAGGGGGACCCCCTGGAGCTAATGAAGCCCCCCAAGTCAAAGGCCACAGGGGCTGGACACGGTGTCCCTGGGTAGGTAGGAAGGGAAACTTCAGCAGCCTTGGCCCACCCAGGACCTCCACCCCGATTCACAGGCACCCCTGGGAAGCCAGCAGCTACCTGCCTTCTCTCAGCCTCCCTGCCCCTTTATTGAACATATGGTGCCACCCAAGTGCTCTTTTGGGGCTAGTAAAGAGTGTCCTGGTGCCTCTCCCAACCCCCAGAAGGTTGAGAACCAAGGACCCCTGGGCTCCACCATGCTCAGGAAATGGAAGCTCTTTGGTCAGTCCCAGCATCAGAGGCTGGTCACCTGGATGGATCTGTCTCGGGCAAGGGCCTTACTATGGCTTGAGAGAGATGGTGCGGTCCCTGCGCAAGAGCCCGGCTTACTCTGCGGCTGTGGCCACCTCCTCTTCCTCAGCGTCCTCCTCCGTCTCCGTCTTGATCTGAGCAACCCCGAGGCGGTAGAGGGTGTCTCGGATGACCACCTCGCCAGGCTGGCAGCTCTGCACAATGTCATGGATCTGCCGGTTGACAATCTCGCGACTGGTAAGGAAGTCCATGAGGCGGTTGTAGAGGTAATAGTGGGTGGCATTGTCAAAGGCAATGGGCCGCTGGCGGACGCTGTTTGGTTTGCTGTCTGCGAAGGAGGACAGGATGGCTGCGTAGGGCGCCAGCTCAGGACACAGGGCCAAGGAGTGGTGCCCAGCACTGGGGTCGCCAGGACTGGGCTGTGTGCCTGCATGGACGATGCGCCGTGTGGTGGTCTTGGTGACCGGGTGCTGGACAGAGTGCTCAGCCTCCATCATGTCCACCGTATAATGCTGGTCCAAGAGTTCTGGGCAGGACACGCTCTACAAGGGAGATGATAAGCCACTGTGACGTGAGGGAAGATTAAGGTCCAAGCTGTGTGATGGGTGAGAGTGAAAGCTGTGGGTGAGCCAGCTCTGTTTTAAATCCTACCGTCACCACATAGCACGTCTCCTGGGGCAAGTCCCCCTTTCCTCCTCCCCTGTGCCTCCGTTTCCTCACGTGAGAATGGGGACAGTAACAGTGGCCACCTCCCAGAGCAGATGCTGGATTACCTGAGCTATTATTTGTATCTGCCTAATCAATTCAGACTGGGGCTGCAGGGGTACAGGAAGGAAGTGGTTCCCATGGAGGCTCAGACGTCCTTCTGCAATGCCTCACACCAACCTTACAAAGCCAGTGAGCCCCATGGACTAAGGAAAAGGCAAGTGATGACGATGATGGCCCCTTCCTATTACCAGTCCTAATGTCTCTTCTAGCCAAGGCCATGTGCCCATGCTAAGAACCACAGCCTGATACAGTGCACCAAGACAAAGAGACCAGGGCTCTGCCATTAATCTGCTGTGTGACACTCGACAGGTCCATTTTCACCTTGGGGCCTTACTTTCCCCTTTTAATTAGAGGAAAGGGGCTGAGAC
Source organism: Physeter macrocephalus (assembly GCF_002837175.3). Taxonomy (NCBI): domain Eukaryota; kingdom Metazoa; phylum Chordata; class Mammalia; order Artiodactyla; family Physeteridae; genus Physeter; species Physeter macrocephalus. The sequence goes on along the minus strand of NC_041221.1, from coordinate 145,056,709 downwards.
GGTCAGCATTTTCTAAGCCACTGTGCCTCTAGATCACAACACAAGGAATGCCATGCAGCTGGCATGGTCTGGGGCCTTTAGTATGTCAGCACGCACAGTGTCCTCAAAGGTGGCAATTTTCTAGGCTGAACTGCAAGGTGACCCCTTTGACCCCAAGATACCTGGGGTCACCCTTGGCACCCTAAGTGACATGCTGTGGCCTCACACACACACAGGGGTTGGTCAGTAAAAATTTGTGGAGTAAATGCTGGTTCCAGAGCACTGAGACAAAACACTGGTGGATGGTTCGCAGGTCTTCCCAACGAACCAGGGGCATGCGTCCCAGTTCCTCAGAAGGGAACTCACCACAGGCGGCTCCGTGGGGCTAGAGAAACAGCCCTGATTCCTCCCCCACATCTGGTTGGTCAGCTCTGGGTAGCAGAGGTCAGCACACAGGGCCACTGGTGTGGCCATGTCGACCACATACACAGGAGGCCAATGGCGGGAGGAGACGAGCAGATCCACATGGTCAAGGGCACTCTCGCCCCGCACAAGATACTTGGAGCCGCACACCACCTGGTGGGGAGATGGAGAGTACAGCACAGGGTGAAGAAGCCAATCTGCAGACAGACCGAGTCAGGTCCACTCGCTTCCTCCCAGGAAGATGGACAATCAGGTTTTATGACTGAGGTTACGCCATCCTGCCAGAGCCCATGACATTCTGCTTCCCTCCTACTTCTGTCCCTAAATGAAGTCGCCAGCTCACTGCAGCCTGGGAGAAGAGCTGGGAGCATCCGAGCCTCAAATGAAGCTGAGAGATCCCCCCCATCCCCACCCACCAAGGCACCACCTCCAAATCCCACCCTCCACATCACCCCACCAAACACCATCTAGTCCAGTGGTTCCCAAGCTGCATGGCATCAGCAGCTTCAAGGAAGTTCCTGGGTCCCACTGCAAATCTACAGAATTAGCCACTGAAGGTGGAGTCTAAGCATATGTATTTTGAGCAGACCCTGATGGTGCTGTCCAGATGAGAACCCCTGATGAGGGTATAGCCTTCATCAAATCCCCCAAATACCACTCCACTGCTGGGCAGCTGTGTGTCCACTGGAGAATTCTGCCTCTACCTCCCTACCTTCACACCTACCAGTCCTGGCTATCGCCTCCAAGTAATACCGCTGGCCCACCACAGCCCCGAGATCTATAGCTCTCACATCCCTGTGTTGTCAAGGGCTTCTCCTGAGACAAACCCCAGTCACATCAACACGAGGTTCTGAGCAGGCTCTGACCTGCCAGGGGTTGTTAAAGGAGTTGATGACCTGACTCTTTTGACAGCTAGTCGCCCTGCCCACTCAGTGAAATGGAGGCTCTGCAAAGCCATCTTCCCCATTTAGCACCGTTCAGGGGGTTTTCTACCCTGGCATCTTCTTGGATTGGGACGACTGTCACAAAGGACACAACCTTCCCAGTGCTATCCTGGCGCCTACCCTGTGCATGCTCTCTACTGGCCTAAGGAGTGATCTTCCTAAAACCCAAATCAGACCATTTCCCATTCAAACCATCCAATGGGGCCCTCTCATCACTCTCAGAAGAAAACCCAAACTGTTACTCCTGCCTACAAAGCTCTACATGAACTGGCCTCCGGGGACCCCTCCCCACTCAGGACATAGTGGTCACATCCCTCCCCAAGCTTACATGGGGCTCTTGGCCTCCTCTGGCTGCCCCATAGACAGCAGGTCCCTCTCTGCTACTTTCTATCTCTGGTCCTTGTCTAGTTCCTGCAGAAGCCATGGTGACTTTATTTCTCAATATGAGGTCACCCAGGGAGGAATGACATCTTCGTTGCTCACCTTTGTACCCTCAACAGCTGATGCAGGGGCCAGCACACAGTAGGGTGCCTAATACTCATTGGTGATGACCCATAAGGAGCTATTCCACAGTTGCCCAGTGACCTAAGTGCCAGCTCCAGGATGAGCTGGATCAATCAGATCCTCTGTGTGGGCAAACTGACATGAACAAATTCAACCTGAGTTCCTCCTCGTTATCCTCTTACCTGATGGGGGCACATCTTGTAGATTTTACCCCCTGTGAGATGAGGTGGGGGCTGTCGAGCTCTGGCTCCATTCTGAACAGATTCGTAGAGGGCCAACAAGGAGAAGCAGAGCTGGTCCTAGAGCACAAGGACAAGATTAAACACAGCAGTGAATGCTAAGTGACCAGGCTTGGTACACAGCACCAAATGCTCACTTCAAATGCTCAAAGCAAATGAATAAACTGTTAAGGCCAGATTGGGCCTTGGAGCCTCACCAGCCCAATGCCCTTTAGGTACATATGGGGACGCTGAGGCCCTGTAAGGGCCAGGTCACAGACAGAGCCAGCCAGACTAATCAAGCTGCCAGACTCTGAGGCCTGGGTTCTCTCTACTTTTTACAGGGTAGGGGAAGTGTCAAAGAGGAGCCAACATTTGCGTCTGAACTTGAAGCATAAGATTTTCAAGAGCACATTAGTATGAAGGGAAGTACATAATGTATGGATAAAGTACACACACCCCTCCACATCGTTCTCTATGGATGCCATGGCGCTTGTTTTCTGAGAGCCTGGATAGCCGATAACTAGACACTGCAAACTTCATGACGTTGGTATTTTGGTTATTTCCACTTTTCAAATGAGGAAAATGAGGCTCAGATGTGTAAGGCAGCTTATCCAAGGCCACACACAGTAAGAGAGCCTGGATTCCTGAACCTGAGTCTGGACCCACTACCTCAACAGAGGAACTGCCTGGATGGGAAGGCCTTGCGTGCATGTCACAATCTGGCTGCTGGCTATCTCCCAGGCCTCCCTGCCCGCCAGCACCGTGTCCAACACAAGTGCCCAGTGACGGGTATTCATATCCCTGCCCAGAAAAATGGCCCACCAGTCTGCTCCCAAAGTCCCTACCCACAGCGCTGCCCCGAGACTCACCTTGGAGTCTTCTGCCCCGAAGGGGATGCCACACTGCTTCAGCAGGCAGTGCAACGCCTCCTCGCTGTAGGAGCCGATCTCCTCAAGCTTGCAGGCACCCTCCTGGAGCAGCCGTACCAAGGCACCGCCATTGCCTGCAAGAGACGTCGTGCTAACGGGAGGGCACTACTGCCAGCCACCTGGGGTCCTGCGGAGTCCCTCATGCATGAGGATGGGAACAAGGGGGCCTGGTCCACAGTCGAGCAGGCTTTGCCCCGAGCACTGCCCTGGGGGCTGGGAGAGATGGACTCAAGGCAGATCTTAAGCTTCTACAGATACCCGAAATCTCTGAGAGCCAGCTTTCTGCCTTTGAACATCTAAGGGAGATACGCTGCAGAGCACCCATGCAAAGATACCTGAAATGGGTCAGCTTTTAACCTTTTCAGTTTTTCCAGAACCATGATCTCCGATTCTTAACACAACTGCAGCAACATGAGGAACAGTAATAGCTCTCATTTAAAAAATGCTCTTTATACACTATGTTCCTGAACCTGATCAACAGAACTATGCAGGGGCCTTACTTATAAAATCAATTTAGCAGGTCATATCCAGGATTTTTAAAAAGAAATAGAATAGAAAATCAAGTATGTTGCATTTGGTAAGGGAAATTACTGTTTTATGAAAGTTGTTTTAGTTACAGATATACACAGACGTGTTACTTATATGACCATCACGCTGAGTCATGATGTAGAACCTATTGCTTACTCTGAGTTACACTTAAAAAAAAAAGTAGGCCATCACTCTGTGTTAGCTCACTTAATCTTCACAACAACCTAGGTGGTGGGAACCTAGGTGGTGGGTAGCAATGTCATGCCCTCTTTGTAAATGAAGCAACAGAGGCTCGGGGCAATGAAGGGATGTGGTGGAGGTCACATGGTCACTGAGTGGCATATCTGGGAATCACACCCAAGTTGTCAGAAACTGATGCCCTCAAAAGAGCTAGCCCAGGGCTTCTCAACGTATAAGCACAGAGCATCTAAAAAACCATCTGAAAGACCTGTTTAGAAGGCAGACTCCCTGCCTCCCCCTACATCTCTCAGTGAGAATCTTTGGGGTTGGAGCCCTATTATCAGCATTTTTCAGAGGGTTCCCACTGTTCAATGTAGTGCATCCCAGAAGGCTGACAGTGGGCCATGTGGGTCAGTCCTATACAACGTGGCTGGCAGCTCTTGAAAACTCTGCACTTGACTTTAATCTCCAGGGGATTTTGTCACAGGTTGTCATTATCTTTCCAGAAAGAGCCCTCCAGGTGGGCCTGGCCCCCTCGCAACCATACATGCTGTCTTGCCACGGACAATGTTCCAGATGCGATGGGACCCTTCCCTGACCCCAGCTACCAGGTGGCCTTACCAGGTACTGGCTGCACATCCAGGTTTTTGTCTTTCTCAGTGTTGACGACCACAGCTCCTCTCATGAGTGGTGGGAAGAAGGGGGCAATAACAGAGGCATCAAACTTGGTGATAGGGATGCTGGCGGGGAAGGCCACCTGCTCAATCACTTCTGTCTCCATCGTGGCCCAAAAGTCCTCCACATTTACCTCACTAGAGGCCAAGAAGTCAGGCCAGGTGAACTAAAAGGTCAGGACAAAAAAGGTCAAACTGTAGAAGCCACAGAACGTCAGCAACACAACAGCCTACCTTCTCCATACAGGCTGAACAGGGGGAAGGGGTCAGACAGCCACACACTGCCGGGACACCCCAGAATCTAACATCTTAGTGCCAAACTGCTCCTTGGCCTCATTCCTTTCTCCCACACCATAGCACTCCCCAAGACCTAAGTCCCTTCTGCGTCTATGCCTTTATTCATGTCCTCTTCCCTGCCTCGCCAGGAGAGGGCAGCTACCACTGCCTGTCATGTGCCAGACACGGAATAATTAACTACTACCATACAAGCCTGAGGGTGCCTGAGGTGAGAGCACTGGAGCGAGGGGCAGTCTGAATGAGAATGTGAACAAAGATCTAGTTCCAAAGCCCAAGCCCTTAATCCCTATGCCTGGCTGGCAGGAATCATCAGAATAAAACTTAGTGGCACTCCACCCACTTGCAAGGCCCTGTTGATCCCTCACCTCCTCCCGAAGGTCCTCCCAGACCATGCCAGCACACGGCTATCTCCTCTATGTGCAGCATGTACTTACCTATTGTAGACATCTAGCACTGTGCTACTCAATTTTTCTTCTTGTAAGCCCTCTTATGCAGCCCTCAAAGTGAGACCCTGATCCTATTACCTCATCAGAATCATTTGCCTTACTCAGCAATGCTGATATCCGGGCTGCACCTCAATCTGTATGAACTAAATCCCTAAGGCTGCATTTTTAAAAGATTCCCTAGGTGAGTGGCTCTCAAAGCGTGGACCAGTGGCATAAGCACCACCTGGGAACTTGTTAGAAACGCAAATGCTCAGCCCACTCCAGACCCACTGAATCAGAAACCCTGGGGGTGGGGCCCAGCAAGCCTCTCACACTAAAAAGTTTGCAAATCCTTGCCCAATGTAATTCTTATGCCCACAAGTCTGAAAACCATTGCTCCACATAGAGACGTCTCTTATCAGTCCAGAGGGTCCTCCTCTACCAGTCCCTGAGGGGAGGGGCCAACCCTACAATCTCCTCATGGACAACTGCACATTTGTTTTGTTCAATACCTTTCTGTTTTAGTTCACTGACTTTAGAACACCCCCAGCCTGCTCTCCTCGTACGCACTACCCAACTCTGCACTCCACACACAAAAGGGAGAAAACAAAGTCCTGGTCTCTAGAAAGAAACACCCAGAAACAAAGAAGAGAAGAGACACACATAAGGAAAGTGAAGGGAATGCTACTCCATTCTGTGAGGAGCGAGCCTTGATTGGAACAAGGCGGGTGCCAGGCAGGACTAGGATGTGAGTTTTTGCAGGGAGGCGGGCTTCTCTGTCTATTCTAGAGAGCAAAAAGCCAAAAAGCCTGTGACCAGATGTGTTTAAAAAACCAGAGCTCAGGGTCCCAAGAGGTACTGGTGAGCATGGTGGTGCTTATGAGTTCAGATTCTGGAGTCAGGGAGCCAGACCAAGGTCAAATCCCAGCTCCACCCCTTCCTGACTAGATGAGCTTGGGCAAGCCCCCTTCATCTACAAAAATATCACAGGGTTGAGAAGCCAGCCAGAAAGTAATGCACTGAGTACAGAATAAGAACTTGGTAGATGTAATAAAATGCTCAATAAATCATAGCTGCACTATTAATATTTCCATTAGACAAGTAGATATGAATGAGTCTAGAAACAGCCTCTTTGTGAGATAACACACAAAAGCAAATTTTTTTTACAGTTCATTTTACCTACAGGGAACACTTAGAAGGCTCCAGTAGCATTATGCTTGTTTTCATATATCTCATTATACACCACCAACCTCAAAATAGAACTATTTGATCAGCGTATCTACTTATTTTTTTAATTGGGAAGAGAAAGAGGAATATGCATTAAATCCCTAATATGCTCAGCTGGCCGTGTCAAAATACACCAGAGCTTTTCTCCAGAGGTCCTGTACCACTCCCGGTGGCAAACAAGTGAGCTGCAGGTCCAGTGCTTAAAGAGTCACTGTGGTAGAGTTCAGAGATGGAAAGCTTGCACCCACCGTGACTACTAGCATGCTCACGGGGAACTCCACACCTATGCAGGCAGACCAGACCTCTCAGCATGATGATGGGAAAGAGTTCACCTATGGAATTTTTGAAAAATTCCCTGTACCAGGTTAAATAATTTTCCCTATTAGTCTTAGTTTGTGAAGAGTTTTATCATAATGGGCGCTGAATAAAAATGAAAGCCTTTTTTAGACATGCAGTGAAATAATCATGTGGGTTTTCTCCTCTAAACTGTTAAGTACTGAATTATATTAGTATATTTTCTAATGTTGAAACAATCTTGCCTTCCTGGGATAAGCTTAGTCATGATTTTACTTTACTCACTGTTAGATTTGTTCTGCAATTATCTTATTCAGAACTCTGTCATCTATATTCATGAGTACTATCAGCCCAAATTTTCATCTTATATTAAATGTTTGGTTTTGTTTTCAGTTATATGGCCTTACACAACAACTTATATCCACTTTTGCTATTCTTCTATGACTGGAATCTTATTTCTTGGATATTTGTTAGAATTAATGTATAAAGCCATCTGAGTTTGGTGTTATCTTTGTGTGAACATTTTTTAGTTAAGAACTTAAGTCAGATCGGTCCACTCTTCCTCAAAACCCTTCAATGGCTCTCCACTTCACTCAGTGGAAGTCCTTACAATGGCCCGGGCCACCCATAGCCTCTTGAACCTCACATATCCAACTACTCTATACCCTGCTCACAGAGAGCCAGCCACGTCGGCCACCTTTCTGTTTCTCAGCCATGCCCAGCAAACCGTCTTCAGATCCCATCTTGCTGCTCCCTCTGCCTGGAATGTTCCCCCCATTGAAAACTACATGGGCTTCAGGGCTCTCCTCAAATGCCCTTGTGTCAGACAGGACTTCCCCGACTACCCTCTATAAAGCAGGAGCCCCTTCTTCCCACAATACTGCTCTCTTCCTTACCCTGCCTTACTGTTATTATGTTACTTTAAATTAATGTATTACATATAATATAAATAGTATTTTAATATAATATACACAATTATTAATGTTTGTCTCCCGTCTCCCCAAATCAGAAAGTGAGCTCCATGAGCTCAAAAACTCCGTGGGTTTAACTGCCATTTCCCAAATGCCTAAAAAGTGCACCTATAGTTCATGTTTAATGAATTTGTTGAATAAGTAACAAGTGCCTCCATTTCCATCTGGCCTGCCTTAGATGAAAACCTGGTAAGTGGCAAGAAAAAGCTACTCACCTCACCCAGGAAAGAACTAGAGCCACCTGCCCCTGGAAACACCATGTAGGAAGGTGGCTGCCAAAGTGTGCAGACATTTCTGAAGGTCACCTGTGGTGACCAAGAGGCACTTACCTCCACACTCTTTAGTGCCAGCACGTTTTCTTCACTCCTCTGGGCAACTTCCACTTTGGGGGCCACACCACAGATGCCACAGATCATGTCATTGTAGTCTCGGACAGTGAGGCACTCAAAAGCCCAATAGCCATTGCACAGCAGCTCCTGCAGCTGGCTCAGCTCCTCTGAGGTAAGAGTCTTCTCTGGAAGGAGAGCAAGAGCTCTGAGAAGTTCACAGAAGAAGACCTGGAGGCCACAGGGGATGAGCAATGGCCAGCAAGAATAGCAATTCTGCAAGACTGCTTCTCTCCTAAGAACACCCAAGAGTACTAACCACCAAAGGATCAAGCACCCTAGCCATTAGGTGTTCGGGTAGCAACTCAAAGGGCAATTCCAATGAGAGTTATAGTTGCCCTGTACTCAGCACCCACTAGGACCTAAATGCTGGGCTGAGAGCTTTGAATACATTCTCTCATTTAACTCTCACATCTTTATGAGCCAAGAGTATTATTATTCTCACTGAACAACTGGAAAAACTGAGGCACAGAGAATAACTTACTCAAAACCACACTGCCACTACATGGTATAGTGCAGACTCAAACACAAACCTGTCTGACCCTAGAACCTTTCCTCTATTCCATCTGACCTCATAGCAGGGAAGGGGCAGGGGGCCTGGATTCTGTAGGAAGGGATGGGAAAAGCATAAACAGAAAGAAATGAGGAAAGCAAAGGGAAAAATAATTTCTAATAATAAGGAGGGTGGTGCCCACCTTCATGTCTCAGCATGAACCTTGGAAATGGGAGCAGACCTCCAGAAGCTGTATATTCAGAATGAGTCTGCTTAGCATGTAGTAACACCAAGTCTACCTATGACCAGAGGATGAGGTTCTATGAAGTCTGTTTAATCTTGTGCTGAAGGTCTCTGGATACATGGAAAGACGCATGCTTTCCAAAGTTTGGCATTTGTAAAATTCAAGAGGAGGAGTGTGTTAGGAAGTCAAGAATGTCTCCTTTTCAAAATATCAGACTCTCCTCCAAGGTAATCATGTTAACAAAAGCCCATCACTGAAAATTCCCAGGGAGCTTAGAACTAACCTTGGGGAAACAGAGGAAGCCAACCTTTACCTGTCTGATCCTGCACTGACTTCAGAAGAGTGCTGATGGATACTCTGGGGTCCTCTCCCAGCTTGATCTGGTTTCGGATTGCAAAAAGCAAGTCCAGGCTCACTAGTAGCTTGTTTCCCACATTAAAGAGACCTGCAGGTTAAAAAATGGCAACAGAGACATTCACTGTTAACAACATCCACAATGGCAAAAAACAGGAGACTAACTAAATGCCCACCAATAGGGGAACATTAAAAAATAAATTGTGGTACATTCATAAAATACAAAACTAGAGGTCACCTGCTAGTTGGTAACCTACAAGCAGCTGTGAAGGAAACTGTTTAATTGAATCCCATTGTACCCAGAGCACAGAGCAGCCTTTTCAGCATGCAGGGGCTGCTCAGAAACCTTGCTTAGAAGATGGCAGAAGAGAAGGACATGAGCTCATCTCTTCTAACGAAAACACCAAAATTACAACTAACTGCTGGAACAACCATCAACAAAAAAAACCACTGGAACCTACCCAAAAAAGATATCCTACATCCAAAGGTAGAACCCACAAGATGGTAGGAGGGGAGCAATCACAATAAAATCAAATCCCACACCTGCCAAATCAGCAACCCACAAACTGGAAAATAATTATATCGTACAGGTTCTCCCACAGGAGTGAAAGTTGTGAGCCTCACGATAGGTTCCCCAGCCTGGGGGTCTGGCAACAAGAGGAGGAGCTCCCAGAGCATTGGGCTTTGAAGGCCAGAGGGGACTGACTGCAGGAATTCAACAGGACAGAGAGAAACAAACTCTAATCTCAGAGGTTGCACACAAGGTCTTATGCGCACCAGGACGCAGGAGAAAAAGCGGTGACCTCATAAGACCCTGAGCCAGACCTACCTGCTGGTATTGGAGGGTCTCCTGTGGAGGCAAGGTCAGCTGTGGTTCACTGCGGGGACAGACACTGGTGGCAGTAATTCTGGGGAGTACTAATTGGCATGAACCCTCCTGGAGGCTGCCATTTTCTCACCAAAACCTGGCCCCACCCAACAACCTGCAGAATCCAGTGCTGGGATGCCTCAGGACAAACCACCAACAGATCAGGAACACAGCCCCACCCACCAGCAGACAGACTGCCTAAAATCTTCCTGAGCACACAGCTGCCTGCTAAACACACCCCTTGACACGGCCCTGCCCACCAGAGGGACAAGACCCAGCTAAACCAACCAATGGGCAGGAACCAGTCCCTCCCACCAGGAAGCCTGCACAAGCCTTGCAAACTGGCCTCATCCACCAGGAGGCAACAGCAAAAGCAAGAACTACAACCCTGCAGCCTGTGGAATGGAAAGCACACTCACAGAAAGTTAGACAAAAATGAGACAGCAGAGGAATATGTCCCAGATGAAGGAACAAGATATAACCCCAGAAGAACTAAGTGAAGTGGAGATAGGAAATCTACCTAAAAAAGAATTCAGAGTAATGATAGTAAAGTTGATCCAAGATCTCGGAAATAGAATGGAGGCACAGGTGGAGAAGATAAAAGAAATGTTTAAAAAAGACCTAGCAGAACTAAAGAACAAACAAACAGAGATGAACAATATAATAATTGAAATAAAAAATATACTAGAAGGAATCTACAGGAGAATAAGCGAGGCAGAAGAATGGGTAAGTGAGCTGGAAGACAGAATGGCGGAAATCACTGCTGCGGAACAGAATAAAGAATAAAAAGAAATGAGGACAGTCTAAGAAACCTCTGGGACAACATTAAATGCACCAACATTTGTATTATAGTGGTCCCAGAAGGAGAAGAGAGAGAGAGAGAACCTGAGAAAATATCTGAAGAGATATAGCTGAAAAATTCCCTAACATGAGAAAGGAAACAGTCACCCAAGTCCAGGAAGCAGAGAGTCTCATACAGGATAAACCCAAGGAGGAACATGCCGAGACACATAGTAACCAAACTGACAAAAATTAAAGGCAAAGAGAAAATATTAAAAGCAACAAATAAAATACAAGGGAATTGTCATAAGAATATTACCTGATTTTTCAGCAGAAACTCTGCAGGCCATGAGGGAATGGCACGATATATTTAAAGCGATGGAAGGGAAGAAACTACAACCAAGAATACTCTACCCAGCAAGGCTCTCATTCAGATTTGATAGAGAAATCAAAAGCTTTACAGACAATCAAAAGCTAAGCAAATTCAGAACTAACAGACCAGCTTTGCAACAAATGTTAAAGAACCTTCTCTAGGTGTAAAAGAAAAGACCACAACTAGAAACAAGAAAATTACAAATGGGAGAGCTCACTGGTAAGGGTAAACATACAGTAAGGGTGGGAAATAATCCACACACAAATATGATATCAAAACCAGCAATCATGAGGAGTGTACAAATGCAGGATATTGGAAATGCATTTGAAATTAAAAGACCAGGAAATTAAAACAATCTTGTTTATATATAGACTACTATATCAAAACCACATGGTAACAGCAAACTGAAAGTATACAGCAGATACACAAAAAAGAAAAAGGAATCCAAACACAACACTAAAGTTAGTCATCAAATCATGAGAAGAGAACAAAAGAGGAAGGGAAGAAAAGACCTACAAAAACAAATCCAAGACAATTAACAAAATGGCAATAAGAACACAGATATTGACAATTACCTTAAAAGTAAATGGATTAAATGTTCCAACCAAAAGACACAGAATGGCTGAATGGATACAAAAACAAGACCCATATATATGCTGTCTACAATAGACACACTTCAATTCTAGGGACACAACAGACTGAAAGTGCGGGGATGGAAAAAGGTATTCTATGCAAATGGAAATAAAAAGAAAATACTCATATCAGACAAAATAGACTTTAAAATAAAGACTATTACAAGAGACAAAGATGGACACTACATAATGATCAAGGGATCAATCCAAAAAGAAGATATAAGAATTGTAAATATATATGCACCCAACATAGAAGCACCTCAATATATAAGGCGAATGCTAACAGCCGTAAAAGGAGAAATCAATGTAACACAATTTAATAGTGGGGACTTTAACACCCCACTTACATCAATGGACAGATCGTCCAGACAGAAAATCAATAAGGAAACACAGGCCTTAAATGACACATTAGACCAGATGGACTTAATTGATATTCAGAGAGCATTCCATCCAAAAGTAGCAAAATACACATTCTTTTCAAGTACACATGGAACATTCTCCAGGAATGATCACATGCTGGGTGACAAAGCAAACCTCAGTAAATTTAAGAAAACTGAAATCATATCAAGCATCTTTTCCAACCACAATGCTATGAGATTAGAAATTGATCGCAAGAAAAAAACTTAAAAAGCACAAACATATGGAGGCTAAACAATACGCTACTAAACAACCAATGGATCACTGAAGTAATCAAAGAGGAAATCAAAAAATACCTAGAGACAAACACAAATGAAAGCATGATGATCCAAAACCTACGGGACGCAGGAAAAGCAGTTCTAAGCGGGAAGTTTATAGCAATACAATCTTACCTCAGGAAACAAGAAAATCTCAAGTAAACAAGCTAACCTTACATACCTAAAGCAACTAGAGAAAGAATAACAATCAAAACCAAAAGTTAGTAGAAGGAAGGAAAACATAAAGATTAGAGCAGAAATAAATGAAATAGAGACAAAGAAAACAATAGAAAAGAACAATGAAACTAAAAGCTTGTTCTTTGAGAAGATAAACAAAACTGATAAACCTTTAGCCAGATGCATCAAGAAAAAAATGGAGAGGGCTCAAGACAATAAAATTAGAAATGAAAACGGAGAAGTTACAACTCACACCACAGAAACACAAAGGATCATAAGAGACTACTACAAGCAACTATATGCCAATAAAATGGATAACTTAGAAGAAATGGACAAATACTTAGAAAGGTACAATCTCCCAAGACTGAACCAGGAAGAAATAGAAAATATGAACAGACCACTCACAAGTACTGACATTGAAACTATGATTTTAAAACTCCCAACAAACAAAAGTCCAGGACCAAATGGCTTCACAGGCAAATTCTACCAAACATTTAGAGACGAGTTAACACCTATCCTTCTGAAACTATTTCAAAACACTGCAGAGGAAGGAACACTCCCAAACTCATTCTGAGGCCACAATCACCCTGATAGCAAAACCAAAGATACCACAAAACAAAACAAAAAGCAAACAAAAAAAAACACCACAGGCCAATATCACTGGTGAACACAGATGCAAAAATCCTCAACAAAATACTGGGTTGGCCTAAAAGTTCCTTCAGTTTTTAAGAAAAGATAAAAGACACATTTTTCATTTTTCACCAAGAACTTTCTTGAACAATATATTCAGCCTTTCGTTTCACTACCTTCTGCCATTTTTCAGGCAACTTTATAATTCCATCTTTCCAAAACTTTTTACCTTTTTGAGCAAAGAACTGTTCCAGGTACCTTTTACAGTCTTCCAGGAAACTGAAATTTTTTCCATTAAGAGAATTCTGTAAAGACCTAAATCAATGGAAATCCAAAGGTGCAATGTCTGGTGAATACAGTGGATGAATCAGAACTTCCCAGCCAAGCTCTAACATTTTTTGCTGGTCATCAAACATGTGGTCTTGCATTATCCTGATGGAAGATTACACGTTTTCTGTTGACCAATTCCGGACACTTTTTGTTGATGCTGCTTTCAGTTGGTCTAATTGGAGCAGTACTTGTTTGAATTAATCGTTTGGTTTTCAGGAAGGAGCTCATAATAGAGGACTCCCTTTCAATCCCACCATACACACGTCACCTTCTTTGGATGAAGACCGGCTTTTGGTGGTGGTGGTGGTGGTGGTGGTGGTTGCCCCATGATCTCTTTCGTTCCACATTATCGTACAGTATCCACTTTTCATTGCCCGTCACAATTTGTTTTAAAAACTGGAACGCTTTTACTGTTTAAATAGAGAACTGCATGTGGAAATATGGTCAAGAAGGTTTTTTTTTGCTTAACTTATGTGGAACCCAAACATCAAAGTGATTAACATAACCAAACTGGTACAAATGATTTTCAATGCTTGATTTGGATACTTTGAGTATGTCGGCTATCTCCCACATGGTATAACGTTGATTGTTCGCAATTAATGTCTCGATTTGATCTCTACCAACTTCAACTGGTCTACCCGACCATGGAGCATCGTCCAGCAAGAAATCTCTAGCACAAAACTTCACAAACCACTTCTGACACATTCAATCAGTCACAGCACCTTCTTCACACAGTGCACAAATTTTTTGCGTTTCAGTTGCGTTTTTACCTTTCTTGAAATAATAAAGCATAATACGCCAAAAATGTTGCTTTTTTCCTTCCATCTTCAGTATTAAACTGGCTACACAAAAATTCAACAATCCTGATAAGTTTTTGTTTAAATGAACGCTGATATGACAGCTATCACGATACAATCTAACGAAATTGTTTTGAATGAAGTTAAAGACAACTAAGGGCTACTAGAGCCATCTTACAGAAAAACAAAAACGAGCATTTTGGCCAACCCAATACTAGCAAACTGACTTCAACAATACATTAAAAGGATCATACACCATGATCAAGGGGAATTTACTTATCCCTGAGATGCAAGGATTTTTCAATATCCGCAAATCAATCAGTGTGATACACAACATTAACAAACTGAAGAATAAAAACTATAGTATCATCTCAATAGATGCCAAAAAAAAAGGTTTTGACAAAATTCAACATCTATTTATGATAAAAACTCTCCAGAAAGTGGGCCTAGAGGGAACATACCTCAACATAATAAAGGCCATATATGACAAACCTACAGCTAACATACTCAACAGTGAAAAGCTGAAAATATTTCCTCTAAGATCAGGAACAAAACAAGGAGGTCCACTCTTGTCACTTTTAGTCAGCAAAGTTTTGGAAGATCTAGCCATGGCAATCAGAGAAGAGAAAGAAATAAAAGCAATCCAAACTGGAAATGAAGTAAAACTGTCACCGTTTGGAGATGACATGATATCATATATAGAAAATCCTAAAGATGCTACCAGGAAATTACTAGAGCTCATCAATGAATTCAGTCAAGTTTCAGGATACAAAATTAATACACAGAAATCTCTTGCATTCCTATACACTAACAACAAAAGATCACAAAGAGAAATTAAACAAACAATCCCATTTACCATCACATCAAAAAGAACAAAATATCTAGGAATAAACTTACTTAAGGAGGCAAAGGACCTTTACTCTGAAAACTATAAGACACTGTCAAAAGAAATCGAAGGTGACGCAAAAGATATACCATGTTCTTGGATGGGAAGAATCAATATTGTCAAAATAACTATATTACCCAAGGCAATCTACAGATTCAATATGCAATCCCTATCAAATTACCAGCAGCATTTTTTACAGAACCAGAACAAAAGATTTTTAAATTTGTATGGAGACACAAAATACTCCGAATAGACAAATCAATCTTGAGAAAGAAAAAGCAGAGCTGGAGTAATCAGGCTTCCTAACTTCAGACTATACTACAAAGCTACAGTCATCAAACCAGTATGGTACTGGCACAAAAACAGGAATATAGATCAATGGAACAGGATAGAAAGCCCAGAAATAAACCCACATACCTATGGCCAATTAATCTACAACAAAGGAAGCAAGAATACACAATGAAGAAAAGACAGTCTTCAATAAGTGGCACTGGTAAAACTGGACAGCTACATGTAAAAGAATGAAATTAGGACATTCTCTAACACCATACACAGAAATAAACTCAAAATGGATTAAAGACCTAAATGTAAGACTGGATACTATAAAACTCTTAGAGGAAAACATAGGCAAAACACTCTTTGACATAAATCACAGCAGTATCTTTTTCAATCCATAATGGAAAAAAAGAATAAAAATAAACAAATGGGACCTAATCCAACTTATAAGCTTTTGCACAGCAAAGAAAATCATAAACAAAATGAAAACACAACCTACAGAATGAGAGAAAATATTTGCAAATGATGAGACCGACAAGGGATTAATCTCCAAAATTTACAAAAAGCTCATGCAGCTCTATGTCAAAAAAAACAAACAACCAAATCAAAAAATGGGCAGAAGACCTAAATAGACATTTCTCCAAAGAAGACATACAAATGGCCAAGAGGCACATAAAAAGATGCTCAACATCACTAATTATCAGAGAAATGCAAATCAAAACTACAATGAGACGTCACCTCACACCATCAAAAAGTCTACAAACAATAAATGCTACACTGTTGATGGGAATATAAATTGGTACAGCCACTATGGAGAACAGTATGGAAGTTCCTTAGAAAACTAAAAATAGAGCTACCATATGATCAGCAATCCCATGCCTGGGCATATATCCAGAGAAAATCATGGTTCAAAAGGACACATGCACCCCAATAATCACTGCAGTGCTGTTTACAACAGCCAAGACATGGAAACAACCTAACTTTCCATGGACAGATGAATGGATAAAGAAGATGTGGTACATATATACAGTGGAATACTACTCAGCCATTAAATAGAATTAAATACTGCCATTTGCAGCAACATGGATGGACCTGGATATTATCATACTAAGTGAAGTAAGCCAGACAGAACAAGACAAACATCATATGATATCACTTGTATGAGGAATCAAAAAATGATAAAACTGAACTTATTTACAAAACAGAAACAGACTCAGAGACTTAATACAAACTAACTCATGGTTACCAAAGGGGAAAGGGGGGGTGGAGGGATAAACAGGCAGTTTGCAATTGACACATACACACTACTATATTTAAAATAGATAACCAACAAGGACCTACTGTATAGTACAGGGAACTCTGCTCAATATTCTGTAATAACCTAAATGGGAAAAGAATTGATACATCTATATATATAACTGAATCACTTTGCTGTACACTCAAAACTAACACAACGTTGTTAATCAACTACTCAAAAAAAAAAAAAAACACTAGAAATAATTAAGAAAAATAAGGTAAGCCTAAATGCTCTGACATGAAGTTGTACACAATACATTGTTAAATGAAAAAACTAATGAAATATGTATCATACTTTTTTTTTTAATAGAAAAAAGAAACATCTCCCTACCACCCAACTCAGTCCTTACGACCAAAGGGGTCACTATTCCTCCACCTCTCACAACTACATCATGAGGAAAGGCCAGGAGCATCCTTTAGCCCAGGGATGTACAGGGGACGTAAAAAAGGCTAATAAAATCACCCCTATGCCAAATCCTGGGATAAAAGACCCAGACAGTTAATTTAAGACAAATAAAAGAGGATGATTTTACATTTGCACAAAATGAACAAAAGCAAATTTTGGCATATGTGTTCCCAGTAAAGAAGGGTATAGAGGAGTGGGGAAGACCTTTTAAAGCATGATACCAAAGGCTGAAACCACAAATCAGAAGATCAAAGCTCTGATCACATAAAAACTTAAAGTAAAAAAACAAAAAACATAAAAACCCCTCATGTCCAAAAAAAAATCACAAACAAATTTAAAAGACAACTAATAAACTGGGGAAAAACTCTGCCAACAAAACACCCCCAAAGAATGGAAATGTTTACAAAAGAAATTCACAAAAGAGATAAAAAACACAGAAGGTATATAATCTTCCCAGTAATCAAATACAATACATTAAGAAATGATATACCAGGAGGAGAGCAATCAAGATGGCGGAGCAGAAGGACACGAAGCTCACCTCCTCCCACAAATACATCAAAAATAAATCTACAAGTGGAACAACTTGCACAGAACATCTACTGAACGCTGACAGACCTCAGACTTC
The DNA here is from genome assembly GCF_002837175.3 of Physeter macrocephalus. Taxonomy (NCBI): domain Eukaryota; kingdom Metazoa; phylum Chordata; class Mammalia; order Artiodactyla; family Physeteridae; genus Physeter; species Physeter macrocephalus. The sequence continues at coordinate 145,038,886 of NC_041221.1, read as the reverse complement.
CAAAAGGGCAAGAAAATCTCCACATAACCAGGTAGGACAAAAGAAAAATTAAAAAATAAAAAATAAAGAGAGAGAGAAAGAAAGGAATCAGGACAGGACCTGTGTCCCAGGGAGGGAGCTGTGAAAGAAAGGTTCCCACACCCTGGGAAGTCCTGTCACTGGCGGGGAAATCAGCCTGGATGGACAGGAAGCTTCAAAGCCTAGAAGAAGAGAGCAGCAACTGCTCTGCGGAAGGCAAAAGGTTGAGTAACTTGCACAGATGGTCAGTACTGCCACCCTGCACTCCCCTGCCTGAGATGCTCGTCCACCAGTGCGAGCAGGGGCTGGGTGCTGAAACTCGGGCTTCCAAGATCAGACCTGGGGAGAGGATTGCAGTTGGTAGCAAGGAGACAGCCCGAAGGGGCTGGAGTATGGCAACTGAGGGTGTACGTGGAAGATGCCTGGGCCCACCAGAGAGGCAAGGCGCCACTGCTGGGGGGTGCATGAGGAGAGAGGCAAGACCACCATAGGAGCTCCTTTCCCTGCACACACTCTCAGGCAACAGAGCACTGTCTACATAAACTCCAGGGGTGGACATGAGCCACTGCTGCCACAGCGGGCTCCAGAGGCACACGGGGGCCACCCCGACCTCTGAGAGATGCACAAGCAGGTGCCAATCACTGCGTCCACCGGCACAGAGCCCCAGGAGCACTCGCGAGCTGCTGTACCTACACACCCCCTATCAAGGGGATAATGGCCAGCACAGGCTGAGGAAAAAGGCAACAAGCATCCAAACTAAAAGCAGCCCTCGTGCCAAAAATATTAAACCCACACAAGCTAAGCAGGGACACTCCCATGTATAAACAGCCTTCCAAGACTACAGTAGATAATTGTTTCTCTTAAACTCACAGAGTAAGAGAAATGTAAGTAAAATGAAGAAGTAGAGGAACCACTCCCAGTTAAAAGACCAAGAGAATTCCCCCGAAGGAACAAACAGTGAAACAGACCTCTTCAGTCTGACAGACACTGAGTTCAAAAAAAAAGATAATGGGGACTTCCCTGCTGGTCCAGTGGGACCCACACTCCCAATGCAGGAGGCACAGGTTTGACCCGTGGTCAGGGAAGTAAGATCCCACATGCTGTGCAGCACAGCCAAAAAAAAAAAAAAAGGTAATGAAAATACTGAAAGGATTAAGAAAGGCTATCGACAGAAACTCAGATTACTGTGAAAAGGAAATAGAAACTATAAGGAGGTGCCACAAAAAATTAGGAAATTCATTTGCTGAGAATAAAGGGAATGAATAGCAAAATGAATAGTGCAGAAGAACAAAGAAGTGATCTGGAAGATAGAATAATGGAAATCACCCAATCAGAACAGTAGACAGAAAGCCAAATTTAAAAAAAAGAAAGAAAGCAATAAAAGAGGCCTATGGGATAATATAAAGTATGCCAATCTATGCATAATAGGATTCCAGAAGGAGAAGAAAAAGATTGAAAATGTATTTGAAGAAATTATGGCTGAAAACTTCCCCAACCTAAAGAAGAAAACAGATATTTAGATATAGGAAGGACAGAGGGTCCCAAACAAGATGAACCCAAACAGACCTACACCAAGACATATGATAATAAAAATGGCAAAAGTTAAAGAAAGGATTCTAAGGCAACAAGAGAAAAACAGAATTAATCACAAGGGAACCCCCATAAGGCTATCAGCTGATTTCTCTACAGAAACACTGCAGGCCAGAGGGAGTGGCAAAATATATTTAGCCCTGAAAGGGAAAAATTTGCAACCTAGAATACACTACCCAGCAAGATTATCATTTAGAATAGGAGGAGAAATAAAGAATTTCTCAAACAAGCAAAAACTAAAAGAATACAGCGATACTAAACCTACCCTAAAAGAAATATTGAAAGGTCTTCTCTAAATAAAAAAGCAAGAAGATATAGGAAAAAAGAAATCACAGTTGGAAATTAAATCACTTAAATAAGCCAGTATACAGATCAAAAAGAAATAATATCTATTTGTGAAAGTGACGATAAACACGAGGAACAGCGAAAGGATAAGCATGAAGATGGAAAAGGGACACCAAAATCATAAAATCTGGGGGACAAGAGTAAAAATCTTTAGATTCTTTTTTTTAAGAATGTGTTTGACCCTATATGTCTAAAGCAAGAGGATATAAGAAGGGGTTAACGTACTTGAAAAAGAGGTTAACCACAAATCAAAAACATACAATAGATCCACAAAAAAACAAAAAGAACACAAGCATAAAATAAAAGGAGATCATCAAATGACAAAAAGTAAAACAAAAAGAAAGGAACAAAAAAGAAAAATGGAGCCAGCAAGAAAACAAAGTTTAAAATGGTAAATACATACTTATCAATAATTACCTTACATGTCAATGAATTAACTGTTCCAATCAAAAGACAGAGTGGCAGACTGGACTAAAAAACAAGAGCCTACAATATGCTGCCTATGAGATCCACTTTAGGGCAAAGGACACACATAGATTGAAAGTGAGGAGATGGAAAAAGATATTTCATGCAAATGGAAATGACAAGAAAGCAGGGGTCGCAACACTCAAATCAGACAAAATAGACTTTAAAACAAAGGCCATAAAGAAGATAAAGAAGGACATTATATAAAGATAAAGGGATCAATACAAGAGGATATTACACTCATTAACATATATGCACCCTATATAGGGGCACCTAAATACATAGAATATTAATAGACATAAAGGGAGAAATTGATAGGACTACGATAATAGTAGGAGACTTTAACACGCCACTCATATTAGTGGACGGATCTTCTAGACAGAAATTCAATAAGGCAACAGATTCAAAATGATACAACAGAACAGTTAGACTTGATTATTTCAGGACATTACATCCAAAAAACCCAGAATACACATTCTTTTCAAGTGCACATGGAACATTCTCTAGGAATGACCACATACTAGGGCACAAAACTAACCAACAAATTTAAGAGTATAGACATTATTGCAAGCATCTTCTCTGACCACAATGGCATGAAAGTAGAAATTAGCCACAGGAAAAGAAACGAGGAAAAAAAAACGATTACATTAAGACTAAACTATGTGTTATTAAAAAACCAATGGGTCGGGCTTCCCTGGTGGCACAGTGGTTGAGAGTCCACCTGCCAATGCAGGGGACACGGGTTCGTGCCCCAGTCCGGGAAGATCCCACATGCCATGGAGCGGCTGGGCCTGTGAGCCATGGCCGCCGAGCCTGTGCGTCCGGAGCCTGTGCTCTGCAACGGGAGAGGCCAGAGTACCGCAAAAAAAACAAAAAAAAAAACAACAACAAAAAAAACAGATTAAAAAAAAGATGAATAAAACCAAGAGCTGGTTCTTTGAAAGGGTAAACAAAATTGACAAACCTCTGGCCATTCTCACCAAGATGAAAAGAGAACCCAAATAAACAAAATAAGAAACGGAAGAGAAATCTCAACTGATACTGCAGAAATACAAAAAAAACACAAAAGAATACTATGAACAATCATATGCCAACAAATTCAACAACCAAGAAGAAATGGACAACTTTCTAGAAACATACAGCCCACCAAAATTGAATCAACAAGAAACAGATAATTTGAACAGATCACTAGAACTGAAATAAAATATGTAATTTAAAAAACTAAAAAAAAAAAAAAAAAAAAAAAAACTATCTATGAACAAAAGTCCAGGACCAGATGGCTTCACAAATTCTACCATACATACAAAGAAAAACTTTTACTGATCCTTCTCAAACTCTAGCAAAAGACTGAAGAGGAGGGAACACTCCCAAAGATATTCTATGAAGCCACCATCACCCTGATACCGAAACCACACAAAGATACCACCAAAAAAGAAAACTACAGGCCAATATCTTTGACGAACATAGATGCAAAAATTCTCAACAAAACACTAGCAAACCGAATACAACGCATAAAAAAAATCATACACCACAACCAAGTGGGATTCATCCCAAGTTCACAAGGATGGACCAACATACACAAAATCAATGTTCTATAGCACGTTAACAAAAGAAAAGACAAAAACCACATGATCATCTCGATAGACGCAGAAAAAGCATTTGACTAAATTCAACATCCACTCACGATACAAACTCTTACCAAAATGGGTATAGAGAGAACATATCTCAACATAATAAAAGCTATTTATGACAAGCCTTCCCACTAAAATCTGGAATAAGACAAGGATGCCCACTCTCACCACTTCTATTCAACATAGTATTGGAAGTCCTAGCTACAGCAATCAGACAAGAAAAAGAAAAGGTAAGCAAATTGGAAGGGAAGAGGTAAAATTGTCACTATATGCACATGACATGATGCTATACATAGAAAACGCTGCAGACTCCACAAAGAAACTAACAGAACTGATAAGTGAATTTAGCAAGGCAGCAGGATACAAGATTAACATACAGAAAGAGGTTGCATTTCTTTACAACAACAATGAAACAGCAGAAAGGGAATGTGAAAAAAACAATACCTTTTAAAATCACACCCCAAAAAAACCCAAAAAACAAAACTTAGGAATAAACCTGACCAAGGAAGTGAAAGACTTATATGCTGAGAATTAAAAACCATTAATAAAGGAAACTGAAGATGATTCAAAGAAATGGAAAGATATCCCATGCTCTTGGACTGGAAGAATTAATATTGTTAAAATGGCAACTACCCAAAGCAATCTACAGATTTAATGCGATCCCTATCAAATTACCCAGGACATTTTTCACAGAACTGTAACAAATAATCCTAAAATTTATATGGAATCACAAAAGACCCAGAATTGCTAAAGCAATCCTGAGGAAAAGGAACAAATCAGGAGGCATAACCCTTCCAGACTTCAGACAATACTTCAAAGCTACAGTAATCAAAACAGTGTGGTACTGGCACAAAGACAAACAGATCAACGGAACAGAATAGAGAGCCCAGAAATAAACCCACACCCCTATGGCCAATTAATCTTCAACAAAGGAGGCAAGAATATACAATGGGAAAAAGAAAGTCTCTTCATCAAGTAGTGCTGAGAAAGTTGGACAGCTGCCTGTAAATCAATGAAGTTAGAACACACCCTCACACCATGCACAAAAATAAACTCAAAATGGCTTAAAGACTTAAATATAAGACAAGACCCCATAAAATTCCTAGAAGAGATTGTAGGCAAAACATTCTCTGATAGAAACTGTACCAATGTTTTCTTAGGTCTCCCAAGGCAACAGAAAATAAACAAAATAGAAAAAAATAAACAAATGGGACCTAATCAAACTTACAAGCTTTTGCACAGCAAAAGAAACCATAAACAAAACGAAAAGACAACTTATGGAATGGGAGAAAATATTTGCGAACAATGTGACCAACAAGGGCTTAATTTCCAAAATATACAAACAGTTCATACAACTCGACAACAACAACAAAAAAACAAACAGCCAAATCAAAAAATGGCTAGAAGATCTAAATAGACATTTATCCAAAGAAGACATATAGATGGTCGATAGGCACATGAAACGATGTTCAACATCACTAATTATTAGAGAAATGCAAATCAAAACTACAATGAGTTACCACCAACTCCCACCAGTCAGAATGGCCATCATTAAAAAGTCTATACACAATAAATGCTGGAGAGGGTGTGGAGAAAAGGGAACCCTCCTTCACTGTTGGTGGGAATGCAAGTTAGTGCAGCCACTATGGAAAACAGTATGGAAAATTAAAAAGATATTACCATGTGATCCCACTCCTGGGCATATGTCCGGAAAAAGACGTAGTTCAAAAGGATACATGTACCCCCATGTTCACTGCAGCACTACTCACAATAGCCAAGACATGGGAACAACCTAAATATCCATCGACAGATGAATGGATAAAGAAGATGTGGTACATATATACAATGGAAAACTACTCAACCATAAAAAAAAAATGGCACATGCAGCAACATGAATGCAACTAGAGGTTACCATACCAAGTGAAGTGAGTCCGAAAGAGAAAGACAAATACCGTACAATATCACTTATATGTGGAATCTAAAATAGGGCACAAATGAACCTATCTATGAAACAGAAACAGACTCAGACATAGAGAACAGATTTGTGGTTGCCAAGGGGGAAGAGAGGTGGGGGAGGGATGGACTGGGAGTTCGGGGTTAGTACATATTACATATAGACTGGATAAGCAACAAGGTCCTACTGTATAGCGCAGGGAACTATATTCAATATCCTGGGATAAACCATAATGGAAAAGAATATTTTAAAAGGATGTATATATGTGTATAACTGAGTCACTCTGCTGTACAGCAGAAATTAACACATTGTAAATCAACTATACTTCAATAAAAAATAAATTAAAAAAAGAAATATTTCAGTTTTTAACCTATCAAATTGACAAAATTTAAAAAATTATAATACTAATCTACAAAAAGTTCCTAAAGTTAATAAGTGAGTTTTGCAAGGTCACTGAATGAAATCAATAGACAAAACCCAATTGTATTTCTACACTAGCACTGAACAGTTAGAAATTGAACCATGTCATTTAGTATAATCTAACAAAATATGTACAGGAACTATATATGTTGAAAACAACGTAACACTGATGAGAAAAACAAAAGAAAATGTAATAAAATGGAGAGATAGACCATGTTTATGGATTGGAAGACTCAGTATCTTTAAGCATGTCAAACTTCCCCAAACTGATCTACAGATTTAACACCATCCCAATTAAAATTCTAGCAGGATTCTGTAGACACTAACAAGCTGATTCTAAAATTTATATGGGAATGCAAGAAACTAAAACAGTTTAAACAATTCAGGAAAAACGAGGTTGGAGGATTCACACTACCTGACTATAAGACTTACTACAAAGCTGCAGTAATCAAGACAACGTGCGGTATTTGCTAATGGATAGACAGCATAAACCAATAGAACAGGGTGCAGAAATAGACCTACACATACATGATCAATCGATTTCCAAAAAAGGAGCAAAGGCAATTCAAAAGAGAAAGGACTACTTTTCAACAAATGGTGGAAGAAATGGATGTCCAAATGGAAAAAAAACCCCTCAATCTGGGCCTCATACTTTATATAAAAATCAATTAAAAATGGATTATAGACTTAAATATAAACCATAAATTATAAAACTTTTAGCAGAAAACATAGGAAAAATACTTATGATCTCCACCTAGGTAAAGACATCTTAGCAATAACATCAAAAACAATCTCTAAAAGAAAAAACTGATGAATTGGTCTTTAATTAAGAACTTTTGCTCTGTGGAAGATTGTGTTAAGAGGATGAGAATACAAGCCACAGACCATAATAAAGTATAAAGTATCTGCAAATCACTTATCTGACAAAGGACGTGTATCCAGACTATATAAAGAACATTTAAAACTCAACAGCAAAAAAAACAACCCAGTTCAATGGGCCAAAGATGGAACAGGTACTTCACCAAAGAAATACAGATGGCAAACAAACCCATGAAAAGATGCTCAACATCATCAGTCATTGAGGAAATAGAAATTGAAACCACAATGAGTTACTACTACACACACCTATCAGAATGGCTAAAACACACACAAAAAAACTAGACACTACCAAGTGCTGACAAATGAAGCAAACTGGAACTCTCACCCATTGTTAGAGGGAATGCAAAATGGCAGCAACATTTAGGTAAACGGTTTGGCGATTTCTTATAAAATTAAATATACACTTACCACATGGCGCAGCAATCTGACTCCTAGGGTATTTACCCAAAAGAAATGAAAATTTTTGTTTACAAAAAAGCCTATACATGAACAGATGTAGAGAACAAACATATGGATACCAAGGGGGAAAGGGGGGGCGGGTGTGGAATGAATTGGGAGATTGGGATTGGCATATATACACTATTGATACTATGTATAAAAGAGATAACTAATGAGAACCTACTATATAGCACAAGAAACTGTACTCAGTGCTCTGTGGTGACCTAAATGGGAAGGAAATCCAAAAAAGAGGGGATATATGTATATGTATAGCTGATTCACTTTGCTGTATAGTAGAAACTAACACAACATTGTAAAGCAACTGTCCTCCAAGTAAAAAAAAAAAAAAAAAAAGCCTATACATGAATGTTTACAGCAACTCTATTCATAACTGCCAAAAAATGGTAAAATCCCAAACGTCCTTCAAGGAGTGAACAGATAAATCAAGTGTGGTGCTCCACACAATGGAAAGCTACTCAACAATAAAAAGGAACAATCTACTGATACAAAGAACAATATGGATGAATTTCAAAGGCATTAACACTTAGTGAAAGAAGCCAAACTCAAAACGGTACTATGGATTTATTATGATGTCCTGGAAAGACAGAACTATACAGAATGAAGAAAATATCAAATGGTTGCTAGAGGTTAGGGGTGAGGGGTGGTTTTGATTACAGAGGGACAGAAAAAGAATGTTTTGAGGTGATGGAACTGTTCTATATACTGATTGTGGTGGCAGTTACACAACTCGGTGCATTTGTCAGAACTCACAGAACTACACAACAGCAAACCAATTTTTCTGCATGTAAATTTAAAGTTAAAATTAAAAATATATATATAAACCCTAGGTATTACAGGCTGAGACAGACTGCAGGGAAATGGCATTCTCATTAACTGTTGACAAGAGCATAAAGTAGTACAAACTCAATCTGGCAAAACAAGACAATAAAAGCATGAATTCAAAATAAGGCACCATAATGTTCTAAGACAAGGAGAATAAATACTCTTTAATCTTCAGCACTCCATTCTACATATAAAACCCAAGATTCAAATTTTCAGAGTGGCTGGTACATGGTCAGTGTTCAATGAATGATGCTGATGAATGAATGGAAGGAAAGGGTGAATATGCAGCAATTCCACTTTTGGGCATTTGCCCAAAGGAAATAATTAAGGCTGTACAAAAGACTTAATTATTAAGAGGACTCTAAAATGCAACATCACACACTCCTTAAAAATGGTGATGTATTTCTCCACTTGCTGGCATAGGAAGATGTCCATGATACGTCACTGTATTTAAAAAGAACACTCCAAAACAACATCCAGCACAGCTCCACTTTTGTTCAAAGAAAAACTATAGATCTATAAATCCTATATCTTCTTTTATTCTGCAGGGATGAATAACACATCTAAAAGACTACAGAGCACAATGTTAAGTGTTCATCTCATGGCAGTAGGATTACTAGAGACTTTTAGTTTCCTCCTTTTACTTGTCAGCATTTTCTGTTTTTCCACAACAAAGATCTGTTATTTTAAAATTAACTTTGTTCAAAGAGCACTGATAAGAGAGTCCTAACACTTCTGAGATAAACGGAATCTTCTGGGGCTGAGATATCCAGGAGGAAAAACGCCCTCTTCCTCAGAAGCCCTATCTGAGAGAAGATCCACTCTCAAAGGACTAGAGGTCTGACCCACAGAGGCTGTTCTCAAACATGCCCTCTGAGGGGAAAAAAGGCTGGCACCCACCTGTATAGATGTCCATGAAGCTGTGCAGGGCCAAACAATGGGGATTCAGACACATCTTCACCTGGGCAGTCACCACCTGCAGCCAGCTGGCTGTCAGCAGCCAGCACTCCTGGGGCCCGGCCAGGGAGCTAGTACCAAGAACATCAACAAAAAACAGAAGGGAAATCAACTTAATGCAGTTCCTGGGCTCAACGATCAATAGCAAAAATCCTCAAGACTTTAAATATAGTAGGCAAATGAAGGTGTTGGACCTTGCATTCCAAGGATTTTCTAGGTGGGTGTTCCCACTTCCCTGGAATCTGGCCTATAGAATCACCCCTATAGTTAATATAATTCTGAACTTATTACCCAATTTAACCAATCCCAATGAATTCCCAAATCCAAGCATTATACCGGGCAGTCCAGAAGTAAACTAAATCCTAAGTTGGTGATAGTTGGTAACAATCCTAATTTGGTGACATTTCAATAGAAATGATGGATAATCACTATTATCATTATCATTTTATTTCTGACAATTGGAAAAGTAAAGGAAACCTAAGAAAAGCTGAGAAGAACATCTTCAAAGGTTATAGCCTTAAAGGTATTTGAAGAAAGGGGCAATACGGGCCAGCTAAGACGGGGCAGCTAGGGAAGGGTAAATCTGAAAGAGGTGCTTACTTTTGTCCCCCTTTGAACAATGGGCTGCTACAGAGAAGGCACTGCGTGGATGGACACTCATAATAATTCGACCAAGAAGTTTGCTCGATGGTGACTGTCTCCTCACTCACGTTGGACAGGACAAGTCGAGAGCTATTGAGTTCATGAATCAAGGCGAAGACCTCAGCCAGCTCTGACTCATTCTCAGGAATCTGCAGGACTTTGCGCAGCAGCTGCAGCGTTGACTGGCGCTGGATCTCCCTCTGGGCTGTGCTCAGGGGCTCTGTGGCACTCAGCACATCCGAGAGTGGTGAGCTCGCCTCCTGAAGAGAGTGGATCGATCACTAAGCGCCCAGGGCACAAAGAGCCAGCGTGAGGCCAAAACCATGTGTGGCAGAGGGATGGGCCCATGACTGAGAGGTGGGAAACCTAGGTTCCTAACCAGCTCAGCTAATAACTCACTGTGTGACTCACGGCAGGTGTTTTCTCTCTCTAGCGCTGTTTCTCTATCAGTAGAATGAGAGGATTATACACACCTCTCGGTAACAGTTTCAAGAGTCAGCTCCCATTCACTGGGTATTGGGTTTGGAGGATAACAGTCCAGGGGTTCATTTCTGGTTAGGCCACTGAACAGCTATATACATGGGTGACCCACAGCAATTTACTTAATCTTTCTGAGCCTCAATTTCCTCACCTACGAAATGAAGGATCAAAATACTAAGCATCTCCTAGAGTTGTTGTACAGTAAATGAGATAGTATTGTAACAAAAATTCTATGAATGGTAATTCTGATTTATAAACAAGTATCTGTACAGCTTAAAGCATTTATCTTTAATAGTGTGTGGCTTCTTGGTACAAGGGAACTTTATACACCAGTCAGAGGCTTCCATGAAACAAGGTTCTGAAACAGTCACTGAAACAGGTCCTTCTGAGGCAGGTCCCTTTTCAATGGCGGTCCCTCCCTGATCCCTTGTGCAAGTGCAGCGTGAAATCAAGCCCTCCTTCTTGCTCCCAGAGTCCACTCCTTTACTGCAGATTTCATTTTCTCACAGTTGGTAAACCAGTCCCCTGCCCTGCTTATTTACTGATTCCCAATACCACCATGAGGGCACACAAAAGATGTTAATTCCTATTTGCTAGACACATTATTTTGTTTTGTAGAAGTTAACTGCTTAGTAACAACTCATTACTCAGTATAACTACGACAACTCGTCTCACTATCTGTAACAGTCTGGTTACCTATCTTTCCCCACAACTAGACTATAAGCTCCTAGAGGGAAGTGGCCATGTCTTATTCATCTTTGTAGCCCCAAAAGCCTGACCAATAATAGGCATTCAATACATGCTTGCTGAAAGAAAGAATGAATAAATGGCTGTAGAAGAGCTGAGTGACACTAGAATGAGTTGCCCCAGGAGGCTGTGTGTTCCCAGTCATGACTATGTTGAATCATGGGCTGGAAGATCGGTTGGAAAGCATACTATCCTTTGGCTCTGAGCCACAGATGAAAGATGGAAAGGAATGAAGATCATTCCAGCCCAGAGATGTTGTGGTCTTAATGACAGCCACTGGCAACAAACTGCACAGGAAATGTATGATCACCAGAGGACTCCAAAGAGAAGGCACACAAAGGACCTTGGGTTTCTGACCAGTGTTTTATTTTGTGGAAAACAATAATTATATTTTGCTTCTCCAAAATTTAGAGAATCAGAAGGTGAGGGAATGTCTGAAGATGAGGGTCATGGTGGTAAGCGGCTATCAGTTAGCCCAAGATAGAAGAATATAATAAGAGTGGGGTTTGAAACCAATTGGCACAAGGTGCCTAGATAACTCCTGTCTAACCTGGAAAGTTAAGTCACCTCATCATTTCAGATCTAGAGACCAACATCCACTTTCACACTGCAAGTCACATCAACAGCTACAATGAAACAGGAAAAAGGAATGTTCAGAGCCATCTACCTACACAGAACTCAATTCCATTCCATAATCATGGACTGACACATTATATATGCAAGCTCCAGCATTAGAAGTATGGGGGCTGGGAATTCCCTGGGCGGTCCAGTGGTTAGGGCTCCTCGCTCTCACAGCTGAGGGCCCGGGTTCAATCCCTGGTTTGGGAACTAAGATCCCACAAACCACGCGGCCAGTGGGGGAAAAAAAAAAGTAGTAGAATGGGGGCAACAGACACACCTGTCCTAGAAGTAATCATGGTCTCACAGGGAGCTAACAGGGAGTCAAGACAGGGTGTGGTCAATATTTTCTATTTCTCTACACTTCCTTAGAATCTTTATATCCACATTTCTACAGAGTTCTAATTAGAGTACCCATGCCATCTAAATTTTTTCACTTATTAGATCATAAACCATTTCCATTTTGCAGACTAATCTTTATCTTTTTATGCACCATCTTAATATTTAGTTATAAAGATATGTTATAATTTATTTTATTTCAATGGTGGACACAGGTTATTTCTAATTTTATCTGTTGTAATTACAGAACGTATGATGTTCTAGATGGGCTTTAGTTCAGATATTTTGTTTAATTCTGTCTAAAAATACGTATTCTCGTATTTGTCAAAAACATGTGTTCTGAATTTGATTCTCAACACCTATCAAGAACCACGAAAATCTGTGTTGTGTGTGTGTGCACCAACAAGTTTTACTCTGGGAAACTGACTTAAGGAAATAGTTCAAACAAACAAAAGATGTCTGAGTAATACAATGTTATAATGTTTCTTCATACTTTATTTAAATTCTGGGAATGGTAGAAGAACTTTATTTTTTATAACTAATGCTTTACTTTTTTTTTCTCTTTTTGCATTTCTATAACCAAATAATTGACATGGAGTTCATTTGGGGTATAAGTTGTAGATCTAAATCAGTTTTCTTTATATTGCACTACAATCATCCCTATTTATTAAATAACATTCACTTTCTTGAAGGAAAAAAAAAGACAGGGTGTGGTCGATGCTTTTAACGTGAAGCGGAGCACATTAAACACATGGAGAAACCAAAAGGAAAGCTCACTGCCAACAGAGGGCACCGTGTGGAACAACAGAATATGATGGAAGGTATGGAACCATTTTACATGCAATTTCAAGGGTTTACAGACTCCTTTAAGCTCAATTCTGAGTCTTCTCTAGGGCTCATGGCCCTGAGAATAAAATGCCCAGATCTAATCCACGTTGACTGCCTTGTTTTACTGATGGGGAAACAAAAATTCAGGAGAGGGAAAGCGAGCAGCTTAGGGTCACTCACAGGCAGGTCTCTCAATTCCTAGTCTCAGTGTTTTTTTTCCTTTACTTTAGTTCCACTTCCCTTTTTCACAAAGATGATAACCTCAGAACACCACCTCAAGCACAGACCTGAAGATCGGGGGGGTGAGATTCATCTGCCAGAAAGCTCATCCCCTCCGTAAGCATAGAAAACTTAGCTTGAGGCAGTCCCCCGCCCCCCGCCTCAGTCCTGTCCACTTCCAAACCCCCTGACCTCCTGACATAACCTTCTGGGTCTCTCCCTGGCTCAAGGGCATTCAGTGTGACGCCACTGCCTAAAAAACAAACTGCCAGTCTTAGCATTAAAGATCGTCCATGATATGGCCCCAATGTGCCTTTCAAGACTTGTTTTCCATAATCCTCCCCATACACTCTCTCCTCTAACCCAATGGAACAAACACCAGACTCCCTACCTCTTCACATCTGCTCATACTAGTCCTTGAGTATATGGCATGCCTTCCCCTTCCACCCACATCCTGCACATCTTGTGAGGTGCAGCTTAGATCTGGAGTAACCAGGCTCCATCCTGGATCCTGACCTGTTGTTCCACGTGCCATCCTCTTTCCCTGCAAAGCGGATGAATATCTCTCTTCTTACCCTCATCCTAGTCATTCTGTTCCCTGCCATAGGTACTACATCTTTCTGTTCACTTAAAAAAATTCACATGTGGAAATTCAGAGGCCCTCTGAAACTGCCTATTTTCCCTGGTTCTAATAAACCAACAACAACAACAAAAAACAAGCCCTAAGGAGCCAAGTGGAATGTGTTTTACTATCCAAATACTTTGGTCCAACTTCAGGGAGGAGGCCTGCCAACACTGCTAGAAGTAAAGCTTTGTGGTTGACCAAATGCTCTGCAAGAAACCCGAGAAGCAGTAATCTCATCTACAAAGTCCTGGGGTTGGCACTCTGTATTTACCAAAATTCTATTTACAGGCCCTTCACCAGCCTCAGAGCTAAAAGGATGTAACCCTTCCACCCCTCTCTTCTTCAGAATCCTCTTTAAGGACTGTGTTGGCTTCCCCCCAGCACCCCCGTGAATGAACTCTTGGTCCACTGAGCTAGAAGGTTCTCAGAGATCGAGGTATCTGGTCAGCCCCCTCACCTTGGCAAAGAGGACAAGGAAGCCCAGAAAGAAGGCACTTGCCCAGGTTCAGAACCTGTAACTTGGTTCCAGTTCAGGTGCTAACTACTATTGTGTACTAAGAAATCCTTTTATTTCTCCTAAAGCAGGTCTGCTAACAGAGCCCAATCCAAGGCTGCAGGGTGTGTTTGGGGAAGGAACTCACGAGAACCTTGGTGGTTTTCTCAGTCCGGTCTTTGGCAAGGTTAAAACCACAGCTGGGACAAATCCGCGGTTTATGCCGATTGGTGTAGACATAGCTACAAGAGGGATTCTTGCACTTTCCCCGACCTCTTGATGTAGCCAGGCCCAAATCCTAGAAAAGTAAGACTGTAGTTCAATTCTACAAGTCAACTTACACCTGGGCAAAGCCAAGAATCAGGATGACCTGCTATTGGTAAAACAGAGAGGGCAATCACAAAACCAGATTTAGACTAACTCTCCAAGAGCCTTGAAGCAAGATACTTTTTCTGCAGCTATCCCCTTTCAGTCTTAATACAGCCTAAATAATTTTGGCAAGTCCTTCACTACCTGTGAAACAAGTGAGTTGAATCTCAAAGGTCAGAAATTCAAATGCCTTCAGGGTCCAGGCAATCAGCAGAGTGAAACAGGCCTGTTCTAACAGAGTGCCAGAGACTGTGGTGAACCGAAGATTTCGAGCTCCAATAAAGATAAATTGTGACTTCTCGACTATTTAAGCTCAAACCTCTGGCATCTAGACTCCTACGACAAGCTGCAGTCTAATCAGCCGAAGAGAAGGTCCTGGGCAGTTCCCACCAGATGGTATCCCTAGTGGCCTCTCATAGCCAAAGGGAAGAGGTAGTGAAGGGATGGATGGCATGGAGAAGGTAGTAATTAGGTCTTTAGAAAAAGAAGCCTGAGCAGCTCTCTAGGATAAGAGAGACACTCTCCCCAAGGATCAGGCCAGATGAGGCACTGACCCACCATACTATGCGCTGTCTTGTTCCTACAGAATCCTAGCACAGGGCATGGCACAGAGCAGGTGCTCAATAAAGTTTCTGAATTTTTAAAAATCTAGCTGCTTTCTCAAGATCTGTGTATCTTACTCATCCAGGGAAACTGCCAAATGATACCTGGCTGATTGGTACCTTAAGGATCAACAAAATTAGAGAATGTTGAGCAAGAGAAGCCCTAACATGCTTTCTAAAACAGAGTGTTTTACAGACAGTGAAAACTGAGGACCAGAGAAGGAAAGAGCCTTGCTCAAGGTTAGATGGCATGCTGGCAGCAGAGCCAGAACCACTTTTGGACTAGGTCTTTCAACACCCAGTGTTTATTCCACTGCTCTAGGCTGCTTACCCTGCAAAAGGACGACCCCAGAGTCACACATTCATTTATTGGGATGTTAACATGTGTTATGTGAAAAATAAAAGTGGGGGAGGGAAAACCTTGGTAACACCAGGCTAAACAAAATAAGTTGCTTCACTAAAGCACTTCTCAAACCCTTTCAGATACTAGTACTGAATGTGACTCTGTTTTAGGGAGGAAAAAAAATACATTTCTCAAACTTATATGTAGACCACACTTTTGAGGCTAAAAGGTCCAAAGACTGCTGAATGTTGAAGCTAGACTGGATTCTCATCTCCAGTTACTCTCAAAAGAAATATCCTGGTCTCAGCTGGCCTACACTTCATGGATCTCACCTGGGAAAAACAGCAAACCTAGATGATTCACCCAGTAGCTATCATCTGTACCACTGACAGGATCTTCAGAATCTATGATCTATCCCTCACCCTACTCTCACTCCCAAGTACCACTCCCCACCCACCTCAGACTCCTACTCACCCTCAACCACACAATCAAACCACCTCTGTCAACCCATCACCTGTCTGCACTTACCAGTGTGACGGTGCAGCTATACTTATATGGAGGAAACATATCAGGCTTGACCTCTACAACTTTCACCTGAGATGTCCTGTTGGCTGGGCCATTTGGTAGCTGTAGATCAAAACAAATTATTTTAGTGCTTCTGAATCTCAGTCAAGCTCCTGAGGTCCTGTGTCCTGAAACAGCTTGAGGAAACAGCTGCCCAGGCATTTGTAGAGCTATGCTCCAAATGAGCCCTCTGCAATGCTAGTCAGCAGTCACCAGCCCACCAAAGGTTGAGTGTCACTTTCAACTCCAGGGGCTCCCACACTCTTTTGCACAGCTTCTGATACTGCATATTAGAAACACTATGAGTCAGATTTACAACCACTATCAAGTGAGAAAAGCATGTAATAGCTCTATATACAAATATGTGGTTGAATTATGCTGACATAAAGAAGTCTGGGGAACTCCCTGGTGGTCCAGTGGTTAGAACGCCATGCTTCCACTGCTGGGGGTCTAGGTTCAATCCCTGGCCAGGGAACTAAGATCCTGCAACCTGCATGGCACGGCCAAAAAAAAAAAAACACAAGAAGTCTGAAAGATTATTCACTAAAATGTCACAGGCTGAGGGGAAGATCATGGTTGTTTCCCATTTTACCACTATCTATAAAAATTTTCAAATGTTCTATATGGAATGTAAAAAAGAAAAGATGAAGAAAGCATTCTAAATTAAAAATAATTATTCTGTAATAATGAACTTAATTTTCAGAACATAAGATTTCATGTAACTTAACTGGTTTAAGACTAGTAAAAGGGTTTATGGCTTTTTAACAAATACTCAATTTGCCAATTAAAAGGAAACTACACAGAAGACTGGGAATTTACACACATGAAGGGAATCTAAGGGCTGGAAATCTATGAAGCAGCTGAAGCAGACTCGATTACCATCCTTCTATTCCCCAAGATCACATATGCACCCAGTGGTGACATCACATTTGGGTGAAAACAGATTAACCTTCAAAGTAGAAGCTGGTTGATAGCCTTGCTGGGGCAAATTTAGAACTATCAAACAAAAGCAGTTACCGGACAGAGAGCACACAGCAAGGGAGATGGCAGACTGATATTCCTATTCCAATTTGGTCAATGTCAGGGTTTTCAATTTCAAACTGAGGGACTGTGAAATTAATTTAATGGGCTGAAACCAGCATTTTGGAAAAAGAAATAGAAAATGACTGCATAAAATAAGGGCATACCTTCATTAAACTTTTAATGTGTATATATATACGTATATATTTACCGGGCTGTGATGTAGAAATGTGTTTGTTACTGACGGTCATGCTCACAAAAGTGCTGATTTAGGGATCTTTGATCATATTCAAGTCACATATGGCAAAAGAACTAAAAAAAAAAAAACTAATAATAAATATACTTGAACACACGCAATTTTGACACCTGAGAAATCTTTAATAGCTCTATCATTAAATGGAATGAATCGTATTGGTTACAAACCAGTACATGGAGAAAGAGCCATGCTTTTAAGGTTTAAAAAATTACATTTAAAAGATAAACACAGACAAATGCAGGAAAGAACTTGGCTGAATGAGCACACACCAGACCATCAATAACAGTTATTTCTGGAGGGCAGGATCAGAAGAGACTTATTTTCTTTCTGCCTTACCTGAATTTTCTTTATTTTCTATAACAACCATGCATTCATTTTTCTAAAAATACATGACAACTAAATGCAGCATCTAATCCTAGATCGGATCCTGCACTAAAGTAGAAAATGCTATAAAGGACACAACTGGATAAAACCGATGAAATTGGAATACAAATGATAAAGTATCAATGTTTCATTAACAGAATATCTCTAGTCTTAGGAAATACACACTGAAGCATTAGAGTAAAAGGCCATGTTACTTACCTTTAAATTATGTGTATTTTAAACATACAGACATACACACACACACACACACACACACACAACAGGGAAGACAAATGAGCACAAATGATAATGGAAAATGGGCTAATATGTTAACAATAGGTGACTAGGTAAAGAGTACGTGGGTGCTCTTTGTACTACTTTTACTCTTGCAACCTTTCTTGTTTTAAATTATTTCTAAATAAAAATTTTAAAACATACATTCATTTTTATAACCAGAAAAATAAACTAATTAAAAAACAGATAACTCATTCATGCTAACCCTCCTCCCACAGTTCTACCAGTGTTAAGAACAGGCTTTTTGCCTATGGCTTTGAGACACTCAAAGGAAGCCCTGTTCTCGGAGCAGCCAGGCCCCCCCACAGATGGCTCCCCGTCTGGGGAAAGGGTCTTACCTTCACCTCACCAGTGCTAGATGGCTGTTGGATGGGCTGGCCCAGCTGCTTCAGCGTGCTTGGCTTCAGGCCACAAGTCCTCACAGAGGGAGTCTTATCTGAGACAACCAGGAGCCAGACTGGTGACTTATGTGCATTCAGAGTCTCCCTAAGTCTCTCATCTCCATGCTCAACCCCCACTCCTGTCCCCTTCCCTTTAGACAGTCCCTCCTCCCGAGTCTGTCCCAGACCTTACCACTCAGGGGAAAGGCCTGCCTGGCCCTGGGCAGTCCCATGCTGCTGCCTCGACCCACGTTAGCTGGGGCTGGAAGAATTGCTCTCATGGGTCTTGCTGCAGCCAGTAACGAGGGCTTGCCCCGTGCTCTGCCTTTAAGCTCTGGGGCTCTGGGCACAGAAATAAGCAGATCAACTCTGAAAAAAAACAAGAAAGGAGCTCTCCTAGAAATTCCAGACCAAGGGGAAGAAAACCAAAGTGCAATCTTCAGATAGCACTTTATTGGAATAGTGTCCTGGTTAAACTGTCAGGCTTTAGACATTAATTAAACCATTAAATAGCTGTGTAAGCCTGGGCAAGAAATCTTACTCTTCTGTTTACCTCGTTTGTAATATGCAATTACATGTACTTCATGGGGTCATTATGAAGATTAAAAAGTGCAAAACAGTGCCTACAGTGAGGGATATCAATAGCTATTGTAGTTATAACATCTAATCTGCCTCTAATCAGCCCAAGTATTTAAAGTGTATCAGTCTCCCACATGAGGGCAGCTGAGAGACCCTGGAGAACACGGTTCATGTTTTCTTCATCTTTGTAGCTCCAGTGTTGAGCATAAAGCCTGCCCATAGAAGGCCTCAATACACGTTTGCTAAAGTGCTTCACCTGCCCAAAAGTGCACAGCTTCATTCTCTAAGGACACGGAACCATCTCAAAGTATATTGTTAAATTTTAAAAAACAAGATGTCAAAGTATGTATGTTATGCTACCATTTGTGTAAAGAAAGGTGGGGGAAAAAAATATATATAACACACACACGCACACACACAGCTGACCTTGAACAGCACGTATTAGGGGCACTGACCCCCACGGAGTCAAAAGTCCACTGATAACTTCACAGCCCTCCACATCCAGGGTTCCACATCTGGCAGATTCAACCAACTGCACACCATGTAGTACTGCAGTACATACGTACTGAAAAAAATCCACATGTAAGTGGACCCACGCAGTTCAAGTCCATGTCTATTCAAGAGTCAACTATGTACGTATATATATGTGTGTGTACACACATGTATTTTTTCCCTCCCTTTCTTTACACAAATGGTAGTGTGACATACATACTTCGACATCTTGACTTTTAAAATTTAACGATATTAATTATAAAACACACATACACTCCTATTTGTTTGCATATATTTAAAATTACCTCTAAAAACACAGAAAGTTGGGAATATTGTCTCTGGGAAATGGGAATGGAGCACTCAAGGATGGGACAGAAAGGAGATTTTTTTCAGTATATATTCCTTACACCTTTTCACTCTGAACTATGTGAATATATTTTCTATTCAACAATAGACGCACAGGCTCAGCGGCCATGGCTCACGGGCCCAGCCGCTCCGCGGCACGTGGGATCCTCCTGGACCAGGGCACGAACCCGCGTCCCCTGCATCGGCAGGCGGACTCTCAACCACTGCGCCACCAGGGAAGCCCAATAAAAGTTTTTTAATCATAATAATATAAACCAGAATTTCTAAACCTTGGCACTACTAACATTTTGGGCCAAATAATTATCTGTTGCAAGAGGCTGTCCTGTGCATTGCAGGATGTTTAGCAGCATCCTTGGCCTCTACCCACTTGATGCCACTAGCACTCCCTCCCCAGTTGTATCAACCAAAAATGTCTCCAAACATTGCCATAATGTCCCCTGGGGCACTGCTCCCCTTTGAGAACCAATGATATAAACAAAAAAGAGCCTTCCATTTTAAGACCATAGCTGCCTCTGTAAAGGAGCTACATACATGGAGAATTCAGTGAAGCCTCTAAGGTGAGAAAGCCTTTAAGGAAGGGAGGAAAAACAGCCCACACTTATGGTCCTCTCCTATCTGCAAGGCACTGGGCTGCAAGCTTTACACACAATCTTTTTCAGGCTGTATGGTCAGCCATTGAGGATAGAATTTTCTTTTATAACACCCAACTCAAGATTTTTCAGAGGGGAAAATGGGTATGAAGTGACTATGCCCACGGTCAAACAGAAGCCCTAGACAGAGTCACAACCAGAATTTAGTTCTCTGACCACCAGGACAGGAATCTTTATCATATAAAGATGCCTTAATAAGGCTTCTCTTTTCAAATGCAGTATCCAGAATTGGATACTAGGTTTGTAACATTGCCCACAGCCTGTACCAACAAGACTCTGTAATAACTGCTTTAGGGAGACTGACAAGAAGAGATGTATAAGGAACGGGACAGCAGTGAATAGACAGCCGAGTGTAGGAGGAAAGGCAAATCAATGTCTCTAGGCCTCAGCTTCTGTATCTCTAAAATAGAAACCATGAAGTGGGCTCTGCTATCTCTCTCAGGAATGCTGTAAGGACATGGGACAAATTAAACACAGGGCACTTCGCAAGCTGCTGTTCTAAACACAATGCTGTAATATATAAACACATTGGGGGACTTCCCTGGTGGTCCAGTGGTTAAGAATCCATCTTGCAATGCAGGGGACACCGGTTCGATCCCTGGTCAGGGAACTAAGATTCTCACGTGCCACAGGGCAACTAAGCTTACGCACCACAACTACAGAGCCCGCGTGCGACAACTGCAGAGCCCACGTGCTCTGGAGCCTGCGCGCCACAACTAGAGAGCTCGCATGCTACAACTACTGAGCCTGCATGCTCTGGAGCTCGCGCACTACTAGAAAGAAGCCAGTGCACAGCAACAAAGAGCCCACACGCCGCAACAAAAGATCCCAATGTGCCGCAACTAAGATCTGATGCAGCCAAAAAATAATAAATAAATATATAAATATTTTTTTAAATGGGGGAAGAAAATAAACACATTGGGTTACCCTGTAGGCTTTTTAGGAGCAGGGAGTGAATTGGAGGTGCTGGTCCCCTCAGCTGGTGGTGGCACGTCTAGTCCAGGACTGTCATTCTCAGCTGTCCCCAGAGAGACCTCACGCTGCACACCACTCTTGACCACTGGCTTCTTAATGACTGCTGTACCACGATTCCCAGGAGTTTCCTTGACCAAAACATGGGCATCTGAGATGATCACTTCCTCCCACTCATTCTCCTCACCCACGTCTCTTTGAGGAGCTATACTTAGGAGCTGGCTTACAGCTTCTGAGTTCTCCAGAGTCAGTTTGGAAGAGTTTTCCTTAGCAGAATTTTGCTCGGAGGTGAGAGGCTGCTGATTTCTTTTAACCACAGAGCCTTTGGAGGAGACTCCAGAAGTCAATTCCACTTTGACTTTGGCTGGCTTTTCCTAGGAAAAAAAAAGAAAACCTTTCATGCATATAGCATTTTACAATTGACAATCATTTACAAATATTCTCTCATTTGATCCTTGTAACAATAATGTATGAGCAGCATTTAAGAAGCTGAGGCTGAGAAAGGAAGAGGCTGACTTCAGGTCCCAAGTATAAAACTGGCCTGAATCTAAGTCTTCTGATTCCAGTTCCCTTTCACCACAGTACTCAATGTCCGAGTTAGGATAAGTCTATTCTAATAAATTTCTTAACGACATGTTTCTTCAGGTTTCAGCAAACAAATGCTGACATTTTTTTACCTCGACCTTTGATTGTTAAAGGCCTTCTCCTTTATCTCTACAAAGAGGCTGACATACTGCCATATTGGGCCAGAAGTATTAAGTTGTTTATCTTGGTGGTCCCTTTATGAGACTCAGTCACAATGTGGTCACAATCTTGCAAAGACTGAACGCTTCCAACTCCACTGGGGAAAACTCGTATCTTTTTCCCAGATTCTTTCAGGTTGAGTCCTAAAAGTCAGCGTAAGGCTGATTTACACATACACCACAAACTTCTCACTGGGTCAAATCAGATCACACACATTAATTACATGCTAGAAAAGGTTCAGACTCACTAAAAATACCAGCTGCCGCTATCTCAGACAGACCCGAGGTTTACATACATATATGTACACATGAACACTTAAAAATATTTAACAGTGGACTTCCCTAGTGGTGCAGTGGTTAGGAATCCTCCTGCCAATGCAGGGGACACGGGTTCAATCCCTGGTCTGGGAAGATCCCACATGCCACAGAGCAACTAAGCCTGAGGGCCACACTACTAAGCTTGCACGCTAGAGCCCGCGGGCTCTAGGGCCCCCGTGCCACAACTACTGAGCCCACATGCTGCAACTACTGAAGCCTGAGTGTCTAGAGCCCGTACTCCACAACAGAAGAAGCCACCGCAATGAGAAGCCCGCGCACCGCAATGAAGAGTAGCCCCTGCTCGCCACAACTAGAGAAAGACCGCACGCAGCAACGAAGACCCAACACGGCCAAAAAAAAAAAAATTTAACAGTGGTCATCTCTGTGGTAGGTCTCAAAGGTTTTTTCCTTCCACATGAATAGTGAAAGGCACTATAAACTAGGAGACAAAACACAAAAGCTGCACTCTGTCTAGGCTCTGCTTCAACCTAATTGCTTATGTCACCTAAGGCAAGCTTCATCTGATTCCTCATTTCCCATTATGGAATAAGAGAGCTCTGTGTTTGTCAACAGCAGCAAGATAGCCTTTTGGGTGGCCCAGCTCTTCATGATGGAGGGGCAGGACCCCCCTGCACTTTACAGGAAATTTAGCATCTGTGCCCAATGCCATTAAATTTCAGTATTATCTCCCAGTCACTGACTACCAAAAACCCCTTACATTTCAAAAGTCCCTCCGGGCAACACAGTGCCTCTGGTTAAGAATCAATATAGACGACCTTAAGAAATCTCCAGTAAAGCATTCTCAGATTCTAACACACAATTACAAACCATGAGGACAAGAAAAATTCCAAGTAAACTGTACTGAGCTTATTGACTGCTAAAGAAGTCAGCAGAAAAACAGGAGACAAGATAAACTAAACCCCTGAGATGAGATCTTTGAGCAGAACACTGCCCACTAAGTAGGCTATAGACAAAAATTCTTTGCAGGAAGACTGGATAATTTAAGCAATCAGAGCAAAAAACTCTAGCTGGTGATCTCACATTTCCTTAACTCAGCCTACCCTTTTTAGATGTCACTTTCTTTCAAGACGGAAGGCAAATAGTACCAGTTCCTCGATCAGAGACCTCAATTACTGCTATCAGAGAGCCCATAGTAATGAGGCCTTGAGCTAAAGAGCCTTATATACCATCTTTTGTTCCATCCAACGCACTGGGAACTGTGCCACATGTTTCTTGGGCTAATTTTAGCCAGTATGAACTCCAGAACAATATAAGAAAAGGTGAGTCATTTCCTGACTGGCATGGACACATTTGGAGCTTTTAGAAACTAGTTATAATTGCTCTTTCAAAAATGAGAACTCAGGAAATCTTAAGATTCTGCAGGTAAACAGCACAGCAATGCCTGAGAACTGTGGTTTAGTGGAAAAGGCGACAGGATAATTAGGAATGTGAATGTAACAAGTCACTTCTGAATCTATTTTTCCTTAGCTAGAAATTTGGGAGTTGAGCTAGCTGATAACCAAGTCACCTTTATCTCTAAAATTTTAAGTGCACTGATGCTACATTGTTACCCTTTTTCTTCTCACACTCACATATTCTGTTTCTATGAGATTTAGAAATCACAGTATCTGCTCTTTACATGGTAATTCTTGCAAAAACCTTTGGGAAAAATATTCTGACTTAGCAAGTAAAGACGGGACAAGTAGCTAAGAAAAAAACTGTTTTCGTCATGAGTCTGATCTCAAAGAGAGAATAGCTCAAAAGTTATTCAATCAAAGGGGGAAAAAAGACAAAATGAAAAAGGAAAGAAAACCAAAGTAAAAACAGAATCTGAAGCAGACTAGGCACAGGATTGGTTACACTCTTTCATGCAAAAGCACAGGAAATAAGGTCATTTGACAGACCTGCTGTGCATCAGTGAAGAAGGACCAAGGAGGAGTCCAACAACTATCCAATTCAATCTTCCTACTGCAGCTGGGGAAGTACATTTTGCAAGAATAATTAGGGTGGGAATAAATGAAATGGCTTCACAGTGCACACTAAAAACTCCACAAGGCCCTAGGTACTTCCTGCCCCTTGAAATGTTAATTGTCTCTATTGTTGCTGTTAATATTAATTATATTGCTGCCAACAATGGGAGCAGTGAAGCCCTACTGAGGATTGAATATTCAATACGCTAGGAATGTGCCATCCACTTCGCATGGATCATTTCATCTGACCCCTCCAATAACCCTAGTGAGGTAGGCACTATTGTTAACTTCCATTTACAAATGAAAGGAAGCCTAAATCAAGAAAAGAGACATAAAATGACTTGCCCAGGGTTACAAAGCTAAATACTTGGGAAGCAGGGGTTTGAACTGAGGAAGCTGACTCCAGAATTGTATTCTTAATTATTAACCTATTCTGCCTCCGAAATTGGTGCTATCCTGAACTCCAACACTCAGCCAGAGGGCAAAAGTCACCATCCCAGTAATTTTCTGAGATGTTCTGTGGAAACTGCCGAAAGGAACTTAATATGCTATTTAAGTTTTCTCTACAGAAATGAGTTTGGATCATGAGTCAAACACATGACGAACACAATCCTAACCTAAGCTATTTTCACAGAAACAACGCCTTCTTTCCTCTTCTATCTACCCAAATTCTACTGATCTTTCCAAACCATCGCCTCTATAAAACCACCTCTGACTATTCTAGTCCTTTTGTCCCTAAATAATTTCTATCAAAAATGTGGCAAGTATGTATGATTCATGTAGTCGGTGCCAAGCATACAACAGGTAACAAACATGCGCTGAACTGAATGTCACAGGGGCTCAGCTCTAACGCTCACTTACTTACTGAGCATCATTTATTTGGAGACAGAGGTATACATCTGGAACGTTAAGCTATGGCTGACCTTGAATATCGGGTTAAAAACCTCCACTTTTAATAGGAGCTCTATGAAACCAAAAGGACTCTGAGCTAGGGAATGAGATGTGTGCTGTGCGTGTGAATAGCTAAGCAGTCAGTGTGGAGGGCAGACTGTTAAAAATGTAACCCTAACGAGAAATGAATGATTTAACATGGTGTAGTCATTCATGGAAAACTATGAAGCAATTAAAGATCATGTTTTTAAAGAATATTTAATGGCATGATATGTTTAAAGGAAAAAAGGCAAGATACAGAACTTGTATAAACACAGAAAAAGACTGGAAGAAAATATACTGAAATCTTAACAACAGCTTTTCTTCGGATGGTATGAGATTATGGATATCATTTTATTCTTTCTTTCTAAATGAAAGAAACTGACTTATTTGTATCATCAGAAAATTAAATGAATATTCATTTAAGTCATCTGTTCTTGAAGGGAATAATAAGCCTACTTTGTGGGGTTTCCAAAGCAGTGATGGCCAATGAACCTTACCTTTGGGATCCACTTCCCTCCTAGGAAGTTACCACAGGTAGGGCACTTAGGTGGTTTGTGCCTGGTGACATATGTGAAGGAGCAGCCTGGGCTGGTGCATGTCCCATGGCCCCGTCGGGTGTACGTAGTAGTCTGTGTTTAAAAAATAAAATAAAAAAGAGCAAGTCAGAATCAACACCACAGTCTAATCTCTGTCAGATCCTGATGACCATTATAACCACAACAATGCCAGGAGGATACCAGCTTGCAGAAGGTTAGCCAATTCATGGTATCTTAAAAGGTCAGAGTTGGAAAGGTCCTAAGATACAACTAACTAGTTCAGTTTGTAGAAATGGAGAAAGTGAATTCAAATGAAGAAAGACAGCTGCCCAAGGTTACAGAGTTAGGTACCAGAAGTATAAAGGTAAGAAGAGCTGCAATTAATTAAGCAAAGTACCACACACTGCTAAACACTCTACCAATATCTCATTTAATGTTCTCAGCAATGCTATGAAGTATTATTACTACTGAGGTTCAGAGTAGTTAAATGCTTTGCCTCAAATCATGTAGTGACTCAAGGACAGAGCTAGACCTCGAAAACAGATCTTATTGATTCCTGGTCAAGATTCCTTCCATGCATCCTGCTGCACCCTCTGGCTCTCAATACTTCAAAGAATTTGCTTCTTCATTCTTGTTAGTTAAAAATCAGAGAACCTAGGACCTAGGGTTCAAAGATATAAAAACAGTCCAGTCACTAAAAAAATGAGAGGGAACTCCAGTTGAAACCAGGTCCTCTGACACTCCACAGAATTTGATCATCAAATATATTCAGCCACTGGCTTGCAACCATATCCGATGATTTCCCTTTGAACAGAATGTATTACATTTCAGCTACAAATAGAAATTAGCCACACTCCATTTCTTGATTAATGCTGGAAAGAAAACACTTCCCTGTCAGATTTGTTCTGTCACTTATGGTTTACTCAGCTACTAATCCCAGCCTCCCTAGGCTGGCCAGAAAGCAAAAACTTCCCTTGGAAACACCAAGCTGCCTCTAGGCTACCTCTGGCCAGAACACCTAAGGAAAAGGTGATTATGACAGTGAGAGCAGGTCAAAGATGAGTGTGAAGTTGTGTGGCACCAAGGAAAGAGACCAGGGTTTGGGCTCCAATTTTGTCACTAACATACTGAATGAGCTGGGGGTAAGTCATCTTAGCTCTTCGGCCCTTGGTTTCCTCTTCTGTAAAATCACCTGTCCTTACTGCTTAATGGATATATCTTGAGGAGCAAAAAGTTTGTGAGACTATTATTAATGGGTAAAACATTATATCTTATCTTTTCTCAGACTGTGGCCCCACATGGAATATTCATTCTGAACACACCCTCAGAGCAAAGTTAGTGCTATAAATAAATTACCATGAATTTGGAAATACTCCTGAACAGCAACTTACAGAAATGACTTTAGGAATTAATGCTAGTGTTCAAGGCTGCTGCTGCCTTCTTAAGTATTTCTAGAAGAGCTTGGTTGACACTTATTAAACCATGAAAGAATATAAATTTCCGGAACAGGAAAGGCTCAGGAAAAATAATTAGTTTACTACAACATTCTTATCGAAGAAAGTATTGTTTATCCACAGCAGAGGTTTTAGAGGATAAGACAAATTGTGACAAGTTAAAGGTATGTACTATTAATCCTAAAAGAAACCAATACAATAACCAAGACAAAGTTAAGAGCTCACAGGCCAACAAAGGAGATAAAATGGATTCATAAAATATACTTAATTATTTCAAAAGAAAGTACAACAAAACAGATAGGACCAAAACAACAACAATAACAACAAATAGTAAGAGGACTGATTTAAACCAAACCATATTAATAATCACATTAAATACACAGGGCCTAAATACTATAATTAAAAGGCAGAGATCACCAGACAGGTCTTGCTCTTGGAGCCAAACGATATGCTGCCTACCAAAAAAGGTACTTGAAATACAAAGGTACAAACAGGTAAAAGGGTGGGAAAAGATATACCTTGTTAATAACAATAATCAAAAGAAAGGTTGATATCAGAACTAAGTAGATTTCATACGCAAGAATACTGCCAGAGATAAAGGTCATTTCATTATGAAGAAGCGTTCAGTTTATCCAGAAGACGTAACAATCCTAAACGTTTGTGTACTTAATAACAGTCAAAATACATGACACAAAAACTAATAGAACTGCAAGAAGAAACATAAATCTACAATGACAGATGGATGCTTTCTCTCAATAATTGACAGAAACAGTAGACAGAAAATCAGTAAGGATACAAAATCAATAAGGAACACTATCAATCAACTCAACCTAATCTGAAATGTATAGAACACTCCACCCAACAGCAGGAATACATATTCTTTTCAAGTGCACATAGAACATTTATCAAGACAATCCATATTCTGAGCCATAAAATAAACTGCAATCAATTTAAAAGGATTCAGGTCTTATAAACTACAAAGTTCTAACCATAATAGAATCAAATCAGAAACTGATAAAGACAGACACCTGGAAAATCCCAAATATCTGGAAAATAATTAAGTAACTCATGGGTCAAAGAAGTTAGAAAGTACTTTGAACTGAATGAAAATGAAAACGCACCATATCAAAATTTGTGGGATGGGCTTCCCTAGTGGCACAGTGGTTAAGTTGCCTGCCAATGCAGGGGACATGGGTTCAAGCCCTGGTCTGGGAAGATCCCACATGCCGCTGAGCAACTAAGCCCGTGCGCAACAACTGCTCAGCCTGCACTCTAGAGTCACGAGCCACAATTACTGAGCCTGTGTGCCACAACTACTGAAACCCGCACACCTAGAGCCTGTGCTCCGCAACAAGGGAAGACACTGCAATGAGAAGTCTGCGCACCACAGTGAAGAGTAGCCCCTGCTCCCTGCAACTAGAGAAAGCCCCACGCAGCACTGAAGACCCAACACAACCAAAAATAAATAAATAAAATAAACAAATTTATTTTAAAAAAAATTTTGTGGGATGCCACTAAAGCAGTGCTTAGAGGGAAATTAAGCACTAAGCAGCTATATTACAAAAGAAACTCTCAAATCAATGACCTCAGCTTCTACCTTAAGAAACTAGAAAAGACCAAATTAAACCCAAAGTAAGCAGAAGAATGATAGAAATGAGTGAAACAGAAAGCATAAAAACAATAGAGAAAATCAATGAAACCAAAACCTTGTTCTCTGAGAGCAATACAATCAGTAACCTCTGGCCAAGCTTATCAGGAAAAAAGAAAGAAGACCCAAAGTACCAGTATCAGTAATGGAGAAGTAAAATCACTACAAATTCTATACATATTAAAAGGATAAAAATTCCACAAAACTTTAAACAGAATTACCACATGATCCAGCAATTCTACTCTTGAGGTATATACCCAAAAGAACTGAAAGCAGGGACTCAGACATTTGTACACCAAAGCTCACAGTAGCACTGTTCACAATAGTCAAAAGGTAGAAACAAACCAAATGTCCATCAATGTTTATGAATAGATTAAAAATATATAGTATACACATGCAATGGAATATTATTCAGCCATAAAAAGGAATGAAATTCTGATACATGCTACAAGATAGACGAACTTGAAAACATTATGCTAAGTGAAAAAGTCAGACCAAAAAGGAAATATTTGCATGATTCCACTTATTTGAGGTACCCAGAACACACAAATACTAAGACAGAAAGTAAAATAGCAATTACCAGGGCTTGGGGTAGAAATGGGTGGGGTGGGGAATGGGGAGTAACTGTTTAATAGATATAGAGTTTCTGTTTGGGGAAGATGAAAAAGTTCTGAAAATGGATAATGGTAATGATTGCACAACACTGTAAAAATATTTAACAGCACTTGAATTGTACACTTAAAATTGATTAAAATGGTAAACTTCATGTTATGTAT
Organism: Physeter macrocephalus; assembly: GCF_002837175.3. Taxonomy (NCBI): domain Eukaryota; kingdom Metazoa; phylum Chordata; class Mammalia; order Artiodactyla; family Physeteridae; genus Physeter; species Physeter macrocephalus. The sequence continues at coordinate 145,008,727 of NC_041221.1, read as the reverse complement.
ATTTTACCACAGCTTTTTAAAAAAAGAATGAGAATGTTTTGAACAATTTTATGTCAATAAATTTGACAATTCAGATGAAATGGACAAATTCCCTGAAAGACAAACTATCAAAGCTCACTCAAAAATAGATAATCTGAATAGTCCTATATATATATTTTAAAAATCGGACTTGCCATTATAAACTTTCCCACAAAGAAATCTCCAGGCCCGGATGAGTTCACTGGTAATTCTAACCAAACATTTAAGGAAGAAATAATGCCAGTACTACACAAAACTCTTCCAAAAAAAAATGGAAAAGCAGAAAATATTTCACAACTCATTCCATGAGGTAAGCATTACCTTGATACTAAAACAAGACAAACACTGTACAAGAAAATTAGAGACCAATAATATCCCTCGTGAATATAGATACAGAAATTCTGAACAAAATGTTATCAAATCAAATCCAATAATATATTAAAAGGATAATACATCATTGCCAAGTGGAGTTTATCCCAGGAACACAGAGTTGATTTAACATTTGAAAAATCATATTAATCACATTAACAAACTAAAAAAGGAAAAAAAAAAACACGAAAAATTTTGACAAAATCCAGCATCTCAAAAGACACACAAAAAATTTTGAAAAACCCAACATCCATTCCTGATAAAAGCTCCCAGCAAAAATAACTTCCTAAACATGATAAGGGTATCTCTGAAAAACCTACAGCCAATATTATACCTAATGATGAAAGACTGAATACTTTCCCCCTAAGATGACGCATAAAACACCAATATCAGCTCTCACCACTTCTATTCAACACTGTACTGGAGAGGTCCTCGACAAAACCATAAGACAAGAAAAAGAAGTAAGGAATCCATATCAGAAAAGAAGAAATGAAACTCTCTTTATTAGCAGACAACACTGCCATCTATGTAAAAAATGCAATAGAATCTACAAAAAGGCTAGCAGAATACATGAGTTTAGCAAAGTTGCAGCACACAAGTTTAATAAGCAAAAAATCAACTGTATTACTATATACTAGCAGTGAACTACCAGAAATTGAAAATAGTTTTTTTTTTTTGTTTTTTTTTTTTTTTTTTTGTGGTATGCGGGCCTCCCTCTGCTGCGGCCTTTCCCGTTGCGGAGGACAGGCTCCGGACGCGCAGGCTCAGCAGCCATGGCTCACGGGCCCAGCCGCTCCGCGACATGTGGGATCCTCCCAGACCGGGGCGCGAACCCAGTTCCCCTGCATCGGCAGGCGGACGCGCAACCGCTGCGCCACCAGGGAAGCCCTGAAAATAGTTTTAAAATACCATTTACAGGGACTTCCCTGGTGGTCCAGTGGTTAAGAATGCCCCTTACAATGCAGGGAACATGGGTTCAATCCCTGCTCGGGAAACTAAGATCCCACATGCCGTGGGGCAACTAAGCCCAGGCGCTCTAGAGCCCACTGGCCACAACTAGAGAGCCCGCGTGCTAGAGAGAAGCCTGCGTGCTGCAATGAAAGATCCTGAATGCCGCAACTAAGACCCAATGCAGCCAAATAGATAAATATTTTTTAAAAAATAAAATACCATTTACAATATCATAAAGAAACATGAGATATTTAGGAATAAATCTCAGCCCACATGCTACAGCCTGTGATGGAAAAAACATTTGTGAATCAAAAGACCCAGGGTCCTCGTTCTGCCTTGTTTTGCAGTCCAGTGACCTTGAATCATAGAGAGAACAAGTTCTTTCTCTTCTCTGGACCTTTTTCCTAACCTGCACAATAACAGGACTGAATTAGATCAGTGATCCCTCAATTTTTCTAAAACACGTATGCTTCAGAAATTTTGATAAAAGCCATAGAACCTATCCCAGGAAAATACTTTCTCAAGCGGAAAAGTTTGTACGTAACTTGAGAAGTTCATGGATCCTGCGGAGGTCCATTCACAGACCCTCCCCCACTCCCTCACCCCCAGTTAAGAATACCTGAACCAGAAAAACCTCTGAGATCTTTGCCAGTCCCAATGTCCTAAGTTTGTTAAGACTTTTAGAAAACTACCTGGAAGAGAATTCTTATGGAGCCTTAATCTCCTTGAACTCCCCACACACTGACCAGTTTGATGGAGGTGGGGTTCTCCACAACCGAGTAGGCAGGAAGAGGCAACATGATGAATTGTGCTGCTGGCGCAGAGGAGCTAATCTCACTGGAATCCTGTAGGTACATGGAAAGAAGAAAGTTTTATTGAGATGGAGTGAAGAACACCCAGGACCATCCACAACACTGAAGACCGATCAAGTCCAATAACCATAGATAATGTGCTTATCCAATGGGCACAACAAAAAAAGTATGAATCTACAATTATCTCAAAATAAAAGTTTAATTAAGAACAAACAGAGACAGAGAAAACCAGTACCACAGGGAATGTGCTATCCTCATTTTACAGATGAGAAAACTGAGGTTCTTAAGAGACTCAGAACTCCTAAGATCACATAAGCAGTTAGTGAAAGAACCCAATTCTTCTGACCCTGTCAAATGTTCTTAGCGACCTATTAATCTGCCTTAACCAGTAGCATGCTTCATCATCATAAACAGCACTGCGACAACAAGTAATAAAACGGATTTACGCCTGGCACAGAATCCTCTGCAGGGGTATCTGCTCTCATCCGTCTAGGCCATAGGGGCGGCCGCATGCTGGTCCTCTTAGCCTAAGCAGAACTACCTCTTTGAGGATGCCATCGCACCCGGGGTAACAGCATGGTGGCAGCTCCCCCACTCTCCACTTCCAGGGGACCAGGCTGTGGAATCACTGAAATCATTGTTCTTTCTCCTCAACTGGGCATGATAGAAAAGCCACTGGGGAGATACCTCCCTCTTCTTTCTCAGCTATTAGTCCCATCAACCTGGCCCTGAAGAGAACTTCCTTCTTCCTACTTACTCTGTGCCCACCAAGACTATTGAAAAAAATTCCCTGAACAGTTCAAGGTGCCATTGTGTTTGCTGAAACAACCTTAAGGGAACATAAAATTCTAACTAATACTAATAGCCAAACAGATCCTGGCTCTGACTCATGGACAGCCCAAACATCATTCCCATCCCTCCTGTTAACGTACCTTATCTCATGTGAAGAAAATGTTGGCTATGCTGGGCAAGAGGAGCTGGTGAGAGTGCCTAAGAAACTGAAGCCTGGGGACTTGGACCAAGCCTGGGGACAAAAAGGTTCAAGAGGACTGCAGTCCAACTAGAAGTGCCACACCAGTATTCTTACTTACCACTATTTCAGAATCACACTGCATGGTGCTAGCTGCCTTTTTAACAATCCCAGGTAAAGCAAAATCATCAGAACCAAAGTCACTTACCCTCATGACTGTTACCACTGACATGCTCTCCCCAACCTGGGGGTGGGGCACAGCCAGGCTTCCAGTGGGGAGGTCTGGTGAGCCGTTCACTAAGGTCTCTTCAATTACCAGGCTTGTCTGGTAAGGTTGGTGGCTCTCCCCTACCTCCAGGGAAGCCTCATTTAGGAGCACATCCGGGCCGAGGATCTCTGAGGTGGTGATCTCCTGTACAGCACCTGGCTGGGCAAGGGCTCCCACATCCTCAGCTAAGGCCTCCACAGCCAGACATTGTTCTGCCATGCCTGCATGGCTGGGCACTGTCTCCAGGGCAGTGTTGGACACAAGGGATGGTCCTTTAGGGGACATTTGGTTCTGGGCCACACACAGCTCTAGCTGAGAGCAGCTCCGCTCCTCCTGCAGGCTGCTCTTGGGGATGATGATATAATCTGAGCGAGGGAGGATCTTGCGGAAACCTGGGATGTCCGGAACCACAGCGGTCAGTGCAGAGAGTTTAGAGTTCTGAGGATGAAGAAGCCAGGTTGGGGAGACAAGCAGAGATAAATGGAATAAGACCACATAGATATATTCTTATATGCCTTTTTTTTCTTCTTTTTTTCCTGAAAAGGAACCAGAAAGACTCCATTCTCTTGACCTAAGACTTAGACAGGGTCAGCCTCTGCCAATAGCAATGTCATCTTCATCTGAATCACACTTTAGCCAATGTAACTTACTCACTCAATCACATAAGAGACAGATAACGTAGATTAGATTCCAGAAAGGGCACTGATCTTGGCATCTGAAACTGTGAGCTGAAATCCCAGGTCTGGCATAGTCTTAAACAAATCCTTTCCCTTATTTTTGGCCTTGCTGCCCCATCTGTAAAACGAGGGAGCTCAATCTGGCTATTTATTTTTTTCATTTTTTTTGTGGTACACGGGCCTCTCACTGTTGTGGCCTCTCACTGCTGTGGCCTCTCCCGTTGCGGAGCACAGGCTCCGGACGCGCAGGCCCAGCGGCCATGGCTCACGGGCCCAGCTGCTCCGCGGCATGTGGGATCCTCCCAGACCGGGGCACGAACCCGTGTCCCCTGCATCGGCAGGCGGACTCTCAACCACTGCGCCACCAGGGAAGCCCAATCTGGCTATTTATGAGTTCCTTTCCAGCTTTGATACTTTAGGATTCCAAAGTAGCTGAAGATTTAGATACCAGAATGTATAATGCTCAGTGAAACCTTTAAAAGCATAAAATACAAACCAACAGGCCATGTTGGATCTCAGGGCAGCAAGCAAGGATTCTGACATCACTGGCTTCTCCCAGACTTGCAAAGAAGAGAATGAACAGATCACAAAGCTGTCAATAAGAAGGCTTCATGAGCGAATGTGTATACGGAAGTGGTTATCTGATAAGGACCTGAATATATTGGGAGGTGATGGGAAGGGAGAAGAATATAAATATTAACAGTGACCTAGGATATTAAGGTTCAGAAAATACTTTCCTGACCTTTAAAGCAATACTACTAAGTTAGGTACTATTATTATTCCCATTTCACAAATGAGGACACTGAAGCTCAAGGAGGGTAAACTTTCCCAAAACACATAATTAGTAAGTAGTAAAGCTGGTACTCCAGGCCAGGTCTTCTAAGGAGCAAGGAGACCAGGTACTAGAAGCACAGCCCTGCATGTCTAACTGGCACCAAGAAAAAGGTGCTTTTATTTTTTTTTATTTAAACTGAAAGTTACCCAATGAGGAAGACAGAAAAGTTCAAAATGAACAGATAAGTGAGAACTGAAATTAAACAGACCAAAAAACAATTTCAGAAGCATAATTTAAAAGGAACTAAGTCAATTACAAAAGGATCCTTAAATAAATCAAAAGCAAGAAGTCAATGAGACTACTTAGGGTACAAAGGAAGCACTCAGAGATGAAAGTTAAAAGAAGCACTGAGATGAAACATGAAAGCAGACTGTCCAAATCCTTTATGGAGCCTTTACTGGAGAGATAATGAAGAAATGATATTCTCAAGTCACGCTTTGAAGCAGACAGGTCAAGAGAACAAGACTAAATGGTGGCAAATACATAGGTTGGTCTGGACTTAATCAACAAATCCAAGCACAAGAAACCAGGGCAGCATGAATGACAGTCATCTTACAGACTGTAATGAATGACACTGGAACCATGGGCCCAGCCACTTGGCAGGAGACCTGAAGGGCTGCCAAGGAGACAGCCTGCCCCAAGGTCTATGACGGGCTCCCAAAGTATGCAGGCAGGAGGGTCCCACCTGAACACCAGGTAATCAGGGGGAGGTCAAACAGCATATAAAGCCTGTCTTGGTACATTCCAAATGCTCATTAAATGCCACCTTTTCTTATTATACGGTCACTGGACATTTAATCTACTAAAGAGTGTTATTTACTCACCAAGTCATTATGTTCCAAGAACTCAGCTAGGTGTTTTACATTGTCCATTTTAAACACTGTGAATAGATACTATTATCCCCATTTTACAAATGAGGAAAGCAGGACTCAAATGTTAAGTGATTCTTCCAAGGTTACAGCTAGTTAATATTAGAGCTAGTCTATTAATGATCTTGGGGGTAGTAATAGACATGATGGTAGATATAAATTTACATATGGATAAGGAAAAATCATTGTAGATGATCTACTTAAATTTTTTTTTAAAAAGCCTTAATAAGGACCTGTATTAGTGTCTGGCTTTAAAAACCGTATCACTCCAGGATTGGGTAAAATTTTCTTATATCATGGGCAAAAAGTTTGTGACCTTATAATGGAAAAACCAAAGAGAATATGTGTACCTTTCCTAGACTCTGCCTCCCCCTCTCCACAGGGACTGTTTCCCAGACTCACAGTTTACAAGAGGAGAAGTACAGAGTGGCATCTCCAAGACCGTAGGTAACACAAAGCTCTTCTAAGAAGGGAAATGCCAAGCCAACAAGGACAAAATAATCTAAATGGCAATCAGTGGCAGATGGGCTCCACTAAGGGAAATACAACCTGTTCTGCTATAACACAGTTGTTGCATCCCTGAAGAACCTTTGCTCTACATTATCAAAAAAGAAGTTAGAGACGGTTGTTTCAATTGGAAAAAAAAAAAGGAGTTAAGGTTAAAAGGTTTCAGCTTGCAATAAGGTTATTTTTCCTGCAGGAATTTCAGTTTAAAAAAAAACAGCAGTGTTAACAGTTGTCAGTCCATTTTATTCCTGTGAACTAGAAATAACAAAATGGCTGACAGACACAAACCTAACTGCTTCCTTGCTTATTGTTTAATCCAAGCACTCAAAGGCTTAATGTCCTCCATCAATTTCACCTTTAGCCTTGCACTTTTCCTTCTAGCACAGTTCAATACCACCAGTGGTAACAAAAGAATGTGGCCTTAAATAAAGCAGCTGTGTCTACCTCTAAACCTGCAAGCCTAATTGCTGATTACGTTATAACTGACAGTGGTCAGCACAACACAAGTTAATTATACTTACACTCAATTGATAACATGAAAATTCATGGTGTAGGAAAAATGCCTGTAGAAGCTACTCTATAAAAGAAAAATAACACTAACGACCCACAAGGACAAGTGGCTCCAAGTTTTGCTAAAATTCAGAAAAGGAACCTAAGGCTCACTGGAGATCATGTACTGCTGCAAGCAAAGAGTAAAGAGAGGGCAGGACATGACCGAAATGGAAACAGACAGGGAATTCCCTGGCGGTCCAGCATTTATGACTCGGCACACTGCCATAGCCCGGGTTCAATACCTGGTCAGGGAACTGAGATCCCCCAACCCATGCAGCGCAGCCAAGAAAAAAAAAAAAAAAAAAAAAAAAGGAAGCAGACACTATCAGACTCAAGAAAGGTAAAAATGACTCAACTCAAAGTTTTCCTTTGGACTCCCCAAAGCCTCACCACTAAGGCAATGGAGGTATTAGCTGAAGAAGAGAAAAAAAAAAAATTACTTACAGGATCCAAACCTTCTTTCTCTAGTTTGGCTTTCTCCAAGTAGTAACTCCTCTCGGCCACACTGAGAAGCCTCCAACTCTCACTAATCTTCTTATTGATCTCAGATTGAGGGAGGTGGGGGAGCTCCTGCTGCACTTTCAGGTAGATGTCGTAATAGTACAGAAGGTAAGCAGACCTGAGGAAGCAAGGACTTCTTAAGGTTTTCCCTCACTCAACCAGTAAATACTACAATGTTTGAGTAGTGAAGAGCTAAAGACAAAACCCAGCTTTTCATTTCAAAAGCATTTCTCTAAATAGAGACTGAAGCAAAGAAACATTTAAATAACACCTCCGGAGGGTGAACAGGGGGAGGTTTCTCCCTCCAGAAACATAGAAGCAAAGGCTTGTCTGGTCTACTTTTCCATGACCACTTTTTCTGCAGGGATGACTGGCTTAAATCCCAACATGGGCAAAGATGGATAACGGTGTCCCGTCATTCCACTTTAAAGAAAAGGTTAATTAGAGGACTAATTACCGCTCACACCCTACTCTTCTACACAGCCTTTGGTCATCTCACTGGTCAACAGCACCTCACCAAGGCTGAGAGAGGGAAGCAAGTAGAACTATCAAAGTGACCCAGTGCTGGGAGCCTCAGCAAGAAGTCTGGAGTGTTCACAGTTAAGAGGGAGATTAGAGCTACAATTTGGATATTCTTTATAGATATCATTGGCGCTATTTATAATTCCAAATTTTTACTGATGTCCTAATTAAATATTTAAATAACAACGGCATTAATAACAAATAAAGTGGTTCTCTTGTAGCGAGCTTCCACCATTTGTGTGTGTGTATATTTCCTGCTAAAGTCTAGAAACACGAACAAGATTTGGACAGGAATGGCAACTGCTGGCATCAATCGGCCACTTCCCACTATCAACCACCCTCTCCCCCCAACCCCACTGCCCATCAGGAGACTTCAACAAATGACATGGCACTCTCAGTGAAACTGGACACAGGCTGAAGTCTTCTTCAACACAGCTCTCCAAGCAGCTTCTGTTTATAAATGCCAGCTATCAAAATGTGTTGGCTAACCTGGGTTTCTTGGCCTTTTCTCCATGTATTTTATACTTTTTCTTCTTCTTGGGTGGCCCAGGGGAGGTGTAACAGTAGGCTTCCTCAATTTCCTCCATCACGACAGTTACCTCAGTACCATCATATGATGCATCCATGGCTAGAGGAAAGTCAAACATAAACAAGGTTCAAGAATCTACCCTAAAGGGGACAGCAGCCTCCTGATCCAATGATCCTTATCTCTGCCAGGGCCTTAAGACTCAGTCATTTGCCAAACTCATCAGATGGATCCTAAGAAGCACCTGGGGAACCTACTAAACATTCAGATTCCAGGGTTCCACCTCAGCCCTTCTGAATCAGAATCACTAAATCATTGTTATTGCCTTAACAATCACGGATTGTTAAGGCAATCCGTGTCCTTAACACGTGCCAGGTGAGTCCTCTGACTAGGCAAACCTGGGATCACTAGCTTAGAGAGCCCTTTCACTTATATTCACTCATGGGATACTCAGTAATCCTTCAACTCAAAGATTAGCCCCACATTGCAAGAATTCCGTATGGTAACAGGTAAATACTTGGCCAGGAGTCAGTTCTGGACACTCCCTCATGGCATCACCTTAAGCAAAATGCTTCACTGATTCACTCATTCATTCAAACGTGTTAAGTGTCAATATGTAGCAAGTTTCTTTACATTCTGCCAGTTTGTACGACTTTGGGCAGGTCCTTTAGCTGCTTTAGGTTCAATTCTCTCACACATTAAAAAGAGATGTCTCACCCACCTTACCACAGACTTATAGTGATAAGGCTCAAGGACATAACACCATTTGAGAATAGTGCTATACAAAAAGGGTTCATTATTAAAGACGAATCATCTCTGCCTGAGATGCTTAACGACCTGCCCAAGGCCACCACGCCCAGGACTTGAAATGCAGATTTTTTTAGTTCAAAAATCCAACTGTGAGCCTTCTTCCATTATACTACACTGCTCCCATCTCCACCCACAACCCTCTAAACCAGCACTGTTCAAAAAACTTTTTGTGATGACAGAAATGTTCTTCATCTGTGATCCTCCAATACAGTAGCTACTTATAGCTATTGAGCACCTGAAATATGGCTTGTGTGATTGAAGAACTCAATTGATTTCATTTTAGTTAATTGTAATTAGTTTAAATAACCACACATGGTTAGCGACTACGGTATTGAACAGCTCAGGTCTAAACAGTAATCTGACAGACCGACATTAACCCTCTAGCACTAGCCTAAGAAACAGAAAACCTACTAATAGCTTTTCCTAGGGAAAGGAAGGCATTAAAAAAATTCAATGACTAGTTCAAGAAGAGTTAGTTTATCTGTGGCCACATTCTAAGTTGGAGTTTTACCCACAGACTCAATCCTTGGGTTCCAGAAGAGTTAATTTGTGGCCACACGCTTAGTTGGAGTTTTACCCACAGACTCAATCCTTGGAATGGAGAAAGGCTCCCAAAAACCACTTGAATTTTATGAGAGAGAAAAAATATAGTTGCTCTGGAAAATCTGTCAGAAGATAATTTAGAATTCTGGGAAGAAGGAGCTGTGTAAGTAAATACAGAACTGATACGTGTATTACAAGGCCCACTCACATCTCATTTAGAACTCACTCCACAAATGATCAGGTATCTGATAAGGTAAAATGAGAAAAAGAGCACTGAGTGTTGAGTCAGGAGACCAGGATCCAAGTCTAAATTCTAACCATGCGATCTCAGATAAGTCTATTCCCCTCCCTAAATTTCAGTTGTTCCTCAAGTGAGATTGAAGAGGCTGAAATCAGTGGCTCCTAACTTTTTGAGAGGCAAGAATCCCTTTGAGAATGTTGTAAAGCGGGAAAAACCCTCTCCCAGAAAATGCAGACAGGTATTTCACCTATAATTTCAAAGATATACCTGAGCTAAGAACACATTATTCCTAAGGTTCTTTCTAGTTCTGTACCATCTCTAAATGATTTCCCTTCCCATTGGAAAACAAAACAAAAACAACAAAAAAACCCCACTGCATTCTGTTATAGTGCAACTCTGGAGGAGAACATAACCCACAACTTGGCTCGGTAAGAAATAGGCCAGTGCCTTCATTCGGTAAGGGATGCTAGGGTTCAAATCAAGGCTATGTGGGGATGTGCTTTTTTTGCCTTTCATAATTGACTTCTCAGCCCTTGAGTCTTGCAGAGAAAATCAATAACTGCAGGAGAGCTTCTGTAAAGAATGACGTACAGGGTTTTAGCACCCAGAGCAAAACAAATTAGAAAACAAAGTCATTACAATCATATTGGAGTAGGGGCAGGAAGAGACTACCCTGAGTTTTGGCTTGTTTGAGTAGCCCGGTTTAAGCCTGTGTCCAAGAGTATTTTCAGATCCTAGGCCTCAGTACAGCAATGCAAAAAAAAAAAAAAAAAAAGGCACGATAATATAAAGGTTAAAACCAAGGGCTCTGAAGGGCAGAAGATCAGGGTACTAAATTTAAATTACGCATTTTAACAGCACGCGCACAGAGCTCTATGACCTTGAGCAATCTACTTACTGTCTCTAAGCCTCAGTTTTCTCATCTGTAAAAGAGAAGTAAGGCAGTACTCGAAATTTGTGACACGCTTTCACTGTCCTATCAGATCCTCCACGGAACCTCATTAAATGGCTTCTGACGGCTCAGCAGTGGACTATGGTCGGCCTATGGGCCTTAGATGTCCCAAAGGTACCGAATACGGGAGGTGGAAACTAAGGCTCACTACTCCTACTTCGTAGAAGAGGCAACAGGGCTCAGAGAACCGCAGCTCCCAGCTCGTGGGCGCCCAGCCGGTGCGGTGCGGCGCTCGAAGGCGGGACTTACCCGGAGAAGCGTGCAAGCCGCGCGGCTCACATTCCCGGAGGCGCCCGGCCAGGGGGCTCGACGGGGGGGCTGGCCGGCGCACTTGCGCTCCCCGCTGTCGGAGAGAGGCGGCTCCAGTCGTGGCAGTGGCAACAAGGAAGTGGAGACGAGGGCTCGCGCGCGCATCCCGGGGGCTAGAGGAGCCCCGGCCCCGCGGCCCCGCCCGGCGACACACGGCACGGAGTCGCGACAGCCCCTCTCTCTCCCCCTTCTCGGAGTCGTGATATAGAGTTGTAAAGGGCGGGTGTGGGAGCACAGGTTGTCTCCGCAGGCTCTTCACCGACGCCTGCCGAGAGCCCCGGGGGTCAAGCCCCGGGGAGCCCGAGGAAGACAGCAGGCACACGGGCGTAGCCCCGGCACCGGCTCAGCAGCAGCAGCAGCAGCACACCTCGGATCCCTAGGAAAACCCGTCCCGGCTGCCCTCGCGGCGCGCCGGAAGCGGCCGGCGGCGCGTGACTGCTTGCGACCTTGCGCAGGCGCAACAGTCCAGCCCGGACTGAGGGGCGGACCCCTAGAAACTACTTAGAGGCTTAGAAGGGGGCCGCTAAGGCGGACGGACTACTTCCTGCTAGAGGTTCCGGGAGGAGGAGGAAGCTGCGGCCGCCCACGGTGGACGCCCTCAGCCCCCGGGCATTGCCGTAGGGCGTTCAGGTAAATGGGGCGGGGCTGTGGCGAGCGTGAGGGGTCGACGCCCCGCCTCGCCTGTCAAAGCCACGTCTGGCCAGGGGAGCTCGAGCACCATCCTCCCTGCACGGCGTTCAAGGCCTGACCCCAGTCCTCATCACTCTGTCCCGGCTTGTTCAGGACAGGGTTCTTCTTAGTGCCGCATGAAGCCGTCCTCCTCACCCCAGTGATCTGCCCTCAATCCGTCTCTCCCACCGTCCCACACACATTAATGGTAGTGAGTGATTCAAACGGAGCTGAATGACCATGTGGAGAGGCTCTGGAATCAGATAAGGATTGTATTGTCCCTTCCCGCCGATGTCACAGATGGTGCCACATTCGTACAAGTCCCCTCACCCTACCTTGCAAGTGCATTTCCAATCTGCCTACTTTTCTCCATCTACCACCGTCACCAGTCTTCTAGTCACCGTCATCTCCTGCCTGGACTGGGGCAATTTCTTCCCATCTCCTCTCTTTTCCCACTACAGTCTATTCTCCACGACACGCAAATTGATCTTTTTGCACTGTAAGCCTGATTAGGTCACTCTCTGTTTAAGACCCTCCAGTGTCCTCTTGTTTACTTAGAATAAAATTCAAACTTATCTCGACCTACAAGACTTTGGTTTGGCTCTTGATTCATTCTCTTTCCACATCTCTTCTCGGTACTGGTTGTTCCCAGAACAAGCTATATAGCACTCTGTACTGTTCAGAATGCTAGCTTTGTGCTGAGCCTCCTTGGGATTGAATCCCAGTCCTACCACATGTAAGCGATATTAAGCATGGAAAGTAACCAATTATGTTTACAAAGGACCAATAATTGGTTCTCATTTCAGTAAAGGGCATCACCATCCACTCAATTGCTCAGTGCTCAAGCCAGAAATCTGGGAGTTATCCTTGACTTCTCTTGCACCTCACATCCAGTCCATCAGCAAGATCCTCAAAAACATAGTCCCAAACTGACTACTTCTTACCATCTTCACTATTACTCTATCCAAGCCACCATTATTTCACATCTGGACTCCGGCAACAGCCTCCTAACTAGTCTCTTTCTTTTTCTCTGACACCCTTCCATTCCATTCTTCACACAGCAGTCATCTTTCTCCTTGCTTAAAATCCTTCAGGAGCTTCTTGTTGCACTCGAATTAATATATCCCAACTATATATGGCCTACTAGGCTAGCCTGCATTTACCTTCAGATTTAGGGCCACCTCTTAGGAAAATGGACTTTACCTATTAGGTTCTCCACCTTGCAACCAAAAGACTCTTTCTAAAGTGCAAATCTGATCATGTCAATCCAAAAACAAAAAACAAAACTTCAAAGGCATTTTATTGTCCCAAGATCCTTGTTCTCTTCTCCAAAGACTTTTTTTTCCTGATCATCTTTTTATTTTCTATAGTACTTCATTGCCTTTACACATATTTCCTTCTATCTCATGAATTCCTATTTGTTTATACTTTAAGTCCCAACATCAATATTTTTTCCTCTTTGAAGTACACTGCCCGTCTGTATCCCACTTCTGTCTTCTCGTCCACAGTACTCTGTAACCTCTGTTATAGCACTCCATACTCTAGTTTTGTCTTCCCTGGTAAGCTCCTCAATGGTAGGCACTATATGCTGCATTCATCTCTGTATGGCTGGCATCAAGCACAGCGCTTAGCACACAGAGGATGCCATGAATGGATAGACAGACGTGTGGGGGTAGTGACAAAAGTCAGTCCTTAAAAAGGGGCAGTCACAGCCTGAAGCACAGCAGCTTCTTTTGTTCTTTGAGGACTCTCATGATAAAAGGTTTAAGCAGGCAGTTACCAAAACTGCTACTGTTGGATCACGTTCATTTCCTTCATAGCACATATCACACTCTGTAATTAACTAATTTATCTGTTCACTTATTGTTTATCTCCCTACATCACATTGTATTATTTCATAAGGGCAGGGACCTTGACTATGTTGTTCTTCACTGTGTCCTTACAAATAGGCACCTGTAAATATTTAATAAATGAATGTGTGGCTATGAGAAACATCTTCCGGCAGTGAAAAATCCTTCCAAGCCAAGCAGCGATAGAGCTATGAAGATCTCACTGTGGTGGAATTTCAAGCAGGACTATGGAGTTGCAGAAATAGCACTGATCTGAGTCAAGAAATCTGAGCTGTATGAACCTGGGTAGGCCCCTTCCCTGGGCCTCAGTTTCTGTATCTTTAAAATGAGCCGGATAATAATTCCTTGAATTTATACAATGCATTGCTATTTGCAAAGCTCTTTTACCATCTCTTACTTCAATATAGTCTCACAATAGACAGACCAGACATTGTTATTATTTTTACAAAGGCTCAGAAAGTTTAAGTAAACTAGACTACATCTCTTTTATTTCAAACATTCTATGAGTCTGTATAAATAACCTCTACAAAGAGTCAGTAGCGTGATCCTATCTTCTCTTGACTTCAGCCTTATATTATCATTTTTCTAATACAATTTTTAAAAATCTGAACCCATCTTTTAGGGGGAATCCATTAACTTTGGTTCCTGATAGGCACCCCATTTTGTCTTCTCAGTTTTCCTCACTTGTGGCAAAACAAGCCAAGAGGAGGAACAGACACAGCCCTGGTAGTTGTGGTCCGGCCCTCATTCTACAGATATGGCAAACAAGGGGAACAGGAAACGTCGGCAGTTTTCCCTGGAGGAGAAAATGAAAGTTGTGGAAGCTGTGGACTCAGGCAAGAGGAAAGGCGATGTGGCAAAAGAATTCGGTATCACTCCTTCTACTTTGTCTACATTCTTAAAGGATCGTGCCAAATTTGAAGAAAAGGTGCGGGAGGCATCTGTGGGACCCCAGAGGAAAAGGATGAGGAATGCTCTTTATGACGACATTGATAAGGCTGTTTTTGCTTGGTTTCAAGAAATCCATGCCAAAAACGTTCTCGTGACTGGTTCTGTCATTCGGAGAAAAGCACTAAACTTGGCCAACATGCTTGGCTATGACAATTTTCAAGCAAGTGTGGGCTGGCTGAACAGATTTCGGGATCGCCATGGAATTGCTTTGAAAGCAGTCTGTAGGGAGGATAGTGACAGATTAATGAATGGTCTAGGAATAGATAAGGTTAATGAGTGGCATGCAGGGGAAATTATAAAACTAATTGCTGACTACAGCCCAGATGATATCTTTAATGCTGATGAGACAGGAGTGTTTTTCCAGTTGCTTCCCCAGCACACACTTGCTGCTAAAGGGGACCATTGTAGAGGGGGCAAGAAAGCAAGGCAGCGGTTGACTGCACTCTTTTGTTGCAATGCTTCAGGGACTGAAAAAATGAGACCATTGATTGTTGGTAGGTCAGCCAACCCACGCTGCCTCAAGAATGTCCATTCCCTCCCTTGTGACTACCGAGCCAACCAGCAGGCGTGGATGACACAGGATCTGTTTAATGAGTGGCTGATGCAAGTGGACGCCAGAATGAAGCAGGCAGAACGCCGGATCCTCCTGCTGATTGACAACTGCTCCGCTCACAACATGCTTCCACGCTTGGAAAGGATTCAGGTGGGGTATCTGCCCTCAAAGTGTACTGCCGTCTTGCAGCCACTGAATCTTGGCATAATTCATACCACAAAAGTGCTGTACAGGAGCCACCTGCTAAAACAGATCCTCCTCAAGCTCAACAGCAGTGAAGATCACGAACAAGTGGACATCAAGCAGGCCATTGACATGATTGCTGTGGCATGGTGGTCAGTCAAGCAGTCCACAGTGGTGAAATGCTGGCAGAAGGCAGGCATCATCCCTGTGGAATTGATAGATTCTGACACAGAAGCAGCAGCCAGTGAACCAGATACTGCCATTGAAAAGTTGTGGCACTCAGTGGCTATTGCCACCTGTGTCCCAAATGAAATAAATTTCCAGGACTTTGTCACTGCAGATGATGAGCTCATCATCTCTCAGGAGCTGCTGGACACAGAGGTCATCCAGGACATGGTGGCTGGTGAAAGTACTGATGAAGCTGGAAGTGAAGATGAGGGGGAGGCATCTTTACCACAGCAGCCAAAAGTCACCATCACAGAGGCCATCTCAAGTGCACAGAAACTTAGACGGTTCCTTTCCACTTGTGTAGGTGTTCCTGATGCCATTTTTGGACAGCTAAATGGCATAGATGAATATTTAATGAGAAGAGTGACACAAACTCTTGTTGATTCCAAAATTACAGAGTTCCTCTAAACAAAATAATGTAGAAATTAACTGCCTCTTTTAATTTAGAAGATGTAGTTTACAAGAATAAATATTTATTTAGCTAGGATATTGAACTTAAATTTTAAGCAATATTATTGTGACAACATTCCAGTTTTCTGAAATAATCAGGAAACTTTCTTGAATGGAATTTGGGGCCCAAGACTCTTCATTTCTAACAAGTTCCCAGGTGATGCCAATGCTGATGTGGTCCAAGGTCCATGCTTAAGAACCACTGGTCCATCTGGATTCTAGCACTTCTCTCTTTAGCTGGCCATCTGAATACTCCCAATCACTAACTGTCAAAAAAAAAAAAAAGTATCAGCTGTTCTTACTCCAGAACTGTTAACTCCTTCCTGCTGATTTGGTAACTCCAGAACCTTCTTAGCTATTCTCTTGAACGCCCCACCAAGTATTCAGTAGAGGTGCATCTGTCTGTGCCAAAAGACTTAACAAGAGCCATCTAGCCTATCAAAGCATCTTTTAATACTTCAGGATTATTATTAGTACGATGCTGGGGTACAGGGAAATAAAGTGCCTGAAAGAGGAGACATGCTACAATCTGGAAGATGTGGTAAATATCAGAGAATGCTGTTAATCACTATCATGAGAGAGAACATACATCCCAGTATACCTCTCAAATCCAGACAAGGTGAGAGGATCATTTGTGAGAGAGATGACATGTGTGAGAGTGTTTGGATTATTTGGATAATCCACAGTGGTCCTCTCCACACCTGTGGATAATCCAGCCTCATGTCATTAATGTGAGGGCACACTATGTTTCCCTTCACTAAAATCACTTCATAAATCACCCTTTTTCCTTTGTGTTTGTTCTTCAGAGAAGTCTGCTAGAGCAGAGTTGATTTAAGTTATTTAAAGCTGTATAAATTTATCATCAAATTTATCTTAAAGTTTTTCTCCTATAAAAAAGGCATTCTTGGACTTCCCTGGTGGCGCAGTGGTTAAGAATCCGCCTGCCAATGTAGAGGGCACAGGTTCGAGCCCTGGTCCAGGAAGATCCCACATGCCGTGGAGCAACTAAGCCCGTGAGCCACAACTACTGAGCCCATGTGCCACAACTACTGAAGCCCGTGCGCCTAGAGCCTGTGCTCCGCAACAAGAGAAGCCACTGTAATGAGAAGCCCACGCACCACAACAAAGAGTAGCCCCGGCTCACCATAACTAGAGAATGCCCCCATGGGCAGCAACGAAGACCCAACGCAGCCAAAAATAAAAATAAATACAATTAATTAATTTTTTTAAAAAGGCATTCTTAATATCCTTTAAAACCCTAGTATCTATTTTCTAATGAGTCAGGTAAGTGTCAGTTTCATTTTTAGAAGGTACACACAAGACCTGTTAGCGTTGTAGTGTAGTTCCCTGCCCCAGGTTAATTTTGTGGCTATTTCAGAAACCCATAGCAATTCAGTTATTCTTCTTTCTGTAGTTACTTAATTGAAACATGTATAAAGCAGATTAATCATAGAAAGTACTGCTTCCACGTTGAACAAAACAAAAAACACAAAAAAAAACAGCAGACATTTGAATAGATGTGTATTTAAAGCTTATTTGGGATATTTTTCCTTTTAACGAACTAGTATAACTTGAATTAAAAGTACTATACGTATTTTAAATTATTAACACATAGGAAAGGAAAACAGTGTCTTCTGGCTAAGTCCCGTGGTTCTGTCTCATTGTCAGCACCTTAACTGCTCTCATCACCTGTGTCAGGATTACTGACGAAATTTCTAATTTCTTCCCTCATCTTTCTCCTGAAGTCCATTTTGCGCATAATGTTAGATCTCTTTCCCCTGCCCAAGTGTCTGTGGTGGCTCCCAAATGCCTGCAGAAATAAGACTATTCATCTGAGTTTTAGCACCCTCTGGAGTTGACTGCTTGGTTGCTCGGTACAATTTAGTGTGTGTGTGGCCCCACCATGGGCCACTGTCTTCACTCCATACCCATGTCTGCTAGTGTGCCTTTGCCTGAATGCCTCACCCTGTTCTCTACCAAGCTGGGCCTTACACATTCTTCAAGAACTAACTGGAGTCCTCTTTCTTCCAGCCTTTCTTGAAGACTCCAGCACCTGCTCCACCCTTCTCTCCCTCAACTCCTCAGCACTTTTGTCTCTAAACCATTCAGTTAAGCACTTAAATGTTTTGCCAGTGTTCTGTGGCTCTTTAGACTGTAAGCTCCACAAGAGCAGGGACCACTTAGCCGTTGTAACCTTAAAGGTGCCTAGCACTGTGCTGGGAACATCATAGGCACGTCAATAAACATTTGTGTATAAATTGACACACAAGTAATGTCAAAGCCACCTTATTTTTAAAGTTGCATGAAGCATTAATTCTACTGGAAAATGACTTGGAGCTAAGGTAAGGCTGTCCTTTATTTAAAAGGATTTGCAGAATTTCTCCATGAATATCATTGCTCAAATATTATTCCAGTCCAGGTTATAATCTATTCTTTGATAATGAAGAATTCTGATATATGGAGTTAAACCTGTTTCCTTCCACAGAAAGTCACTGCAGCATTCTCCATTTCTACAAGACAAGACTTTAGTGTGAAAGGCTTTGTCTAAGTGCTTTGCATATAGTAATATTCAGTAAGTATGTACTTAAACTTGGTTTTTTGGGTTTTTTTTTTTTCTATTTTTTTATTTTTGCGGTATGCGGGCCTCTCATTGTTGTGGCCTCTCCCGTTGCGGAGCACAGGCTCCGGACGCGCAGGCTCAGCGGCCATGGCTCACGGGCCCAGCCGCTCCGCGGCATGTGGGATCTTCCCAGACCGGGGCACGAACCCGTGTCCCCTGCATCGGCAGGCGGACTCTCAACCACTGTGCCACCAGGGAAGCCCAAACTTGGTATTTTTTTAAAAAAAAGAAATCTCACATTCTTGACTCATTTAACATATCATATAAATTATATCCAAGTAGATGGAAATCACATCCAAAAGACAGCTTTTGCAGTCTGGTTTATATCAGGTGAAATTTTGCTTCTCTTGGACATTAGGGGTTTTTTGACACTTTGTTTTTTAAACTAAAAAAGGTTGATATTATCCTTTCTTGGTCTGCTGTCTTCATCAGGCCCTCTGTGGCTTCTCCCTGACTGTCTCTTCCCTCCAACCCCACTTGAGGATATAGTTTTGTCCCATTTGACCAATCCACTCTGTAAGCCAACCTTCTGGGACTAAGGACCTACCTCAATTGTACTGTCATGAGGATAAAAAGGTATACCTGGCACAGACTAAGTGTTCTACAAATGATGTCTGTTGTCATTACTATCCATCCTATTTGGAACCTTACCATCTAGAGGCAGGGACCTGCCTTACCACTAAAATATCTTGGGGTTCACTGTTCCAGAACCACACAGCCTGTTCCTAAGGGGCTCTTTCATTAAAAAGGAAGGAAGCCAAGACTTATTGATTGCCTATTTATGTAAAGCACAATTTTACTTATCATTTAGTCTTTCCAGAAAATCATAATACCAAAGGATAGATAGGTCTCCAAATTTACAGACCTATTAACTATTCTGCTACTGGGGCCATAGTTGTCTTTGAAGTGGGATGTGGTAGAGCATATTCTTGCCACCAGAGGGCAGAGGTGAGCTACATAAGGGAGACAATTCAGCCAACTGAAGAAACTAGGAGCAGCCACTTGTAATTTCTCTTAGTAGAGACTGAGAAAGTAGTCGAGGAAAGAGAGAAGAGACATAGGATGTGGGACTTGTTCAAGCAACTGACTTAGAAATAACTGTACCTCAAACTACCCAATTCACCCCATTATACACACCTATCCCTTCACCTACTGATTACCACAGGCCATGTAATTGACCCTGGGCAGATAATTGATGTGCCCTACAAATGAGCCAGTGTTAGAGAAGTAGCCACCCATCACACATATCCATGCCTTCAGTAATCACTGAAATATTGGACCTTATAAAATACCCACTGAGAGGGAAAAAATAATAATACAGAGTGGTAAATGCCATTTTAGAGAATAATCAGAGAATTTACAGGAGTAGAGATAGAGCCCAAAGGAGCCCCTGCATGAGAGAAGAGGAATTCAATAGGAAATGTTGCCAAGAGCAAGGGACACTTAATATGAAGTATCTGGAAGGAAGAGTAGGGAGTTAGGTATATGGGGTGGGGAAGCAATTCCTGGCAGAAGGAACAGCATATATAAAGATCTGGGGTATTAAAAAATGGCCCATTTGGGAACAGTTAAGGTCAGAGGTAGGTATGTCAAGCAAAGGATGTGTGGTAGGACAAGTGACTGGAGATGTAAGCAAGATCATAGTTTTTAAGGTCTTGTTGGTTAAAGCATTCATTTTCAACTTACCCTGCAAACATTGGAGAACCACTTACAAGTAGCAAACGTCAAATTATTTTTTAGAAATTGATTGATAACTAGTGTGGAGGCTGAGCTGTAGAGATACAGGTAAACTAGTTAGGCTACGGCATCATCCTGAACAGAAATGATACACATTGAGGGCACGAAAGAGATGTTGGATTTGAAAGACTCTTGCCCGGTAGATGGATTTGGTGTGTGAGTTGAAGAGGAATATTCTAGAATTTCCCAGGATTCTGGCTTGAGTAGCTAGCTCATGCCATAATCAAGATAGATAAAACAGGAGGAGTTTGGGGGTATGTTGCTTATGAAATGCCCCTGGGCCATCCAGGTTAAACTGTCCAGTAACAGCTGTGGAGATTTATATATAGACAGATAATGCTGGTTGGTGTTCTAGAAAGGTCAGGCTGGAAATCATGTTTGGCTGCCATTAGCATGCATTATATGCATGCTACTTATTACATAAGTAGTTGAAGCCATAAATGTGGATGTAGTCATCTGGGGAGAGCTTACAATGCAAGGTGTTTATGATATGGGGGTCCATGAACCAGGCTTTTTTATAATCACGTGTATGTATATACATACACATGTGAATATTTCTCCAAGAAAAGCCATACTTTCATCAGTCGCAACTGGATCTGAAAATTAAAACCTTAAGCAATAGTGCTGTATGAGAGACAAGGCCAAGGACACAAGCATTGAAAGGACAGATGGGATAGCACAATCCTCCAAGTTGGTTGGAGGAGATGCTAGAGAATGAGTGTGTGAGGCGCTTCAGGGGCTCTGGATCCCAGATACTGCATGCAGACAGAGTGGGTGCACCCTCCTTCACTCTGTGGGTAACGATGAGCTTAGAGGCAGAATGTTCAGGGTTACAGAAGTACTGCAAAAGGAAGAGTGAAAACTGTCCTTAAGCCTATACTCACACTCCCACTTCTACAGAGTTGAGAAGCAGAAGAGGGAGGACATTCGAGAGAGGCTCTCAGCAGGTATGGGGGGGGGCGGGCGGGGGTGGTGCTGATTAGTCCTTACAAAGCCGTGTGCTCCAGTTAGGAGCTGCACGCCCATTTCTCTCACTTAGCTGGTATAAGGTGTTAGCCTCAATGTACTGATGGGGAAAATGTGGCTCAAAATTCAGTGTTAGGACAGTAGTAAAACATAAGCCAGATTTGGGTTTTCTGATTTCAACACAGTATGGAATAGGAGTCATGCAACATAAGAACTCAAAGGGTCTTCGAGCAACCTAGTTCTCTTCCTGCTTTCACCGATGGAAAAATTAAGTCCCCAAAGGGTTAACTGACTCACTCAGGACCCCAAAGCAAAAGGAAAGAACTGGGTTTCTTTATGCTTTAAGACTTTCTGGGCTTCCCTGGTGGCGCAGTGGTTGAGAGTCCGCCTGCCAATGCAGGGGACACGCGTTCGTGCCCCTGTCCAGGGGGATCCCACATGCCGCGGAGCGGCTGGGCCCATGAGCCATGGCCGCTGAGCCTGCGGCGAAGATCCCACATGCCGCGGAGCGGCTGGGCCCATGAGCCATGGCCGCTGAGCCTGCGCGTCCGGAGCCTGTGCTCCACAACCGGAGAGGCCACAACAGTGAGAGGCCCGCGTACCGCCAAAAAAAAAAAAAAAAAAAAGACTTTCTGTAAGGACAGATACTTTTGTCTGATGGGGAAAATGAATGACTGAATCACCCTCCAAATGTAAATAGATGGTATTGTAAAGCTCACTGGTGACCTGAATATGTTTCTTAGTTAGAAACCCTCCCCCCTTGCACTTGAATAATTTATACACAGTAGTATTTTATTAGCATAACAATTTATTAGCAGACAAATGACACCTGTAGATCACAACACATATAGGATCTTATATAATAAACATCACAAATAGATCCCAGATGAAAAGGATCTGCTATTAACCAATTGCCCCTCTCCTGCAATAGGCTGTAATCCATCAATAACTCATCCTCATCCCATAGAGGGTTAAGCAAGATTTATGTGGAATAGCATCAAGGCACTTGCTTTAATTTAAAAAGATATACATGGTATGAAACATATCCCCAAAAGTCATTAGCCTTGAATAAATTGGAAAAAAAAAAGGCAGTATACTTTTTTAGTGAATAAACAAGACTGAGATTTTAAGTTCATTCACCTCCCACCCTGATATTGTCTTGATTTGTATACAAAATTGCAGAGGAGACCAAAAACGGTAGCGTTTTATACAGACTGGTTTGTTCACACTAATTTTTGAGAAATCATGGCAGCATCAGAACTCAAACAGTAACTTCCCAACTGATTTGAATTGAAAAGGCAAGAGCAGTTTCATTCCAAGTAACTTATTATTTTAGGGATGGGAAATGGGATGTGGGAAAAGAACCTCCCTAAAATAAGTTTCTTAAAACTGCAGTTAAAAATCCTTTCTGCCTAAGGCTGCTTGTCTGTTTGCCAAGTAAAAACCTTCAGTTAGAAATTCTGTCATTGGTATTTTTAATAAGATTATAATTATTTGGCCAATTTCGGAGCCATAATTCAAATCCAAGAAAGGTTATACAATGTTCCAGAGTAGATTTACAAACATGGTGCCTCCAATAAAAGCATTTAGTGTCCTTCGTTATTCCAGTTTTCATAATTCAATATCTCCTTTCTCTTTTATATCACTAGGAGAAAAATAAAATACCTGCCAAAAAATCCACTATTTGCTATAACTGTATTTAACATGTTTACTTTAAAATTTCAAGTGCAAAACCCTTTTTTAAAAAATAGTCCTTGTCAGGATAAAAATAACCTTATAAAAATAAATTTCCCCCACTCCTACATGTAAATTCTCCATTTCTAAAGTTACTAACATTCAAAAAAAAAAAAACCTAAAATTGTATACTTACAGTATTTTACTTTAATAATAGGCTATGATAACAAACTAGCTGGTATATTATTTTGGCCTATTGCATTATAATTTTCATTCTTGTTATTAGCACTCAAATGAATGATTCCCATCATGATTATCTAAAATCCTTACACCAAAAAAAAAAAAAAAAAGCCAAACTAGTTCAGAGCCTAAAAACCTTCTAGATCCAATTCCTTCCTTTTTGCTGTTCTTATGGCCCAGTTTCAAATAAGGCATCACTAGAACAGATAAAACAGTAGAAGAAAAAAAAAGAGAAACATTAAAGAACAGAAAAATTAAGCAAGTCTAAATCCTATCGATAGGATTCTTACCTTGTCACTGTGCAATCATTCCTTGAATAGACCAGGGGCATCCTTGTTTGCCTCAGCTGCCTGCCTCCTGCTCAGACCTCAGTCCAGGCTCAGCTTAGCCCCTCCATAAAGCACCTCCAAGTGTCGCCATGTGTTACTAAAAGAGTTAGCATATAGCCCACCTACTGGATTTAGTACTGTAGTCCCAGCACCTGGCCCAGGGCCCTAGACTCCTGCATAGGTCCTCAGGAAGTATTTGAGGTATTGTCTACATTGATGTTATGGCTCATCTATAGCAATACATAGAGGAAAACAATTCATTAGAACATTAATAAGGATCACAAAGCTTGAATTTATCATTATAACTTCTAGGCTCAATTTAAGTTCCCAAGAAATTCACTGTAACACTTTTCTTACTTTTATATTAAGATCCGGGCTAACACCCAGACTGTGTGATCTTAAATGACAAATTACTAAGAGAATACCCATGCAGAGAATTACTGTTCTCGTTAAACTGTGGTCATTAGCATTAGAATAGCCTAATGAACTCATCTGACACCCTGACACAGTTCAAAGATCACCATTTACCATGCTGTAAATTTACCAACAAATTTTGGCTTCAGTCTACTAACGTTTAAAAGCTAAGTCAGGGCTTCCGTGGTGGTGCAGTGGTTGACAGTCCGCCTGCTAATGCAGGGGACACGGGTTCGTGCCCCGGTCCCGTGGAGCGGCTAGGTCCGTGAGCCATGGCCGCTGAGCCTGCGCGTCCGGAGCCTGTGCTCCGCAACGGGAGAGGCCACAATGGTGAGAGGCCGCCTGTGTACCGCAAAAAAAAAGCTAAGTCAGACTATCCAAATTGTGTTTTCCTTTGATCCTTCTTTAAAAAAAAAAAAAAGTCAGCTAGGCATCTGTCAATTTTACTACCATCAGAGGCTACAGTCACTCAGTCTAGTGCTCTGGAGTAGGTCAACCCGGGCTTTGGCCCCAACCTTGGCTACCAGGTCTTTCAGCTTTGGTGAATCTGTGCCCTCCCCTTCTGGAAGCAGAATCCAGTTCTGAGCTTGCTTTCAAACTAAGGTGTGGCTCTTAATCATGGTCTTCCTACTGTTGTGCGTGGCTAACCAGGGATTGGATCCTATTCAACTGAGTCCCTCTCTTTTATCCCATGTTTGGTCAGAGATAGTCTTTTCAATGGTCTATTCCCTTCATCTCTCTCTTGAATGTTACCCTTAGTCTCTCGGTGCATTGGCCCACTCCACCCCTCTGGTTGTTTTAACCATCAAGAGTGTATACATATTTCAATTAAACAACCATTTTAAGATATTCAGAATTTTGTACATTTATCAATAAGCAATGCAAATATGCTTCATTTAGACTCCAAAGTTTAGAGTAAGCATGATATCTTCGTATCAGTAAAGTGTGTAAAATATCACCTAATGAATTAAAGTCCAAACCCTTGAGTAAAAAAGCAAATGAAAAATATTAGTTTTATTGGTGAATTAGATTTTGGTTTCAGGTTTGATTCCTTTAAATACCAGCAATCAAAAAATCTTAACATGTAAGTATAGGCAGACTTCAAACCAAGCAGAGAAGGTAAGATTTAAATTCTAGTGATACCTTAAATATTTTTACAAATGGCTTTCAAAAGCAGAATCTCTTGTTTGTTTGGGTAGGTGGGAGAAGAACAAACCAGAACACAATTCAAGAATCTGCTAACTGCATAAAGTTCCAAAATTGCTTATATCCACCTTATGGACAGAAATGGCAGGCAAAAGACAAACCCTGTTACTCTGTTCTTTTAAGAGATTTTCCAAATTCTATGGGTTTTTGTTTTTTTGTGTTTTTTTTGCTGTGGTAGGGTTTGCTAAATTATAGAGTCGTCTTGAACATGTACTCATTACTCTGTCACATGGCATTAGATATCTACAATGATCTAGATTCAAATCTGGCTTGGGGAGGTACAAGAGGGGCTGAAAACAAATGACAACCAAGACGCTCTGATTTTACTATTACTATTCATAAGACTGGAGAGAAACAGCAAATACTGGCTACAAACAATAAGCAAAAGACACGAATACAAACAGCAGTTAACATTTCTGAAATTCTAGACTTAAGTTCTAAAAGGATGTTAAAACTCAGGACACTATTACATTTAATCATGATGTCAATCACCTCAAAGACAGAAATCTAGCTCCTAAGAAACTTCTTTGTTTTAATAACAGAAAGGCATTTTTCATGTAAACTGATGGGCAGAGCTCTACCAAAAGAAAAGCAACACTTGCAGTTTATGGAGCCAACAAGAAAGATGGTTCAAAGTCTTCCACTCCAACAGATGCCCTAAACATAGGCTTTGCTTCTTATAAATATTTAAACTGTTTAGAATGTAGGAGTGGGTTAAAAATTATTTTTCACTTTTGCAATTTTTATCTTGTTTAAAATGGTGTGCTAAATGTTTCAATTTCACATCAACTAGTCTCCTAGTCCTAACTTTGGAAAACCTGTTTTTTTTTTCCTCACCCTTAAAAGTACAGATACAGAACTATAAGCTTTCAATGTCAGACACACTTGCTTTTCAAAAGGAAGTATTTCTGGGCCAAAACCTGTGACCAGCTATCATAAATAATATACCCACAGAACTTAGGTTGTATAAATGTGATGCTTCTAAATTCTCTTACATAATAGTTTGAGGTGGCCTAAAGAGTTAAATGCTGTCACTGTCATCAATATTTATTGTACATCAATAGGGTGCATGGCAGTAAGCATTAGCTTTGTTTCACTAAAACATCTACAATTATTGATGTTGTTTTGGAAGCACTCTTATCACTTCTATGCATTCTTTTCCATTGGTTATAATAAATTTTTCTTGCAGAGTAAAGATGAACAGCAGCTTCTCAAATATGAGAAAGACTGTCGATTCCCAGCTGACCCTTGCTAAAATACAATGGGAAAGAAAAAAAAAATTCACTGCTAAATGAACAAAGTCTTAAGGGAAGCTGTCAATCATTCCTTTTTGTAATTTGTCCTGAACAGTTTGCCTCAAGCTCATTTAAAAGGCTACATAAAATTGCTGAGTTAGCATTTTGCCTTTTATCTGGCAAACTTGTCACTCACTGGTAATCAGACATAGTTCAGGACAGATTCCACGGGAAACACACTAAATGAAAGTTAAAACAGAGCTTAATGGTAGAGAAATACTCAGAAACAGGGACAGATAGGGATCACAGAAGAGACGCAGAGGATTCTCATTATGTTGGCTGATTATGAAGAGCTCTTTTCTTACCTACTTACCCTAAACAAAAAGGCTGACTAAAAACATCAGATGTATCACCAAGAGCATTCTGTATAATATGGGGCTGGCTGGTAGGATTTCACAAACCTGCTCAGCCATCAGACTCCTGATAAGACTGTGCCCGAGAGGAATGGTGCTTTCTTATTAAAAGCCAGAGATCCGACTGCCATCTGGGGGGCAAAGACAGGGAATAGAGAATTACAAGTGAGAACAAGCTTGTCTAGTTACTACCCCGCGTACCCCAGAAGCCTCTTGACCTGCTGTTAGGAGAGCACACACAACATTCTCTCCCTACTTCCTTTCTACTCCCTCTCCAAAGAGCCATGCCAAACAGGCTCCAGCACTTCTCATGTAAATGCCAACTTTACCCCTTTACCTCCTGGAGGAGGAACAGTCCAGATGCAAATCTCCTAAAACAGGATGGTAATTAAGTTTTGGGGCTACTTTACAGTTCAATTCGATAGATATTTATTTAATTCCAAGAATATCTCATATTTGCAAGAAAGCTTAAAAGCACAATATTTTCTTCTTTTTGATTCTGCCTAACTAAAAGCTCTGCTGCATCTGTGTATCTACAAAGGCCATCAGTTTCAAAGGAAGAATTCTGTCGAGCCAAAAGGTTAAAATTTCTAGTGTGCAACAATTTCCAGTTCCACAGTATAAAATGTTAAAAAACCTGAATTTTTTTTTTTTTTTTTTTTTTTGTGGTATCCGGGCCTCTCACTGTTGTGGCCTCTCCCGTTGCGGAGCACAGGCTCTGGACTCACAGGCTCAGCAGCCATGGCTCACGGGCCCAGCCGCCCTGTGGCATGTGGGATCTTCCCGGACCGGGGCACGAACCCGTGACCCCTGCATCGGCAGGTGGATTCTCAACCACTGCGCCACCAGGGAAGCCCAAAAAACTTGAAATTTTAACCTCTGGGGCTAGACAGTATTCTTCCTTCTATTTACTTTCTCAATCAGTCACTGGAAAAACCCAGACCATTGGGAACATATATATCTTTTTGATTTTGAGAGTCTTCTGCAAAAGTCATTGCTTCATATACACTATAAAAGAGAAGGTTTTCTTCTTCCTTTTTGCAATACTCTCCCCGGGCCAGGGAATCCCTCACAGAGGGATTGCATTGAGCCAGCAGAACCTGGATGCCAACGGCTTCATAATCTCTGCGAACTTCTTTCAGTGTATGGATCCCTGCTGTATCTAAAAATTGTATTGCACTACAGTCAACCACTATGGTATGGAACTCTAAGGGATCATGGGAAAGTTGCACTGAAACTTCATCCCGGATTCCACTGAGAGTTGCTGTTTCCTTTTTGATCTTTTTCTTTGCTGCCTTCTTCTGAGCTGCCTTTACTAAGACTGGGTTGAGAGTTTTTTTGTATAAGGAAGATTTAAAATATTCTTTGTTTATGTAGTAGAGAGGGGCTACAAAGCGGAAAATCTTGATGCCTGACTTAGCCTGAAGGTTCTTGTAGGCAGACATGGATTCAAAGATTTCAGACTCTTCCACCACACCAAGCAATGAAGTCTTTGGCTTCTGAGTGCGGAGGATGACACAAAACATAGAAAAACAAACCCCAACAAGCAGGCCTATTTCAGTACTTATCAGTGCAGAGGACAGCATAGTAACAAACCAGATAACTGTATCCATTCTGCTAATCCTCCACATCTCAGGCAGATCCTTAAATTTAAGTAGGGCTCCCCGGAGATTTACAATAGTGATCACACCAAGGACACTTTTCTGAAGGGAATAGAATAAAGGAGCTATTACCAAGAGGACCAACAAAAGAACCAGAGCTGTCACCACACCAGAAAGCTGACTTTGACAGCCTGTGGATTCTTTAACCAATGTCTTTGCAAGAGCTGCACTAGTAGCAAAGCAGTGGAAGAAGGAAGGAATGATATTGCAAAAGCCGATGGCATACATTTCCTGATTAGCTTTGACTGTGTAGCCATGTTTCTTGGCAAACATCTCAGAAAGTGATACAGTAATAGCAAACCCAATGATAGAAATAGCTATTGCATCTACAGCCACATTAGGAATTAAGTTCCAGTCCGGTGCTTTGGGTGGCATAAACCCAGTGGGAATATGTCCAGCAATACTGGTATTGTATTTCTCATTTAGTTTTCCAAAATGAGATGCTAATGTGGCTGCCACAACAACAAAGAGTTCAGTAGGAATAGGTGCCTTAAGTTTGGAC
Source organism: Physeter macrocephalus (assembly GCF_002837175.3). Lineage (NCBI taxonomy): Eukaryota > Metazoa > Chordata > Mammalia > Artiodactyla > Physeteridae > Physeter > Physeter macrocephalus. The sequence goes on along the minus strand of NC_041221.1, from coordinate 144,979,614 downwards.
CTGAAGCGCTCATTGAGTTCTTTGGTTGGCAAAAGAACCAAAAGGCACAAAAGGCTGGTGATGAGATCACAGATATTGGTCTTATGGATGTTTCTGAAGATATGTATCCAAGTAGTGATGAGTGATCCCACGCCACTACTCCGAGGAAGGCTGAGTCCAAGGAGATACTTGGCCTGAGATGTAAGAACTGTGAAGGAGGCACCAGTGACAAATCCACTCAGCAAGGCATCTGAGAGGTAGACTGAAACAAAGCCCACTTGAAAGAAGCCCATCGCTACCTGGAAGGAAGGATATACAAGTGTTAAATATAAATGGAAAAGAGCTTCTAAATCCTGTATTCCCCTGGTATTTCTTTGTGTGGAGACATACCATCAGAGCACCACAGAATGTCAGAGCTAGAAAAAAAACACAATCATTTATCAATCCTCTCATTTTACCAAGAGAGGGCTCATTTTACTGACACTCAGAGGGCTAAGCAACTTGCCCAAGGTCACAGTGTTACTGACTAGCCCAGACAAGAGCTTAGGATTCCCACCTTCTTGTACAATGTTTCTTAAACTTGAATAAGGTTCAGATCGCTTTGAAAAAGAAAAAATTTCTCAAGGATCCATGAGAAATCATAAAAACACAAGTTGGAAAAATTCTAATTTAAAAAACATGTATTTTTCTTTAAATTACATATCATTACTGTAAAAGTAAAGTTTTAACTGATAAAACAAAAAACTAGATTCACATCAAAATAGGATCACACTTTAAAAATTATTATAGAATTCTTTAACTTCAAACTGAGAAACTAGTTTCATCAATGCATATGTGCTTATGCCATACTGCCTCCCATGTTAATTCTATATCCTCAAAGATATAACATTTTCTTTCTTTCTTTTTCCTCTTCCCAATAATTCCTCAGAGTTCTATTGTACCCTTCCTCATTCTTGGTGAGGCATACTAACAAAAAAGCAAAAATGAACTCTGAGGAGCACAACTCTTCTGCACACCAGCCCCTTCTCCCTCTCCTTCTATCCAAGCACCTAATAAAGTGAGCTCTCTTCCCCCTCCTATATTGGTTCCACGTGTCTGTAACAGAGAAGAGGTTTAACGTTGGCACTGACTCCTGAATGCCAAAAGGCAGAGGCATGATGAAAATGGCAGATTAGTGGATTCTATGGGAGACCCAAAAGAATTTCATTTCTAATCCTTCTCCTGGCTGATAGCATGAAATAGTGGTCCTCAACTTCTTCCCTTCCTAGCAGTCCAAGAAAACTACTATCTTTAGTGAGAGTCACTCATTAGAGCATCAATTCTAAAACAAGGGGGGAAGTCATCTGTAGTTTGAAAAACTCTTGCACTCTTCCTCTCCCAACCCCCACTCTGTTGCCCTCTTCCCTGTTAGTGCTGACTCCGCCAATAACCAACCACAAATAACTTCAAGCAAATCTGATAGTTCTCGACATACAAAATTAAGAAGTTGTACTAGGTGGTCTGAGGTCCCTTTCTGGTCTGAATTTTTACAATCAAATAATTAAATTCTGGCTGACTGAAATTCATTGGTTAAGAGGCTGCCTAGGGTTGAGAAAATAGAAGCAGCCTTATCTTACCTGTGGAGTCAAACCAGGGTTTAAATTTTGGCTCTACCTCTTCCATATCCTGAGCATTCAATAAATGATAGCTTTAATTACTACGATTGCTAAGTTCCCTTACAGATCTGATATTTCATGCATAGTGATTTCTTTTGCCAGAAACAACCACTTATTCCACTGTTTCTTACCTGATAAACTCCAGCCATAAAGGTTACAGTGCTGCCAACTATAATTGCATAGCAACTTTTGTCACATATCTTGCCTGATGTCTGGCTTAATAATGTGCTCTCATTTGAAACCACTCCTAAAGAAGGAGCAACATGGGCAGTGTCATAGCCAGCTTTGTATAGTTCTCGGTCAACTACTTCACCAATCATAAGGCACAGTACTCCAAAAATGCCCACAGAAATGTGACGGGAGGTACCCAATAGGAAATAAATGAAGCTGGCAAAAAAAGATGTGTACAGACCATAGACAGGTTCTTGGCCAGCCAGGAGAGAATAAGCAATGGATTGGGGCACCAATAAGATGCCCACAATCAAGCCAGACATCACATCTCCTAAAATGTTTTTCTTCAGATTATATTTTGGGAGCCACTGCAAAACAGGAAGGAAGCCAAAAATGATATTTCTGGCTTTGGTTGAACTGCACTGGCAACTCTTCTCTAGTTTTTTGATGACAAATTGCTTGAAGTTAGTATCTGGTTTCTCTTGAGGCTCCAAATGGATCCTAGGATAAGGTCTGCATTGATCATTGGTCTCAAATTGCTGAAAGTCATTACATGATTCCTCTTCATGCTCCAGATGGATCCTAGATGGAGGACTGTATTGGTCATCTTGCTCTTTATTTTTCAAAGACATTTCTGGAGATAGATGTTTCAACCTCCTACCCCAGAGAAAATACGAGGGTTAACTGATTAAGTAATTCTCAGTACTCACATATTTTAACAGTTCTACTTGTCATTCATGAGAGTTAAGAGAAGTTCACTTAGGGGTAGTATCTTATATTCACTTTCCTTAGTTGAGCCTCATTTGTCTTGATCCAGGAAAAAAGAATCAGACCAAGTTAAAGCAAATAATTCACTGAGTACAGAACTTCCCAAAAGTATAAACTATCAAGGATTCTACTCCATCTCTGCCTGGCTCCCCCTGAAATTTTTTTCTCCAGAAACGGTATTGGGGTAGCCTGTCTCCTCCTTTCTATATGCTACTAACAGTCTTATTTTCAGATTTTTCACTCCCACGAATACTGCAAAAGAGGATCTGGTCTCAAACCTTGACACCTACCTTACCTGCAAAAGTCCCTGAAACAAGGAAGATGGTTTTTTTGTTTTTGTTTTTGTTTTTTCAGGGGGTGGGTCCCTTTTAAGATAACCTACTAGTTGTTGAAAATAAACAGAAAGAAAATGTGAGTGACAGAGTAAAGATATGTTTTGAGGAAAAAAAAAATAAACTAGCACAGAATGCATTTGTGTCTCTGAACAACATGCTCTGGTTTGGCAGGAAAGAAAAGAGAGAAGCTGATAAGAGACTGTTGAAGGAAACAAACATCAACAGCATGCAGTAGGCTGATGGGTCAAGTGTCTGATCTCTGAAAGGTTTTGTTCTATTCTACTTTGTTCTAGTATAGAGTCATGTCTGCCCTGTGGGCAGGATCTATATTCATGCAAAGAAAGATTTGCTTTACTATCCTAAGTATACACTCTAAAACATAAGCTGAATGGAGGAATAATGTTGCCCAACACTTCAACTAGGAGGAGATCCAGGTGATCCTGCATCTCCGGGTCCTAAACTATAAAACTACTGCCATAACACCTACCGATAAGAACTACAGGAAAACAAAGAAGGTAAAAATAAGCAAAAAGAGAGGAGGGACAACAAAAAATAAGTCTTGTAATAAGAGTAAAAGAGAAGGAAAAAGAAACAGACCTTCAGAGGAACAGAGTGTAAACTGCCAAATACTTCACAAATCAGTGGCTTTGCACTGGCTGTTTGCTTTGCTTAGAATGGCCATCCAACTCTCTATCAAGACTCCAATCATTTTTAAAACCCAGTTAAAATGCAATCTCTTCTTCAAAGCACTGACCCCAGCCCAAATGAATCTGTGTCCCATAGCACTTTACACCTCCGTCACAGTACTAACCATACTTTTGTATTAGTTAAGGAAGAGTCTCTCCAGGTCCTGGAGGAAAGGACATCTTGTTCGTCATTGTAATCATCAACAATGTACGGTAACTCTGAGATAGCAGGCTTACAAAATGTTTGAATGAAGGAATTAATAAATGAATAAACAAATTTATGACTGTGGCCAATAAGAGATAAAATATATTAGACAAAGGACTTGGGTAGTTTCCTGCCTCAGAATTGACAGAAAGATAGGCCTTTGTGAGGTTCTCTAAGCCTAATATTGCCAAGATGCCATAATCCAGGACCCATGACCCATTCAAGAACACAATATTTGTAAAAGTAACCCACATTAATTTTGTTTAGGATAAAAGGCCTATAGCTGGTCATCCCACTGAACAAGAGTAAAACAGTAGTTACATTGATGGTCTTGTTAAATAGACAAGGAAGAAAAGAACAGATTTAGATGACCACTTACCCTGGGCAAGTCAATCAGATTGGTGAATACACACAGCAGCTCTTCATTCCTCAATGCAACTGGTCTATAACTCTCTTCTCACTTCCTACTTTCAGGCCAAGCTAGTTTGAGTGCATTCCTTATGTCCTTCTATTTTGGAATAGTTCTTAGTGAGTTCTGGGCCAAAAGCCTTTTCCAAACCTAAAAGAGGCATAAGAAAAAACTAACAAAATTCAAATCTTGCCCTATATGGCAGCTAGCTGGAAAGGAAAAAAATAAAAATTAATACTAGAAAGTGCAACAGGGTGATGGAAACTGTAAGAAAGAACTGAAATGTAATACTAAAAGTGAAAAACGTGGTTAACAGAGATAAAGAATGCCTCTGACAGGACCATCAAACCATTCTCTCAAAGAGAGAATCGATGAAATTCAAGATAGGTCAATAGAAATTACCCAAACTAAAACAGAAAGAGAAAAACAGAATTTTTTTAAAAATGAAAAATAATAATTTAAGAGAACATCCAAGAGCTGTGGGATGTATTAAACAATCTAACTTATGCATAATTAGAATCCCAAAAAGAGAAGACAGAGAATGGGTGGAAGGAATATTTGAAGACATAATAGCCAAGAATTTTCCAAAATTAATGACAGATACCAAACTATAGATCCAAGAATCTCTGAGAATACCAAGAAGGACAAATACAAAACCAAACCAAACAACACAGCACCACACACCTACACATATCATATTCAAACTGCTGACAACAAAAGACAAAGATAAAATTCTAAAGACAGCCAAAGGAAAAAAAAACAAAAACACACTACATACACAGGAACAAAGATATGAATTACAGCAGACTTCTTATTGGAAACCATACAAGCCAGAAGATGGAGTGATACCTTTATCACAGAAATATAACTGTCAACCCAGAATTCTATCCCCAGAGAAAATATTTTTTGAAGGATGAAGAAGAAATAAAAACTTTCTCAGACCAACACTAAAAGAATTTATTGCCAGCAGACCAGCACTACTACACACACATACACACACACACACACACACACACACACACACACACACTCACACACCAGGCAAAAACTCAGGTCTACACAGTACCCAACAAATAAAGTCTAAGAAATGGAACAAATGAAAACAATATTTATTTTTAACTAAAAAAATCTTTAATTGCTCTAAAAAAAAATAACTGTCTAAAGCAAAAATAGAAATGCATTTTTACAGCACATGCAAAATAAAATGCACAAAACAAGAGCACAAAGAATGGTAGGGGGAATTAAGAATTGTAAGGTCTTATACTATATATGAAGTAATATAATACTATTTGAAGGTAGGCTCTGATTAAAGATGTACATTGTAAACTCAAGGGTAACCAATAAATTTTTTTAAGATATAAATAATAAGCTAATTGTGGAGACAAAATAGAATCATAAAAAATTCTCAATTAACCCAAAAGAAGAAGGAGACCCAAAACAGATAGAACACATTGAAAACAGCTAGCAAGATGGTAGAATTTAATCCAAACATATAAAGAAAAATCACAATGGGGCTTTCCTGGTGGCACAGTGGTTGAGAATCTGCCTGCTAATGCAGGGGACACGGGTTCGAGCCCTGGTCTCGGAGGATCCCACATGCCGCGGAGCAACTGGGCCCGTGAGCCACAACTACTGAGCCTGCGCGTCTGGAGCCTGTGCTTCGCAACAAGAGAGGCCGCGATAGTGAGAGGCCCGCGCACCGCGATGAAGAGTGGCCCCCGCTTGCCACAACTGGAGAAAGCCCTCGCACAGAAACGAAGCCCCAACACAGCAAAAATAAATAAATAAAACTCCTACCCCCAACATCTTAAAAAAAAAAAAAATCACATTAAATGTGAATAGTCGGGGCTTCGCTGGTGGCGCAGCGGTTGGGAATCTGCCTGCCAATGCAGGGAACACAGGTTCGATCCCTGGTCCGGGAAGATCCCACATGCCACGGAGCAACTAAGCCCGTGCGCCACAACTACCGAGTCTGCGCTCTAGAGCCACGAGCCACAACTACTGAAGCCCGCGTGCTGCAACTACTGAAGCCTGTGCGCCTAGAGCCCATGCTCCGCAACAAGAGAAGCCACCGCAATGAGAAGCCCGGGCACTGCAACGAAGAGTAGCCTCCACTCACTGCAAATAGAGAAAGCCCGCGCGCAGCAACAAAAACCCAACGCAGCCAAAAATAAAATAAATAAAATAAATAAATATTTTAAAAATGTGAATAGTCTAAACATGCCAATTAAACAAATTGCCAGATAAGATTTAAAAAATAAGACCCAACTATATGCTGTCTATAAAAAACCCACTTTAAATATAAAGATATAGATAGATCATAATAAAGTGAAATGTCTTGACCAATTTAGTAATTCATTTAGCTTGTGTAAGTGACTGAGCCAGATAATAAAAACCACATTTTAAGACTCCAAGAATAGCTCTTTTTTTGAGCATGTTACTATTCCTATATTAGCTTTCTCTAACTTCAGGTACTTCTAAACACTTTGAAATTCAGTTATCCTACACATCCCAGTTTCGCCTACCTGCTACCCAAAATGACCTGGCACTGACATCTACAAACTTGTGCCCAACTCTCCTTTCTCTATACTAATGGCCATAGTCCTTTTCCATCTCCAGCTCTCAAAAACTTAGGTATTCACTCACAAACAGTCCTAGAAGTGGAAATGATTTAACCATCAGTTAAATGAATCCAAAAACCATCTATAGTCTTTTACTGATCCTAGTCACCCCCTAAAATTCTCCTCAAAACTACTTTTTTTCCCTTTTTCAAGCCTATTTTAAAACCCCAAACAATATAAAACTACATTAAAAATTATCTTAAACTAAACTGTAGGTATGACCTCCATAAAAATTAAGCTCCTTGAGAGCAAGCTCCATTCTGTTTCATCTTTGTATCCCCTGAAGTGTCCAAGTATATGCTTTAGAAAATAGGAATGAAAATATTTGATAAACAAATAACTGAAATACAGAAAAAGTAGGATGCAAAGCAATATTTATTTTCAGGTGGAAATATCTACTCTGGAACAATTTTTCAAGTATCCCTTTTTGCACAAAAATCCTCTCATTCCCCCAAGCCTGTTACTGCTTTCAATTACAGTATTCACCAACTGCTTCATGAAAAATGAAGTTACAGTGTTTATCCTTGAAATATAGTCTATAGCCAGACTCCCATTTTCAGAAAGTTGCAATACATACTATATATTCCATGAAATTCAGTAAAATAGGATTCTCCTGTACCATCTAGGGTAGTTTCTCCCTTTATCAACATTGATAATTGAGAGTGAAGAGAAAGGTTCAAGAAGAAAACACTTGAACCTTCCACATTACCTTGCAGGAACTGGAGGAAAAAACCAACAAAACATTTGAAAAATACATTTACATATTCATATATTAAAGTATAATGGCAGTTCAGGCAACACAAAAAGGAAAAACATTTCTGTACTTTCTTCTTTAATTAGGCACATGCAGTGTGACTACTTAGAAAGCTGTCTTATCCTGGTGACTAAACAGCAGCACTGGCACTGTTTCCTGTGTGAATTACTGAGAGTCTAAGAGAACTGAACTAAAAGAGAGGGATATCCCTCCTATGTAAGCCTGACAGCGGTCAGCCAACTTCTTTTTGAAATTTTGCAGATATAAGAGAAACAATGTCTACTTTTGGTAAGTAATTACAGCATATAATTTTAACCAATAGTGCATATCAAACAGTTCTGCAATTTGTGAAACTGAAATGCCTTTTTGGAAGGCAACAGTGTTCAGAGACTGGTAAAGTCTGCCTCTGAAACATAACGGTTCCATACTCATGCTCTGCTCTGTGTATGTATGTCACAACTCACTGCTAAATAAAACTGAAGCTGCCAACTACTAGGAACAGAGCATCTAAGGAGGGAAGAAATTTGCAAGAGATAGAACAGTTTAGAAAGGGTTCTAGGGAACAACATATCTCACCTGGGATCTGAAGTCTGGGTCGGAGATGAAAGAATGAGGGAAGGACTTGGAAAACGGATGAGGGAAAAGGAAACACAAATAGCAATAGTTCTGGGGTTGGAGGGAAAGAATGAGAAATAGTATGATACATTTAGAGCACCAGATGCATATGGGAGATCAATGGGAGAGAAAGTGGCAAAGGTACCTAGGGGAGATTCTGGAAGGCTTTTATGCCAGGTTAAGAAAGGTAGACTTTCACCTGCAGACAGTACGTAGGCGCTGAAGGTTTTCGAGAAAATCACTTACTGTATCACTCATTTGACAATAATTATCTTATTACATCTCCTGGTCTGTTATGTTATTCAATTCTTTTTCAAGCAAGCAAGTAATATTTTCCTTTTTTGCCCTTTATGAATAAAAATTAGTTTAAGATTTTTTTTATTTTTATAAATTTATTTATTTTTATTTATTTATTTTTGACTGCATTGGGTCTTCATTGCTGCGCGCGGGCTTTCTCTAGTTGCGGCGAGTGGGGGCTCCTCTTCGTTGAGGTGTGCGGGCTTCTCTCATTGCAGTGACTTCTCTTGCTGTGGAGCACAGGCTCTAGGTGCACACGCTTCAGTAGTTGTTGCTCGTGGGCTCTAAAGCACAGGCTCAGTAGTTGTGGTGCACGGGCTTAGTTGCTCTGCGGCATGTGGGATCTTCCCGGACCAGGGCTCGAACCCGTGTCCCCTGCATTGGCAGGCAGATTCTTAACCACTGCACCACCAGGGAAGTCCCTAAGATTATTTTAGAAAAAAAAACCTAAACCATAAACAGGTAAAACCAAGACAGAGTCTCCATTTACACTGTCCCATTTGATCCTCCAACTCACTGTTGTCAGACAAGTTCAGGGAAGATAACAGCATTGTAAGGCCCGGGAAGCTAAGGATGAGCAAAGGCTTCTGTATCCATCTCCATCCCACTTACAGGTGCCTGCAACCAGGACGGCTGGAGCCCAGGCCACTGTTCCTTTGCCCTAGACTAGGAAGTTAATACTGTGAGAGGACTGCCCCCCGCCAGAGATGAAAATTCAGACCCATCTTTGTTCTGTGAAGTGCCAACAAGCCTTCCAAGGATGGATTGGTTAACTTTCTATGTGAGCTCCTAGAGACTGGGTACTGGCCTGCTTATTACTGTAAGCTAACCACTGTGCTAGACACAATGCATCAGAACCTAGACTACAAATCTAGGAGTCAATATTTCTTTTCCTTATCCTCCCCGACACCCACATAGAGTCCATCAGTAAGTCCTGTCTTCTCTACCATGAGTAATATATCCATCCTCTCCCCACTGCCCAAAGTATCTGGAATCCAATCACTTCTCACTACCCTTCACCATCAGATCTCACGTGGGCTACTCCAATACCTTATAATGTCTGAACCCTGCCCACCTCTCCACCCTCATTTCCTACTGGCCTTCTTGTTGTTCCTGGAACATGGCAAGTTGATTCCCTTCTTAGGGTCTTTGCACTTGCTCAAGTTCTCTGCCTGGAACAATCACACCCTCAGATCTCTGCAGGCCTTTTCTCATCCTTCATGCCTCAGCTTATATATCCTCTCCATACAATGGCCTTCCTTGACCATCCCAAATAAAATAATACTGCCACTCCATCATTCCCTAAACCGTCATCTGGCTTTATTTTCTTCACAGCACTTTCATAGAGACTTTTGAAATTATATTATGTATTTAAACTTTTTAAAAACTATTATTTATAGTCTTTCTCATATCTACTGTATCCCCAGTACCAAGAACAATGCTTAGCACATAGTAGGAGATCAGTAAATTCTTACGAAAATGAATAAGAAACCCAGTTTCTACCCACAATCAGTGGGTTAAGACAGATTTATAAACAGATAAACTATAACATTCTAAGTGCCATAACAGAGGTTTGGCATACTCTGAGAGAGCAGAGAATAGGCTGTAGGCCAACGTGTGGAAGTTACAAAGTAAGAAAAGAAATGAAACTCAGGCAAGTGAAGGGTCCCAGGAAAACCCAAGACCCAGGAAGAAGTCACCTAGATTGCCAGATTCCTGGGGTGAAATTGCATGCGGTAAGACTGGAGTGAGGGACTTCCCTGGTGGCGCAGTAGTTAAGAATCCACCTGCCAACGCAGGGGACATGGGTTCGATCCCTGGTCTGGGAAGATCCCACTTGCTGTGGAGCAACTAAGCCTGTGCGCCACAACTACTGAGCCTGCACCCTAGAGCCCGTGTGCCGCAACTACTGAGCCCACATGCCACAACTACTGAAGCCTGCGTGCCTAGAGCCCGTGCTCCGCAGCAAGAGGAGCCACCACAATGAGAAGCCCGCTCACCGCAACAAAGAGTAGCCCCCGCTCGCCGCAACTAAAGAGAGCCTGCACGCAGCAATGAAGACCCAACACAGCCAAATATAAAATTAAAAAAAAAAAAAAAAAAAGACTGAGTGAAAGATCAGTTTCTTATGTAATCCCTTGTCAGCCTGGACTTCACCCTGTAAACTATGGCTGACAAAGGCATAAATTCCAAGACAGGGCAGGAATGGAGGTTTGACATTTCAGTGGTGCAATTAGACACGAGATGGTGCTTAAAGGAGATGGACACGTCTAACATGAATTCTGAGGTGGACCACACAAAAGAATAGTGCACGGGAATATGGAGGAGGAAATGGAAAGATAAGAGGCAACAAAAAGTTTGACTTATATTTCATAGGTTTGAGATTTCTATTAGATATCCAAATGAGAATGTCCAGTAAGCAATTAGAAATGGGGGTGTCAAGCATCGGAGAGAAGCCAAAATTGAAAAAAATAAATGGTGAGGGGAAGAGTATATAGGTCATCAGCACATAAATAGTATCTCATTTTTCTCTGAATTCCCATTGTTGAGATGCTCAATAAATGTCAGCTGAATATATGCTTTATCTTCCCAACTAGATTAAAAATTATTCAAGGAGATATTTTATACTTTTTGTGAACTCTCACAACACCCTGCATAGAACTGGGCACCCAGGAGGCACTTAATAAGTCTTCTGTTGATGGATAGAGTGGTTTTTATTTTTAAAAGTTATTTTAACAAAAAAATTTTTTTTTCAAAAAGAATTAACTGACTTTTGAAAGATAATTAATACATTGCACTGGGAATGTAAAATGGCACAAACACTGTAGAAAACAGTTCAGTAGTTCCTCAAACAGTTAAACACAATTACTATATGACCCAGCAATTACACTCTTAGGTGTATCTCCAAAAGAAGTGAAAACAGGGATCAAACAAATACTTGTACACAAACGTTCATAACAGTATTATTCACAATAGTCAAAAGGTGGAAACAACCCAAGTATCCATCAAGAGATGAATGGAAAAAAAAAATTATGGTCTAAGCCACACAATGAAATATTATTTAGCCATTTGAAAGAAATGAAGTTCAGGGATTTCCCTGGTGGTCCAGTGGTTAAGACTCTGTGCTCCCAATGCAGGGGGCCCGGGTTCAATCCCTGGTCAAGGAACTAGATCCCACATGCCGCAACTAAAAAAGATCCTGCATGCCACAACTAAAGACCCAACGCAGCCAAATAAATAAATAAATATTTTAAAATAAATAAATAAAAGAAATGAAGTTCTGATACTCTTCATCTACAACACAGGTGAGTGAAAGAAGCCAGACACAACAGGACAAATATTATATAATTCCACTTATAATAAATATCTAGAATAGGCAAATTTATACAGACAGAAAATAGATTAGAGGTTACCAGGGACTGGGAGGAATGGAGAGTTATTGCTTAATGGTTACAGAGTTGCTGTTTCAAGTTTTGGGAATAGATAGTAGTGATGGTTACACAACATTGAGAATGTACTTAATGCTACTGAACTGTACCTTTAAAATGGTTAAAATGGCCAATGTTATGTTATATATATTTTAACATACACAAAGCCAGGAGAGAAAGCATAGTATTGCAAGGTTCTTACACTATACATGAAATGGTATAATATCACTTGAAGGCAAACTGTGATAGTTAAAGATGCATACTATATTGGGACTTCCCTGGTGGCGCAGTGGTTAAGAATCCGCCTGCCAATGCAGGGGACACGGGTTCGAGCCCTGGTCGGGGAAGATCCCACATGCCGCGGAGCAACTAAGCCCATGTGCCACAACTATGGGGCCTGTGAGCTACAACTACTGAGTCTGCATGCCACAACTACTGAAGCCCACGTGCCTAGAGCCTGTGCTCCGCAACAGAGAAGCCACCACAATGAGAAGCCCGCGCACCGCAACGAAGAGTAGCCCCTGCTCGCTGCAACTAGAGAAAGCCTGCACGCAGCAATGAATACCCAACGCAGCCACAAATAAATAAATAAATAAATAAATAATTTTTTAAAAGATGCATACTATAAATTCTAATGCAATCCCATTAATAACGAAGAGTTATGGCTAATAAACAATGGAGATAAATGGAATTACAGAAAATACTAAATAATCCAAAAGAAGACAGAGAAGGGGATATAAACAGCTACTATATAAAATAACCTCGATCTAAGGTTTGCGGAAAACTTGGGAAGTTTTTTTAGTTGCACTGGGTCTTTGTTGCTGCGCACAGGCTTTCTCTAGTTGCAGCGAGCGGGGGCTGCTTTCCGTTGTGGTGCACAGGCTTCTCATTGCGGTGGTTTCTCTTGCTGCGGAGCACGGGCTCTAGGCGCGCGGGTTTCAGTAGTTGTGACGGGCGGACTCAGTAGATGTGGTGCGTGGGCTTAGCTGCTCTGCAGTATGTGGGTTCTTCCCGGACCAGGGCTTGAACCTGTGTCCCCAGCATTGGCAGGTGGATTCTTAACCACTACGCCACCAGGGAAGTCCCAAGAAGTCTTAGCATTAGCCTAATATTAATGTGAATAAGTCATCTACCAAAAAAATCTCTTCTCCTAAGTGGAAAATTCCAGTTAAACTAGGCTGGAATAGGTGTGGACTATATAGTTCAGAAATAATTTTCCAGTACTCACACAGCTTATAAGCAGTAGAACCATGACGAGAATCAAGACCTGTCTGATTCAAACCTACTCTCTGTCTCTGGACTGCTTATTTTGAAGCTTTTCAAATATTCAGAAAAGTTTAAAGAATGATACATGGAACACCTTATTCACAATTCACCCATTTAACAATATACCAATTGTTAATGTTTTGCTACATCTGCACTACTTCTGCACTGTTCACACACTCAGGTTGGTTTGTTTGGGGTTTTTTTTTTCCCTCAACTATTTGAAAGTTGCAGACATACTTCAGCTTTAAACACTGAATTGAACCAATGTTTTTAACCACCATCCCATGTTGCATCTTCTGCAAAAGAAGCATTCGTTAACAACATGGCATTAAACCATTTGGATACACTCTTCAAAAATCTGCAATGGCTCTCCACCTCCTACTGAATATAGTCAAATAATTTTAGTATAGTCTTCTCTCTGTGAATGAGCCTGCAACTGCCTTTCTCTTGCTTCTTTTCATGCACCAGTGTTCCAATCACCAGTCCATGAAAATACTAATAAGCATCCTTTGCCCTTTGGGGCCCTTGCTCATGTCGTTCCTTCAGTCGGGGATGTCTTTCCCTTCTATCTCCATCTATCTTGGTCCTTTTTCAAATCTTTTAAGTCCCACCTCAAATGACATAGGAGAAGAGGGCTGAAACTTCTTAGGCTATGCTTCCCCAACATATGACATATAGCTATTTAGCACTCAAGTTTACATGTGTCTCAAACGGGAGTATCACTTTAGGGCAGACACCAAGTCATCCTCGTGTCTACATAACCCAGAACCTAACACAATGCCTCCCACTTGCTATGTATGGTTACAGATCTATGTTTATTGAAATGAACAAACAGGTGAAGTTTCAAGTTAATATAATGAAGCCAAAAAAAAATTCCTTGTTTTCCAGTTATCACAAATGATTAACAATGCCCATTTATTTCTGTGATGCAAAAAGAAGAACTACCACAAGGCTTATATCAGTAGTATAAGCACTATGATATATTTTTTCTTGTATAAAGCCCAATATAAGACAAAATAATAAAATACCCAAGAGGAAAATAGCTTAATGTAAAACCATGGTAAAATAATTAAATAGTTCTTGCATAGTAATTCACTGCTTTCAAAAAGATTTCATCTAAATAAAAAAACCAAAAAAAGAAAGAAAAAAAATTTTAATAAAATTTTTAAAAAGATTTCATCTACATCTCCCACTTGCCTCCTCAGTAAATCTGAGAATCAGAGTATGAATTCCTATTCTCCAGTATGAAAAACATCAAAGTTTAGTCACTTGCTCAACTGGTAGGACCAGATTCTCAGTCCTTATCTTCCAATTTCCAAGCTTAGATCTCTTCTAAAATACCACATAACCCCCAAATTTATTTCCTTGCTAAGAGGTCTTAGGAGCTAGTTCAAAGCAATAATTTTATGGCCAAGTGCTCATCTCATTTCTGAGCCTATTATTAATTTTAATAATTAATACAGTTCACAGTTGTATCCCCAGTACCTTGAAACATGTAGAACACCTAATAAGTGCTTAACAAATATTTGTTGAGTGAATGGACAAATAATAGTTTAAGAGCTATGTGGTAAAGGGCTTCCCTGGCGGCGCAGTGGTTAAGAATCCGCCTGCCAATGCAGGGGACATGGGTTTGAGCTCTGGTCAGGAAAGATGCCACATGCCTCAGAGCAGCTAAGCCCGTGTGCTACAACTACTGAACCTGCGCTCTAGAGCCCGCGAGCCACAACTACTGAAGCCTGTGCACCTAGAGCCCGTGCTCCACAACGAAGAGAAGCCACCACAGTGAAAAGCCGGCGCACCACAATGAAGAGTAGCCCCTGCTCACCGCAACTAGAGAACGCCCGCGCGCAGCAACGAAGACCCAACGCAGCCAAAAAAAAAAAAAAAAAAAGAAAAGAAAAAATAAATTTTAAAAATATATATTAAAAAAATCTTTTTAAAAAAAAGAGCTATGTGGTGAAGAAAAAGCAGTTACTCCTCCCCCTCCACCCCCATACACCATAACCAAGTTTGTGTCAAGAAATTAGTCTGGGGCTTCCCTGGTGGCGCAGTGGTTAAGAATCTGCCTGCCAATGCAAGGGACACGGGTTCAAGCCCTGGCCTGGGAAGATCCCACATGCCGCAGAGCAACTAAGCCTGTGTGCCACAACTACTGAGCCTGTGCTCTACAGCCCGCAAGCCACAACTACTGAGCCCACATGCCACAACTACTGAAGCCTGCGCACCTAGAGCCCATGCTCCGCAACAAGAGAAGCCACCGCAATGAGAAGTCTGTGCACCACAACAAAGAGTAGCCCCCGCTTGCCGCAACTAGAGAAAGCCTGCACACAGCACCAAAGACCCAACACAGCCCAAAATAAATAAATTTATTTTTAAAACAAACAAACAAAAAAAACCATACTAAAGGGCTTCCCTGGTGGCACAGTGGTTGAGAGTCCGCCTGCCGATGCAGGGGACACGGGTTCGTGCCCCGGTCCGGGAAGATCCCACATGCCGCGGAGCGGCTAGGCCCGTGAGCCATGGCCGCTGAGCCTGCGCGTCCAGAGCCTGTGCTCCGCAACGGGAGAGGCCACAACAGTGAGAGGCCCGCATACCACACACACACACACCAAAAAAAAAAAAAAGAAATTAGTCTGGCAATCATCTACCTGGGGGTTTATACTCATTAAAAGTAATATCAATGCACAAAATGACCCCTAGTGAATCTAATCTAGTCTCCAAATCCCTGAATAGGTCATCTCTAGATCTTCCTCCAGGAGGCAGCAAATTATAGTACAATACTATGATATCAAACATGAAGATCTGTTAAAATGCAGATTCTCAGACAAATCCAGGAATGAGATCCAAGACTGCTCCCTGCGTGATTCTGAGTCAGTGGGCTGAGGGCCTATTTGGAGAATCACTAGGTATGTTCTGGAGTCAGACAGATCTCTATTCAGATCCCGGCTACACTGTTCAACAGCTGTATGACAATGACTGAAAAATTTCATTTTACTCAGCATTAATTTCTCACCTGTAAAATGGGGATAACATTACTCAACTTGCAGTGTTGTTTTAAAACTAACCCAAGTAAAGTACCTAGCACAGCGCCTGGCACATAGCATTTGCTCAGTAAATGACAGCTACTAGTCTCCATCCCTTGAGATTACTGAAGAAAAAAAAAGGGGTGGGGGCTTCCCTGGTGGCGCAGTGGTTGAGAATCCGCCTGGCGATGCAGGGGACACGGGTTCGTGACGCGGGCCGGGAAGACCCCACACGCGGCGGAGCGGCTGGGCCCGTGAGCCATGGCCGCTGAGCCTGCGCGTCCGGAGCCTGTGCTCCGCAACGGGAGAGGCCACAACAGCGAGAGGCCCGCGTACCACAAAAAAAAAAAAAAAAAAAAAAGGGGCTTATTTCTTGCCAACAGCTTTGGCTCTCCATTTCTTGACTCAACTTTCAAAGACAAGAACTTCTGCTTAACCCAGTACTGGATATCACATTAGTTCCAGATTTCACATAAAAAGCCTTAGGGACAAGGAGGAAAAAGGTACTAGAATGAGTGCCATAAAGGAGTTTAAGTCCTGAATGCGTCTAACTCACCGTGGTCCCCAATCTGTGCAAGGAAGGGCCCAGCCTAATAGTCTCTGAGTTTGGTAAAGCTGGGTACAAGTCCTAGTTCTGCAAATGACTTGCTGTGTAATTTTCGGCAAGACTCTGTCCCTCTGTGTCCTTTCAGTGTCTCCATCTATCCAGTGAAAGAATTTCAACTTAAGTCTATGAGTCTCGAAAAACTACAGGTCCTGATTTGTACTTAACCAGGTGTGTGGTTTTAAAAACCAAGGTAATCAAGTCCTCTCTCCTGCCCAAGCCTCAGTTCCCCCATCTGTCTAAGGTGGTGGTGGCGGCTCTTATCTCCTTGGTCCTGCTCTTATCTCCTTGGTCCTGCTCCCAGATATCTGGGTTCGAGAAGGCGCTACGAGGACCCTGGCGGAAGAGCCGCACCGTTACCAGAGGGGTGTGGGGCACCCGGCGCGAAGTGTGGGGTGGTGGGTGGGCAGCCCTCTGCCGTCGGAGTTGGGTCGGGATCACCCGGGTTGGGGGAGTGGGGCTTTGACGCTGGCCCTGCCTCCGCCCCTGCCGACAGAGGAAATAACTCCTACGCACACCCACCTCGCACGGCCCAGCCACAACCGCCCGCGGCTACCGTTGGTGTGCGCTTCCTCCCACCACACCTGGGTCACAGGCGAGGACGACCCCAAGAGGGGCCCGCTGACCACGGGAAGGCCGGCACCGCTGTCTCCCCCGCGTCTCGAGTGCCTCCCCTCTCCTCACCTCTCGAGTCCGGGCCGCCCCGTGCGACCAGGATCCAAGGCGCGTCCTCTGCCGCGGTGGGGCTGAGGGGATAGGGTGGCGCGCGGGCAGAGGCAGCCCACTCCCGGGCCTGCCTCCCTTTAACCCGCCAGCCCCCTTGCCCGCCCATCGCCCGGCCCCTGGAGGAGGCGGGGCCCAGGGGAGCTGCGAGAAGGAACCGACGCGGAGGTGCCGAAGGCAACTCTAACAGCGAAAGTTCAGCATGCACAGTCACGTGGCACCGCGGAAGAACGACGCGGCTGTTAGCCAATGACGCGGTCAGGACAGGCAAGGGTGCTGCCCCCTGGCCGCTTTCCTCCTTGCAATTGGCTGCCCTGTACAGAAGGAGCCACGCGTCCCTGATTCTTAGGGAGATTCCTACTGTGCTTCGCACTGCGATGAATCATCTTCGAAGTGGGCAGATTGCTGGTTCTCCGCCTTAACCCCGAGGATATTGCGAGGAATCAGTATCAAGGGAAACGCGAAAATGCTCTAACGAGAGCTGTAAACTGCTCTTTGTTTGCGAGGGGTATCGTCTTCATCTTCGACTCCTTGGGAGCCCCGTTCCCACCCACCCTCCTTTATTGATAGAGAAATGGAGGCCCTGAATGGGAAAAGGTCTGCTAGAAAGTTAGAGGGGCTCTTGCCCCAGTGTAACTTACTTTCCACCAAAGTTCCCAATAGCCAGAGGCTCTTTTTCAGATGTAAAAGAAAATATAAAAATAAATATGAAATGTAATTCCAATCCTCGTTTAAAATCCTCAGTTGCTTGCCTTGACATTTACAGATAATATCAAATTTCTCCCTATGCCCCCGAAGCCCTGAATGCTCTGGGCCCCGGCCCCTTACTCCTCATGCACCTCACATGGCATCTCTCCCTCCCTCAGCCCTCTCCCACCCATCCTGGCCTCCTTTCCTTGCCAAGCTTGTTCTCTTTCCGGACCTGAACACTTGTTCCAGTACCTGGTTTCTACTTGTCTCTCGGGTCTCAGGCTAAACCCCCAACCGCCCTTTCCTCAGTGACTTCCCTGCTAGTCGCTTCCTAGCAGGTAGTCTTGATTTAATTATCTGCCACGAACTGGGCACTATCCGATATAGAGTAGATGTTAATTTGTTCATTTTTCCTCTTGTACTGCCTGCGGAGGCCCACAGATGACGATAGGATAGATGGGAGTGGAAGAGGACCGATGAAGGAAGCAACATGGTTAACTTCCTTTTCTTCCCTTTCCCATGAACTTCTTCACAGTCGTTTAAGGAACTCCCTTTCTTAACCTGAGATGAGCCTCAGATTCTGTCACCCACCAGATTCAGAACTTCCAAAGCCACAAGCCATATCAGAATCAGAACACCTGGGTTCTAATCCTGGTGCTGTCCCTTACCACTGGGGACAAATCACTTAATCTCAATTGATGTTCTCACCTTTCCAAGGGTAATTAATGGCCCCACACTCGGAGTCCTGGAGGGGATCAAGTAAAACAATGGGTGTTAAAGTACTTTGTCAACTCCCTATAAGGTGCGAAACAAGCAGAATGACAACAGTTGACAGTTTCTGGATATTTATTTCTGGATGCACGAAACTTCACATTTATTATCTTACTTAAGCCTCACAGAAGCTTTTGAGGAGGTACTATATTGTGAATCTCCCTTTATAGGTGAGGAAATGAGACTCAGAGATGTTGTGACTTATCCAAGTTAATAAATGAAAATAGCATGATTTTAACCCAGTTACATCTGCCTGAAAAGCCCATTGTTAACCTCTACACTCCCTGTGTCGGTCAAATGTAAGAATCTATCCCCATCCTTGCATGTAACAGACACCACTAAAGACTGGCTTAATTTAATAATGGCTATCATTTTCTCTCTCTTATTCCATACATTCTAATCTACTTTACAGATGAGGAAACTGCATCTTGGAATATTGTTACTTAACAAGGCCGCTCAACCGACAAGTAGTGGATTTTGCGGTGGGACAGAGACGGGTTTTCTTACTCATAGGTGTCAGTCATTGGTGCCTCTCTTCCTCCCAATTCAGCATCCCAGGCTGCTATTTAATGTTGTGGCCCCCCCACCTTCTCACATACATATCCCCAGGGACCTCATAGAGCTAGATTTTGGTCTGCCACTCCTACCTTACCTTCATCATGCTCCAGTTCTCTGCAGCAGGAACCTAAGGTGTGAAACAGATAGCCAAATCCCTGTTAATGGAGAGCTGGCTAAATAATAATCTGCTTTTCCTCAATAACAGTACGTCAGCAGCCAGCCAGCCAGAACCCAGATCTCCTCACCCCTCCCAACTAAGCCTGGGCATTTTCCCCCATGTTGGTCTCAGGGCTCACAGAGGTGACTGGCAGCTAGAGGGTTACATATTGTAGCCATTACTCTGTCCCAAACTGCTTTCCAAAGAGTAACTAATGATGTGTTAACTAGGGATGTTATGGGCCAGCAAAGAAGTCATCTCAGGTTAGAGACCACTTCAGGATTCACTTCCTCAGCCCTTCCTGACTACCCACTCTTCCCAGGAAGGACAGGTCACCTCCTCTGAGACCCCATTATTGAGTGGACTGTTCTGATTTGCTATTTGGGATTCATTTCCGCTGCTATAGCTATTTTTTAATTTTTAATTTAACTTGATTTTGGGGACTTCCCTGGCAGTCCAGTGGTTAAGACTCCATGCTACCAAAGAAGGGGGTGCGGGTTCGATCCCTGGTCAGGGAACTAAGATCCCATACCCACATGCCACATAGTGTGGCTGAAAAAAAAAAAAAAAAAAAACTTGATTTTTCTTAGAAATAGGTAACTTGTGCAAGTAAACAAATTCAAAATATCAAAGAGTTTACAATTAAAAGTAAATCTCCCTCCCATACTATCCATTCTTACCCAAGCATCCCTTTCTGGAGGCAAACACAGCACCAGTTTCCTGTGTTGCCTTCCAGGTTAGTCTGTACCAACAGTTCTCAACTCTGGCTGCACATCAGAATCTCTTGGGGAAGTTTTAAAAGATAAAGATATTTTGGTCTCATCCCCAGATATTATGACTGAATTGGTATAGAGTGGGCTCAGGCATTGATATTTTTTAAAAGCCCTCCAGAAGATTCTAATGTACACCTAGGGCTGACAAACCGGTGATCTATGCATGTACAAGACTCCCCCAATCAATCAATCAATCTTTCTCTCTCTGTCTCACATATATACTTTTTTAAAAAAATAAAATGGGCATTCAATATATCCTATTCTATACTCTTAAAAATTAATAATATTAAACCTTGAAAATTGTTCCATCTGAGTGCATAAAGAGCTTCTTTATGGCTATCTACTGCTAAGTAACAAATCACTCCAAAACTTAGTGGCTTAAAAGAACAATAATCATTTTGTTATTTCTCATGTTGTAATAATCATTTTGTTATTAGAAATTTGGTAAGTGCTTTAATGGGTGGTTCTGGCTTGGGTCTCTCATAGAGCTATAGTCAGATAGTGGCTAGAGTGGGGACGGGGGATGGGGCTGAAGCAGTTGAAGGCCGTCTGGACATCTCTCTTCATGGAGTCTCAGGGCCTCTCTCTGTGTCTCTGTGGGCTAGTTTGGCCTTCCTCACCCATGGCAGTTTCAGGGCAGTCTGTACTTAAAGACCTCCTAAGGTTTCAAGAGCTCCAGCAAGCTATAGCCTTTTAGGATCTAGCCTCAAAAGTCACATACTTTCAAGTCTCAATGGGAGACGTGTCAAAGTCACATTGTAAGAAGGACTTGTGGGGTGGGAAATATCGCTGTGGCTATCTTTGGCCATAGCAGCTGCATGGTATCCCACTCGTTGGGGGAACCATCATTTATTTAAGCATTGACAGACATTTATGTTGTTTCCATTCTTTTTAATATTACAAATAGTGCTTTGGGACTTTCCTGGTGGTGCAGTGGTTAAGAATCCACCTGCCAATGCAGGGGACACGGGTTCGAGCCCTGGTCCGGGAAGATCCCACATGCCGCGGAGCAACTAAGCCCGTGCGCCACAACTACTGAGCCTGAGCTCTAGAGCCCACGAGCCACAACTACTGAAGCCCGCACGCCTAGAGCCCGTGCTCCACAACAAGAGAAGCCACCGCAATGAGAAGCCCGTGCACCGCAACAAAGAGTAGCCCCCGCTCACCGCAACTAGAGAAAGCCCGTGCGCAGCAACGAAGACCCAACACAGCCAAAAAATAAAAATTAATTAATTAATTAAAAAAAAACAAATAGTGCTTTGAACAATTGTAGGTAATTTTTCTCTGCCCCCTCTCCCCCAATTACTAAAGGGGGCTTGGCCCTTCTTTTTTTAACCCCCAACCGCCCTTTCCTCAGTGACTTCCCTGCTAGTCGCTTCCTAGCAGGTAGTCTTGATTTAATTATCTGCCACGAACTGGGCACTATCCGATATAGAGTAGATGTTAATTTGTTCATTTTTCCTCTTGTACTGCCTGCGGAGGCCCACAGATGACGATAGGATAGATGGGAGTGGAAGAGGACCGATGAAGGAAGCAACATGGTTAACTTCCTTTTCTTCCCTTTCCCATGAACTTCTTCACAGTCGTTTAAGGAACTCCCTTTCTTAACCTGAGATGAGCCTCAGATTCTGTCACCCACCAGATTCAGAACTTCCAAAGCCACAAGCCATATCAGAATCAGAACACCTGGGTTCTAATCCTGGTGCTGTCCCTTACCACTGGGGACAAATCACTTAATCTCAATTGATGTTCTCACCTTTCCAAGGGTAATTAATGGCCCCACACTCGGAGTCCTGGAGGGGATCAAGTAAAACAATGGGTGTTAAAGTACTTTGTCAACTCCCTATAAGGTGCGAAACAAGCAGAATGACAACAGTTGACAGTTTCTGGATATTTATTTCTGGATGCACGAAACTTCACATTTATTATCTTACTTAAGCCTCACAGAAGCTTTTGAGGAGGTACTATATTGTGAATCTCCCTTTATAGGTGAGGAAATGAGACTCAGAGATGTTGTGACTTATCCAAGTTAATAAATGAAAATAGCATGATTTTAACCCAGTTACATCTGCCTGAAAAGCCCACTGTTAACCTCTACACTCCCTGTGTCGGTCAAATGTAAGAATCTATCCCCATCCTTGCATGTAACAGACACCACTAAAGACTGGCTTAATTTAATAATGGCTATCATTTTCTCTCTCTTATTCCATACATTCTAATCTACTTTACAGATGAGGAAACTGCATCTTGGAATATTGTTACTTAACAAGGCCGCTCAACCGACAAGTAGTGGATTTTGCGGTGGGACAGAGACGGGTTTTCTTACTCATAGGTGTCAGTCATTGGTGCCTCTCTTCCTCCCAATTCAGCATCCCAGGCTGCTATTTAATGTTGTGGCCCCCCCACCTTCTCACATACATATCCCCAGGGACCTCATAGAGCTAGATTTTGGTCTGCCACTCCTACCTTACCTTCATCATGCTCCAGTTCTCTGCAGCAGGAACCTAAGGTGTGAAACAGATAGCCAAATCCCTGTTAATGGAGAGCTGGCTAAATAATAATCTGCTTTTCCTCAATAACAGTACGTCAGCAGCCAGCCAGCCAGAACCCAGATCTCCTCACCCCTCCCAACTAAGCCTGGGCATTTTCCCCCATGTTGGTCTCAGGGCTCACAGAGGTGACTGGCAGCTAGAGGGTTACATATTGTAGCCATTACTCTGTCCCAAACTGCTTTCCAAAGAGTAACTAATGATGTGTTAACTAGGGATGTTATGGGCCAGCAAAGAAGTCATCTCAGGTTAGAGACCACTTCAGGATTCACTTCCTCAGCCCTTCCTGACTACCCACTCTTCCCAGGAAGGACAGGTCACCTCCTCTGAGACCCCATTATTGAGTGGACTGTTCTGATTTGCTATTTGGGATTCATTTCCGCTGCTATAGCTATTTTTTAATTTTTAATTTAACTTGATTTTGGGGACTTCCCTGGCAGTCCAGTGGTTAAGACTCCATGCTACCAAAGAAGGGGGTGCGGGTTCGATCCCTGGTCAGGGAACTAAGATCCCATACCCACATGCCACATAGTGTGGCTGAAAAAAAAAAAAAAAAAAACTTGATTTTTCTTAGAAATAGGTAACTTGTGCAAGTAAACAAATTCAAAATATCAAAGAGTTTACAATTAAAAGTAAATCTCCCTCCCATACTATCCATTCTTACCCAAGCATCCCTTTCTGGAGGCAAACACAGCACCAGTTTCCTGTGTTGCCTTCCAGGTTAGTCTGTACCAACAGTTCTCAACTCTGGCTGCACATCAGAATCTCTTGGGGAAGTTTTAAAAGATAAAGATATTTTGGTCTCATCCCCAGATATTATGACTGAATTGGTATAGAGTGGGCTCAGGCATTGATATTTTTTAAAAGCCCTCCAGAAGATTCTAATGTACACCTAGGGCTGACAAACCGGTGATCTATGCATGTACAAGACTCCCCCAATCAATCAATCAATCTTTCTCTCTCTGTCTCACATATATACTTTTTTAAAAAAATAAAATGGGCATTCAATATATCCTATTCTATACTCTTAAAAATTAATAATATTAAACCTTGAAAATTGTTCCATCTGAGTGCATAAAGAGCTTCTTTATGGCTATCTACTGCTAAGTAACAAATCACTCCAAAACTTAGTGGCTTAAAAGAACAATAATCATTTTGTTATTTCTCATGTTGTAATAATCATTTTGTTATTAGAAATTTGGTAAGTGCTTTAATGGGTGGTTCTGGCTTGGGTCTCTCATAGAGCTATAGTCAGATAGTGGCTAGAGTGGGGACGGGGGATGGGGCTGAAGCAGTTGAAGGCCGTCTGGACATCTCTCTTCATGGAGTCTCAGGGCCTCTCTCTGTGTCTCTGTGGGCTAGTTTGGCCTTCCTCACCCATGGCAGTTTCAGGGCAGTCTGTACTTAAAGACCTCCTAAGGTTTCAAGAGCTCCAGCAAGCTATAGCCTTTTAGGATCTAGCCTCAAAAGTCACATACTTTCAAGTCTCAATGGGAGACGTGTCAAAGTCACATTGTAAGAAGGACTTGTGGGGTGGGAAATATCGCTGTGGCTATCTTTGGCCATAGCAGCTGCATGGTATCCCACTCGTTGGGGGAACCATCATTTATTTAAGCATTGACAGACATTTATGTTGTTTCCATTCTTTTTAATATTACAAATAGTGCTTTGGGACTTTCCTGGTGGTGCAGTGGTTAAGAATCCACCTGCCAATGCAGGGGACACGGGTTCGAGCCCTGGTCCGGGAAGATCCCACATGCCGCGGAGCAACTAAGCCCGTGCGCCACAACTACTGAGCCTGAGCTCTAGAGCCCACGAGCCACAACTACTGAAGCCCGCACGCCTAGAGCCCGTGCTCCACAACAAGAGAAGCCACCGCAATGAGAAGCCCGTGCACCGCAACAAAGAGTAGCCCCCGCTCACCGCAACTAGAGAAAGCCCGTGCGCAGCAACGAAGACCCAACACAGCCAAAAAATAAAAATTAATTAATTAATTAAAAAAAAACAAATAGTGCTTTGAACAATTGTAGGTAATTTTTCTCTGCCCCCTCTCCCCCAATTACTAAAGGGGGCTTGGCCCTTCATTTTTTTTTTTTAATCTATTTATTTATTTATTTTTGGCTGTGTTGGGTCTTCGTTGCTGCTCAAGGGCTTTCTCTAGTTGCGGCGAGCGGGAGCTACTCTTTGTTGCGGTGCACAGGCTTCTCATTGCGGTGGCTTCTCTTTCTGTGGAGCACGGGCTCTAGGGGCGCGGGCTTCAGTAGTTGTGGCTTGCGGGCTCTAGAGCGCAGGCTCAGTAGTTGTGGCACATGGGCTTAGTTGCTCTGCAGCATGTGGGATCTTCCCGGACCAGGGCTCAAACCCGTGTCCCCTGCATTGGCAGATGGATTCTTAACCACTGCACCACCAGGGAAGTCCTTGGCTTGGCCCTTCTTGATCACTTGCCTCTCAGGGCTGCTCTGTGGCAGGGCAGGAAGTAACTATTCTCAGACTCAAGAAGAGATCCCCTCTTCCTTTTGGCCTTTGAGGGAAATTAGACTGAATTGTCCCAGAGAGGGAAAGAAAGGAGGGCCAGGAGTCAGGGGGAAAGGAGATTTTTGAATGCTTCCCCCATGAGGGCTAGGCTTTGCAGAATCTTTGAGTGGCAAGGACCTGGGCCTCTTCCTGCCCTGGAGATGTGGGAGGGTTTGCCACATGGGTGACTGTTGGTGGCTCTGGGAGCCTGGAGCCACATCCTGGAGCCTGGAGCCATAGCAAGAACCCTGGAACCCTGGCAACGAGCAGGACTGTTTCAGGGGCCTCATCAGCTTGGACGAGGGGCACATTTGTGGTAGTAGGATGGACCAAATAAAGGTTACAGGGCTTTTCTCCGGCTGGACTGAGTTAGACCAACAGGTCTTCACATGACCCTGGGGCGGGGCAGTGGTCACAGTAATTATTGGGATTGGATATCCTGCCAGCACTGTGGGATGGGGGCTTGGAACATATAAAATTTGATTTGGAGAAAGAAAAGAAATGTGACTCTTACACCTGGGGTGAAGCAGTACAAGTCACCCTTGCCATAATATTTAGGTACAGAAAGTGATCTGTTAGTTGACGTTTCATGGCGATCACAAGCCCTGGCATCCCAGATTTGTTCTTTCAGGATTATGAGCTGGGTGCTGTGGGAAATGGCCATTCAAAATGGAACATGACCTTTGTGCTAAAATATTGACTTCTCAATATTTCTTTACTTAAACTCTTATATCTTTTGGATAGCCAGGACATCATCTTAAAAGATTAGTAGTTGAAGTTGTTCTTTCTGGGCATGTTTTTTATTAAGAAGATAAGAAAATAAGCAAGTGTACAAAGATTTAACAAATGTTCATTAAGAGTATCAAAAAAAAAAAAAAATAGGGGCTTCCCTGGTGGCGCAGTGGTTGCGCGTCCGCCTGCCGATGCAGGGGAACCGGGTTCGCGCCCCGGTCTGGGAGGATCCCGCGTGCCGCGGAGCGGCTGGGCGCGTGAGCCATGGCCGCTGGGCCTGCGCGTCCGGAGCCTGTGCTCTGCAACGGGAGAGGCCGCAGCAGAGGAAGGCCCGCATACCACAAAAAAAAAAAAAAAAAAAAAAAAAATAGAAGCAGCCTAAATAACCGACAGTTAGAAATATATTAAATAAATTATGGTTACAGCCACCCAATGAAAGTCTATGAGGCCATTAAAAATCATGTGGTAATGGAATATTTAATAGCACAGAAAGATATTTACATATATTGTTAAACAAATATTGCGCAACAACAGTTTTGCTTTAAAAATTATATTTATATGATTGGGAAAGAAGGATATATATCAAAATGTTTCTCTGGATGGTAACTGTTATGTGCTTTTTGTTTACCTGTATTTTCTCAATTTTCTACAACACAACGATATATTACTTTATAAAAAGAAAAATAATAAAAATAGGAAAATAATTGTATTTGCATTACTTCTGCTTTCTACCGAATATCACTGCTTCATACTCAGCTTACATTATCATTATTAATGACTACATTTATTGAGAACTGGCCATGAACGAAGTTCTGTACATATACTGCCTCTAAGCCTCACAACAGTTCTATAAAATAGGTATCATTATTACCCACAGTTTGAGACCAGAGATTAAGAAATTAGCCCAATGTAAAAGTCTGAATTACAGAAAGAGGATTCAAACTCAGTTCACTCTGGTGCTAAAGCCCAAGGATACCCTCCTGCCTGTTGCCTTTCTCCTTACTACTGTGGTTACAAAGTATGTATTTAGGACTTTACCTGATTTTTCAGGATTCCCCAAGCTCCTAACTGTTTTTGAATCACAGATTGCTTTCAGAGTCCAGGCTTTAGAAACATGACGTAAAGGTTAAAATGCACCTAAGGAGAAACTTTTACATGGCTCATCCATCACCCAGGTAAGATCGTCAAAGTAAAACAAAGAGAACTTCACAGACTAGCCATGTTCCAGAGACAGACTCAACAGGAAACCCAAGTAGCTGAATAAAATCACAAAGTCAACAGGTGGCCGGACACTTAGGAACTGACATCAACTCTAGGTCAGGGTAAGAACAAATGAAATATGGGAGAGAGCCAAGGTTAAGTATAAAATGAGGGCGGAGCCCAACAAAATGAGGGTGGAGGCTGTCCCACCAGTTCTAAGGGCTAGCTGGTGGGGCCAGAGAAACTCTTCCCTTCTGTGGCTTCACAGAGGATGTGGGGTTTGGCAAGCCAGAGGTGAAGGTCCTCTGATCAGGAAATGGAGACTAAATCAACATGTAACGCCAGTGGAATGTACTGAAGGTGGACACGCAATGCCCAGTGACATGCAGATTACCCAGGCTTGCAGCACTGTTTCTCAGGCCTCCTCTCCTAGTCAGTCAATGTGTCTTCCACACCTTCTTTTTTTTTTTCTTTAACATCTTTATTGGAGTATAATTGCTTTACAATGGTGTGTTAGTTTCTGCTTTATAACAAAGTGAATCAGCTATACATATACATATATCCCCATAT
>NC_041221.1:144865557-144950779 GCF_002837175.3 Physeter macrocephalus | reverse complement strand
GTTAGAGGAAAACATAGGCAGAACACTCTGTGACATAAATCACAGCAAGATCCTTTTTGACCCACTTCCTAGAGAAATGGAAATAAAAACAAAAATAAGCAAACGGGACCTAATGAAACTTAAAAGCTTCTGCACAGCAAAGGAAACCATAAATAAGATGAAAAGACAACCCCAGGATGGGAGAAAATATTTGCAAATGAAGCAACTGACAAAGGATTAATCTTCAAAATATACAAGCAGCTCATGCAGCTCAATAACAAAAAAAGAAACAACTCAATCCAAAAATGAGCAGAAGACCTAAATAGACATTTCTCCAAAGAAGACATACAGATTGCCAACAAACACATGAAAGGATGCTCAGCATCACACCTTCTTCTTGCTTCTATGCCCACACCCTTCCCTCCAGTCTCTCAGTCCCCATCCGAGGCCAGTTCTTCATTCCTCTGGGAAAATTGCAAATCAACTATACTCCAGTAAAGATTATTTTTAAAAAAATTGTAACAGCTTCCTTACTGATTGACTAGATTCATCTTCCTATTTAAATGCTGATGTTTGAATCCTCTTTGCCTTGTCCTGGGCTTACCTACCTTCTGTGACATGGACTTTGCTATCTTTAAGGTAATCCAGTTAATCTTAGATAGTTATGATAACTAATAATGATGGAATGACTACTATTAAATTGAACAGTATGAAACTGCTGTCCCTGTAGGAGAAAAATAGTCAAAGAGGGGCAATTTCATATGGTTCAACTTAATATGCACTGGGTGCATAGCTGTGCACTGTACAATATATTATCTCATTTAATCTCCAAAACCACCAAGTAAAAGAATTCTAATTTTACAGCTAAGCAAAGTGAGGTCCAGGGAAATTGAATAATTTACACACCACCTCTTAAGCACTATGGGTATTGCCTTTTTTTTTTTGGCCTTGCTCTGAGGTGATCTTAGTTCCCCAACCAGGGATCAAACACAGGGCCCTGGCACTGATAGCGCCAAGTCCTAACCACTGGACCACCAGGGAATTCCTGGGTGTCGCCTTCTTATAATAACTTCTGTCTCAACCTGCTGACTTGCCTGGCTCTCTGGATCCTCCCTGAACAAGCTGGCACACTCCACCCATGACAGCCTTTCAAAGCTTCCTCCTAATTGAACATACTCAGTTCTCGCACCACTGATATTAACAGGAGTGATGAACAGCTGGGGGCCTGTGGAGACCTCTTCACCCAACACTGGGATTTGTGGTGGCCATTGATATGCTAACCAGCCCATTCCCATTCAAGCAGGTCCTGAATTTCCAAAAAGGTGCCTCACAAAACACCTTTCCACAAATACCTCTCCTTCACCCAGCTGATTCCTTGCTGTGTCCTATTTCTTTCCTTTATTCCCCCTCTTTACCTCCAAACTCAGAGTCTTAAAATCACCTGTGGACCTAGCAGTTCCACTCGTGGGTATATACTCAAAAGAACTGAAAACACATGTCCACACAAAGACTTGTACACAAATGCTCGTAACAGCCCCAAAGTGAAAACAACCTAAATGCCAATCAACTAATAAATGGGTAAACAAAATGTGGTATACCTATAAAATGGAACATTATTCAGCCATAAAAAAGAATGAAGTTCTGATACATGCTGCAATATGGATGAACCTTGAAAACAATATGCTAAGTGAACAAAGTCAGACACAAAAGGTCACATATTGTATAATTCTATTCATATGAAATGTCCAGAATAGGCAAATCCATAGAGAGAGAAAGTAGAGTAGTGGCCACCAGGGGATGAGAAAACAGATTAGTGGTGGCACAACATAATGAATACACCAAAACCCACTGAATTATACACTTTAAAAAGATGAAATTCCCAGGCGGTCCACTGGTTTGGACTCCATGCTCCCACTGCAGAGGGCACGAGTTCGCTCCCTGGTTGGGGAACTAAGAGCCCGCATGCAGTGTGGTGCAGCCAAAAAAAAAAAAAAAGTTGAATTTTTATGTAATGTGAATTATATCTCAATTAAAAAAATATTTTTAAATCACCTATAATTTGAGTCACCTAACTTTTCAAAGCTTTCCAGTTTTCTTATCTGTGAAATGTAGATCTTAGAGCAGAGATTGTGCTAAATAAATAGTTCCAGCTATTCTTCCGGGAGGATCCTTTGGCCAGGCTTGTGGTCAGAAACAGAGAAGTCAGCCATTCCCGGTCAGCCCTAACTCACTCTCAGCCCATCTGGAGACATGCAACCAGGAGTGTTAGAGATATGTTATTCAACCCTCTTGTTTTGTTCTTAGGAAAATCAACAAAGCCTTGAGAGAGGACAGGACTTTTCAAGGTCATAGAATGAGTCAGTGGCATTGTTGGGTCTACAATCCTGTTTTCTTTTTTCTAGTAGAACATGTTCTGTAGGTCTGGACTACAGAAAGCACTCTCTCCTACCCATACCGGTAGCCCCTGCTTCCAATGTAAGAAGCTTCAAATTTCTTCCACTGACATCTGAAATCAGGCCCATTGAACAGGCATGTTAGGAGGTGACCTGCTACAAATACCAGCTTATCTGTACCTACCCATTAGGACTGAAGTTTTTTAGCAGGTTTGACTGTCTCATTCTGGCATATTGAAAAATGAGGTAAAAGTAGATTTCCTGCAAAACAGTTGCCTATATTCCCAGCCAGAACTAAGCCTGGTGGGCATATTATGGGAAAGGACCTGGGCTGGGCTCTTTTGGAGGTTTTATAAAAGGGGTAAAGCTTTACCCCTATCCTCAAAGAGGTTGAGTTTGGTAAGAGTACAAATATGTAGAAATACCACAGCCTAGAATGTAGAAACTCCCATTGAAATGGAAGCGAACCAATAGTTTGGGGTTCTAAGTAAGAAAAGTCTAACTGGAGCATCAAAGAATCCATGGAGGGAATGGCATTTGGACTGGGTAGTAAGGGACAGGCTGAGGGCACAGAAAGAATGAAGGGGCAAAAGCCAGAGAGAATGAGAAACACTAGGGTGGAGCTTAGAGTATGTGTAGAGAAACTGTGCAAAACAAAGTAAGAAGGAATATTGGGGCCAAATTTTGGAGTGCTCTTAATGCCAGGATTAAGAAAGATTGCTCAATTTTTGAGGGGTGGGATAGGGGTAAGAACAACTTCATGCACTCTGATACAGCCTTGGAGAGCAAAATTTGCATTATTTGTCCAAACACTTAGACAGTTGCAAGCTCTTTGGGCCTGGGATTTCACTTCAAGATGTTTTCACTAAGAAATATGAGGGTTCATTACAGCATTATTTACAATACTAGAAAATTAGAAACAACATAAATATCTAACTGTGGAGCAGTGGTTCTCAACAGGAGTGATTTGACCCCCCAGGGGACATTTGGAAACATCTGGAGACATTTTTGATTGCCACGACATCTACCGGCATCTAGTGGGTAGAGGCCGGGGCGCTATACTACGATGTACAGGACAGCTTCCCACAACAAAGAATTACTGAGCCCAAAATGTCACTATGGGGACTTCCCTGGTGGCGCAGTGGTTAAGAATCCACCTGACAATGCAGGGGACACGGGTTCGAGCGCTGGTCCGGGAAGATCCCACATGCCGCGGAGCAATTGAGCCACAATTGCTGACCCGTGTGCCACAACTCCTGAAGCCCACGTGCCTAGAGCCGGTGCTCCGCA
This sequence comes from Physeter macrocephalus, assembly GCF_002837175.3. Classification (NCBI taxonomy): domain Eukaryota; kingdom Metazoa; phylum Chordata; class Mammalia; order Artiodactyla; family Physeteridae; genus Physeter; species Physeter macrocephalus. The sequence continues at coordinate 144,947,117 of NC_041221.1, read as the reverse complement.
ACAAGAGAAGTCACCGCAATGAGAAGCCTGTGCACCGCAATGAAGAGTAGCCCCCGCTCGCCGCAACTAGAGAAAGCCTGCGAGCAGCAACGAAGACCAAACGCAGCCAAAGTAAATAAATAAAATAAATAAATTTATTTAAAAAAATTGTCACTATGCCAAGGTTGAGTGTATATATATATATATATATATATATGTAAAACATATATATATATTCTCCAGGAAAATATTTTTAAATAAACAAAGAATATTGGTAATGGTAATACCTGGGATTATGTTTGATTTCAATTTTTTCCTTTGTGACTTCCTGTATTTTCTAAATTTTAATCAAGAACATACAGCACTTTGTACTAGCCAGGGCTCTCCAGACAATTGGCTCATGTGGTTATAGAGGTCGAGAAGTCCCACAATCTTCTGTCTGCAAGCTGGAGAGCCAGGAAAGCCGGTAGTATAATTCAGTCTGAGTCCAAGCGCTGAACGTTTAAGTCCTGGTCTGAGTCCAAGAACCAGGAGTGCCATGTCCAAGGGCAGGAGAAGATGGATGTCCCAGCTCAAGCACAGGGCCAATTCACCCTTCCCCCACCTTTTTGTTCTTTTCAGTCTCTTGGTGGGTTGGGGGATGCCCACCTATGGTGGTGAGTGTGAAATTCATTACCTTGTCTACTGACTGAAATGCTAATCTCTTCTGGAAACACCCTCAATGACAAACCCAGAAGTAATGTTTTACCAGCTATCTGGGCATCCCTTAGCCCGGTTGACACATAAAATGAACCATCACAAACATAATTTAAATAGCATTACTAAGCTTCAAGAATCATGCCAGGCAGCCTTGCAAAGCCTCGGGAATCATCCCTGAGAGATGCCTGCCCTCACTGGAGCTCACAGTATAGATGAGAAGACACATAATAAACAAGGAAACAAAAAACAAGCAAAATACATTTTAATAGTAATAAAGGAAATAAATGGGTGACATGACAGGCAGGAATTGGGGAGGGGGTGGTTGAGATAAGACAACTTCGGGTGACTAGCACAAGCTGAGACCTTGACACTGAGGAGCTGGCGAGCTGGGGAAGTGCATCCCAGACAGAGCACTCACGTTAGTTATGGCGGGCGTGTTTGGAAACGTCGCTGCCGTGGTCCGCCAGACCAAGTGGTCACCTGCGTACACAGTGCTGAATGGGCACAGTATACTTATTACACTCTACAATAAAGGATGTAATCTACTTTCCACTGAAGTTCATTTACAAGGTTCAAAGTGCCAGCCACAGTCTACGATCCTGCATTCCACGGTGTTTACAACACAGACATGCCAGGCTCTCGCATATATATCCGTAGTAACTAAAGTGTATTTCATCCAGGAAGAAAGTGCTCTTCTCTTCCTGCCCTAGTGGGTTCGTTGAGACACTCCAATGAGGATTCTGGTATTTTGAGATTCACTGGAGCTGATAACATCCATACTATTGTGTGCATTTCTGACTGACAACCCAAGAAGGTACAGATTGTAGCCAGAAAAAAGCACCTTAAAATGCCAAAAGAAAGATCAGGGGGTTGAAGGAAAATAGATTAGAAAGTTAAGCCTCTATGGAAAGGAGAGAAATGAAAATGTTAACTAAAGGTTACCTCTGAGTGGCAGGATTATGGGTGACTTTAACGGTCTTCTTTGTGTATTTTCTACAGTAAACATGTGATTTGTAGTAGAAGAAAAAACTATGAAAGGTGTTGTTTTTATTTAATTTTTAATTTTTTTTTTATTTTTTAAAGGGAACTTTACTTATTTATTTATTTATTTATGGCTGTGTTGGGTCTTCGTTCCTGCACGGGCTTTCTCTAGTTGGGGCGAGCGGGGGCCACTCTTCACTGCGGTGCGTGGGCTTCTCATTGTGGTGGCTTCTCTTGCTGCAGAGCATGGGCTCGAGGCATACGGGCTTCAGTAGCTGTGGCATGAGGGCTCAGTAGTTGTAGCTCACGGACTCTAGAGCGCAGGCTCAGTAGTTGTGGCGCACGGGCTTAGCTGCTCCGTGGCATGTGGGATCTTCCCAGACCAGAGCTGAAACCCGTGTCCCCTACATTGGCAGGCAGAATCTTAACCACTGCCTCACCAGGGAAGCCCGAAAGGTGTTTTTGTAAATGTCCTTCATATTCTGAAATCAGAGAATTGTTGAACTCTAAAACTGGGAGAGGCTATGATGTAGAGATTGTGAAATCAGGGCCCATAATGTACACAAGGGAAGCAGGCTGAGTGGTGAGCATTCAGCGTGAAGCCCTGTACTGGGGAGGCCCTGGGGAAGGGGCTGCCGAAGAGTGGGGCTAGAGGACGGGAGGTGGGTGGGCAGTCCCTCTCAGCTCTAGCCATTCCTGCCACGGAGGAATTGGACACGGAGTTGACTCTCCAAGAGAAGGCAAACGGATCTCTTAAACAGTAAATGTAGGCTTCCATGTCGAATGTTGAAGAAAAATACCATACGGGGCAGAGAAAGCATGTCTATAACAGTCTGATGTCTTGTGCTGCCAGTCTGCAGCCTCTGTTTCAGTGCTTTCTTTTAGTTGAGCCCACCTCCTGCCCTGTGCAGAAACCTCTTCTGTTAGAAGACCAAGGTGAAAAGAAAGCTCTCACCTTCTCCCATCTGGGGCCCAGAAGCATCTGGAACACCCTGATCCTCATAATCCTTGCTCTGAGGAAATATTAATGATTTAATCTCCCAAGCTCACTCTCTCTCCTCTGCAGCCACACCAGTGAGATTCACAGACAAGACCCAGAGAAGTCTGGGTTGGAGCAGAACGCATCCTGACTCAGTTTTGTCACAAAAAAAGAGGCCAGCCTCAGCCCCCTCCACAGAAATAGGCAGTAGAATTCCCAGCCATGGGCGAGGTGACGGCAGAGGAGGTGGAGAAGTTCCTGGACTCCAATGTCGGCTTTGCCAAAAAGTACTACAACCTCCGCTATCGGGCCAAGGTCATCTCGGACCTCCTGGGGCCCAGGGAGGCAGCCGTGGACTTCAGCAACTACCACTCGCTGAGCAGTGTGGAGGAGAGTGAAATCATCTTCGACCTCCTGCGGGACTTTCAGGAGAATTTGCAGGCCGAGAAATGCGTCTTCAACGTCATGAAGAAGCTGTGTTTCCTCCTGCAGGCAGACCGCATGAGCTTGTTCATGTACAGGGCCCGAAATGGCATTGCGGAGCTGGCCACCCGGCTCTTCAACGTCCACAAGGATGCTGTCCTCGAGGAGTGCCTGGTGGTGCCCGACTCGGAGATCGTGTTCCCCCTGGACATGGGAGTGGTGGGCCACGTCGCACTCTCTAAAAAGATCGTGAACGTGCCCAACACAGAGGAGGTAACCTCTTTCCCATGAGAGGGAGGGCAGGGAGGCATTATTCTATGGGGTTCTGGGGTGCAAGTGAGATGGGGAGCTGCTAGCCACCAAGACTGGGCTGGTGACAACTTGGCACTTTTCTTTCTTTTTTTACTTGTTTACTGATAACTTTCTATTTTGAAAAAAATAACCAAATTTAGAAGAGTTCAAAAATAGTACCAAGAACTGTATATATTGCATCCAAATTCACCAGCTGTTCACAACTTACCACATTTGCTTTATGTCTCCATTTTTTCCGACACATTCGGGAGTCAACATATCCTTTTAACCACAGGTACTTTGCTGTGTATTTCCAGAACAAGGACATTTCTTACATATCCAGAGCACAATGATCAAATTCAGGAAATGTGACACTGATACAATACTATTATCTAATGAACAGTCCATATTCAGTTTTTGCCAATCATCTCAATGATACCCACAGAGCACTGTCTCTTTAGTCTCCTCCAATCTGAAACAGTTTCTTGATCTATCTTTGTTTTCCATGATGCTTATGTTTTTGAAGGGTGCGGGCCGACTATCCTGTAGAAATGTCCCTCCATTTGGGCTTGTCTGAAGTGTCTTCATGTTTAGATTCAGGCTATGCATTTCTGGCAGGTATATCATAGAGGGGATGTTGTGTTTTTCTTCATGCTTTACATCGAGGGACATAGGATGACAGTCTGTCTCATCACGGAAATGTCAAATTGACCACTTGGTTAAGCATTTGGCTCTGTCTTCTAAGAGTCCAGTGTTCCGTGGGATTCTCCTGGCAGCTCTGACAAAGACTTCTTTGATCACCTAGAGCAAATCACTTAATGCAGTTCTCCCCATAGCCCTCTGCCAGGGTCAATTCCTACTCATCCTTCAGATCTCAGCTTAAAGTTCACTTCCTCAGGGAGACCCTCCCAGGTCCCTCTGTTAGTTTCCTTCCTAAAACCATCTATCACAATAAGCCCTGGAGGCCAGGCACCATGCCTGCCTTATTCTTCACTTTATCCCAGGACCCAGCAAATGTCTGGGACAAAGCAGATGCTCAGTAAACACTTGGCAAAAAGACTCACAATCAAGTAATTATGCAATAATCCCTTTAACACCTGGGCCTTTGTGGGAAATGGTATTCTTTGAAGCACAGGGGCCGGATCTCCCGTAGGGTTCATCTCTCCTTGGCCCTCCAGGGGTAAGGGTAATGGTTCTGCACCCAGAGGGCTTCCCTGAGGACTCATCCAACTGGATTGGAGTCCGTTTTCCCTTCGATTCTCTCTAGACTTTAACTGTAGCCAACATGGGTTGTCACAGTCTTATAACTGATTATCCCTGTTTTACAGATGATGAAACTGAAATCCAGAAAAGTTAAGTAACTTTCTCCGAGTCACAGAGATAGAAAGTGGCAGAGCAGGGGTTTGCATTCAGGCACTCTGGCTGGTGCCCACACCCTTCACTGCTCTGCTGTTCTATACCTCCTCCTTATCTAAAATACAAGGGCATTAAACGAAGTGCAGTTTACAACAGGTCATTTCAAATTGCATGGCAGAAAGTTAAGATGTTAAGCTTTGAGGTCAGTTCTGGGTGTGTATCAAGACTCAGTCACTTTCTAAGAACATGGCCTTGGCAAATTGTTTAGCCTGTTTGGGCTCACTTCCTAATTTATAAAATGGAGGAAGATACCTAGTTTCTCTAAGTGCTGTTGTAGGATCAAATGAGGGAGTTATTTCTCATCTAGCAAAGTTCTTGGCATATAGTAATGGCTTTTACTGGCAGCTCCTCCTCCTTGTTAATATTATTACTATTTTGTTGTTGCTGTTAAGGATCTATTTATTCTAAGGGAAGAATGCTGTACCAGGTCTGCGTGGGATTTGGAGAAGAATCCAGTCCTGCCCTTCTGGAGCTTTCAGTTTAGATTCTATTTGTGGGGAAAACAGAGAACAGAGGTGCTGAAAGCTTCTATGGACCCTGGTGTTGAGGGATTGAGGATTTAGGAAGGTTCTCTAATTCTAAAATATCCCTAAGAGTTTGCTGAGCCCTGTGCTAAGGAACAGCTTGCTGTTTCCTGTTCAGCCCTGAAGTTCACTCTGGAAGTGATGGCTGTGCTTCCCCAGAAGATTTCTGGACATGCAGCCTCCTTGGTGGGTGCCTCAGGCTTGGAATGAAGTCAGTCCAGGTCAGCAAGCCTGTGTCCTCCACACGTGCATGTGTTTTTCCTTGAGATATCGTACTTTATTGGGGCCTTTGGATAGAAACTGGGAGCTGGATGGAAAAGGAGCAGGAACATGGTGTAGACTGGGGTCTGGGTCATCCCTGAACCACCAACAAGTGATACTCTTAGCCTTTAGCTCCACCCCCGCCCCCCAAAACCTGGGACATGCTTATAATCACTGAATTTTTAAAATGTGAAACCATGAACGGAGTTTCCCAGGGTTGTAATGTGGCTCCCATGCCCTAGCACATTCCTGCTTATCCTTGGGATCTCCTCAGGGAGACCTGTCGTTAGGGCTGCCAGATAAAATATAATATGCCCAGTTAAATTTGAATTTTAGATAAGCAAAGAGTACTATTTTAGTATGTGTTTTGTGCCGTCTCAAACTGCCAATAACCAATGTTGTGATTGGACCAGGCCTTGTGGTTCTTATGATGAATGCAAGATACCCTTCAGCACTAACCATCAGGAAACTTTGAAAAAATAAAGGTTTATTATTTACAAGACCTGGAAATTACATAGCACACCTGGGGCCACACAGGGAGGTCTCAGGTAGAGAGGGAGAGTGGGGTCCAGCCTAGGGTTTTTATGGGGGTCGAGGGTAGGGGCATAGGCTTTCACAGGCTCACTTTTTATTAGTTAATTTAAAACATAAGAGCAGAAATTTAAATCATGCTAAGAGAAATTAGAAAACAAAAAGTGGCCCCAAAGGATCAGTTATCGAGATCAACCAAGATCTTTAAAACAAAGGAGCCTCAGTGGGAGGAGGTGGCCTGGCTCTTAATCTCGTGGGTGGCTGACAGCGTGTTTATTTGAGATAGCCAAATAGCCGTCTTTGAGGTGGATGTCTCAGCAGTCAAAGCCTAAGTCATGCACTTACATTACAAAAGTGAAAACAAACAAACAAAAAACTACAAAAAGTGTCAAGCTCACACTACCGTACACCCTCTGCAATATTTACAATATACTAAAAAATTACTTATCTGAAATTCAAATTGAATTAGTCATCCTGTGTTTATCTGCTAAATCTGGCAACCCTACTTGCCATTCAGTATTTGTTTGTGTATTTATTCTTTACCCTTTCTCCTTAGGAAAGCCCACGTGGAGGCCCGTTTGTTCCTGTGCGTCTTATTTACCACTGGTCCCCAGACCTAGTCCAGTGCCTGGGACAGAGTGGGTACTCATTACAGTCTATTGAGTGAACGAATAAATGATGGCCCTTTCCCAGTGGGCTGTGATATTGTGATTTATAAAAAGAAATATTTATTTGGTCTTTGTCCTGGTTCCTGGCACAGAACTGATCCTTGTAATTTCCTGAGTGATAGAACCACCTGACACTGAGCTCCTAAATCCCTTGGAATTTCCTTGGTGATCAGTGGTCTCTTGTTCTAATGTGGGGACTCTTGGTGGGCTCCTGGATGGGGGCCGGTCATGAGAAAGGTCAAGGCATGATTAGACACTTGGAACTTTCAGCCCCTCCCTCATTCCCTTAAGAGGGGAGAGGGGCTGGAAATGGAGTTAATAATCTATCATGCCTTTGTGATGAAACTGCCATAAAAATCCGTAAAAGTACAGAGTTCACAGAGTTCTGGATTGGTGAACACATGCATGTGCTGGGAGGGTGGCGCATACCCCAACTCCAGGGGGACAGAAGCTCCTGCACGCAGGACCCTTCTGGATCTCACCTTATGTATCTCTTCATCAGACTGTTCACCTGTACCCTTATTATACAATAAACCTGTAAATGTAAATACTTCCCTGAGATCTATGAGCTGTTCTAGCAAGTTATCAAACCCAAGGAGGAACCTCGATTTATAGTCAGTCAGGAAGAAGTATAGATGGCAACCTCTGACTTGTATTTGATATCTGAAGTGGGGGCAGTCTTCTGGGACTGAACCCTTTCACTGGTAGGTACTGATTCTCCAGGTAAACAGTGTCAGAACTGAACTGAATTGTTGGATACCCAACTAGTGTCAGAGAATTGGCCAGTGTGGAAAAAAACACCTACGTATCTAGTTTGAGAAGTGTTGTGAGTGTGGCAGTAGTGTGAGAGTAAAGGAGAACAATGAGCTTTTTCTAGACACTGACAAATCCCACTTCTGAAGACTGAACCTGAAAACACTGCCATTTCCAAAGACTCTTACATCTGTTGTCTTGCTCTCCTTCCCTCACTATGACACCTGGAACCCAGCATGCCAGGACGGAAAGAAACCTCGAGGAGGAGCTGGTCCAACACTCCAATTTTACCAAAAGGAAAACTGAGGCTCAGAGAGGTTTCGGCTACTGACAGTTTACTGACTGGCTCATGAAGCCACTCAGAGAACAAGTCCCTCCCTCCTGGGGCCCCAGGACATCACCCATCCAGTGGGGGCCTCCTTCACATTATGGTTTGAATTGTGAATGCCTGTTTTACATGATGTCCCCACTGTACAGTGATAACCCATTGATAACTCACCTTTCTTACTGGTCTTGGCATATCCAATGTCTCTCACAGAGCCAGTGCTCAGCAAATATAAGTGAATGAATGAATCAATCCAGCAATGAATCAATCAGTGTATCAATGAATAAATTACTGAATGAATGCAGTGGCTGTGCCATTTACCAGCAGGGGAATACTTGTCTATAAAACAGGGAAGGAGAGAATTCTGTGTGACAGGGCAGATGTGACGGTTAATAAATTGTCTGGCTCTGGGCCAAGTACATCATTATTATCCAATAAATAGATGTCATCATGGGATGCAACAGAGCTTGGCACTTTGAATGTTTGAAAAGAGGAACTGGGGTTTCCAGGAATGAGAAGCAGTCTTGCATTACATTGGAATAAAATCTAAGCTCTTTACAGTGGCCTCCCAGGCCCTGTCAGATAAGGCCTCTGCCCATCTCTCTCACTTCCTTACCCTCCAATCTCCCTCACTACACTGGTCTTCTTCCTGTTTTTCAGATCAGCCAACTCGCTGCCCTCTCCTGGCCTTTGCATTCTCTGCGCTCTCTGCTTGGAATGCATTTCACCTGCCTGGCTCCTCTGAGCCTTCAGCTCTCCGCTTACCTCTTGGAGAAGCGTCCCTACCCACCATGACTGACCAAAGCAGCTTCAATCTGCCACCACTTCCATCACTGTCTATAGCATCATCCAGTTTCTCTCCTTCAAAGCAGCTGTTTACTTGCTTTTTGTCTGCCCACCCCATGTGAATGGAAGCTTCACTAGGGAAAGACATTCACCCCTCTTGTTCACTGCCTAACCTGAGGGTCTAGAACAGTGCCTAGCATAAAATAGAAGGCACTCTGTTAATGCTAAGTGAATGAATGAACAACTTTGGGCTTTCCTTAGCTCGACTTCTGACTCCTGGGCTTTAAAATAAACAGTTTGAGCTAAATTGTTTCTAAGGCCCCTCCATCTCTGATAAGCTGAGGTTCTATGACACGGTTGTTTAGAACACTGTATATGCTGAAAATATAAGGATGACAATGACTAGGCAAACACCAGTCAATTGGCAGCTGTACTACTTGTGAGAAAGTTCCAGGGCCGAGAAGTCAGTGGGAGAGAAGGTACTGGTGGATTTAGTAATATCTGCCTCAAATGAGGGTAAGGCCCAAGTACTGTTTTCTTTGACGGAAGTGAATATTGCAAGACTGAACTGACTTCATGAAATGAATCTGAGCATGCCCCACTCAGGCCTGTGTTTAGGGATTCATCAGTGTCCTTAGAGAGCGACGTGGAAAACCCCTGTGGCTAATGCCCTTTAGAGATTTTGCTTAATCCTTGAACACTAATTCAAGTAGAGCACTACAGGCTTCTCTTAATTCCTTTACCCTTCACCTGGTTTGAGACAGCTTCCTTGACAATAGTGCCTGTTTATTTAATCCCACTCCAACTGGAAGAAATTAACAGATGCAGAGCACCACACTCTGAACTTCTACATTGTGGAAAAAATACCACACACCCGGTTCTAGCAAAGCTCTGTGAATTGGCTCTATGAAATATATTACCCTTCTCAGAACAGCATGAACTGTACATGTCTGGGCTGGCTTGTGTCCAAGCAATGCTGAACGTTGGGAAACCTCACAGTGCTACCAGGAAACAGAAAGGTGGATTATTTGGGATTTAAGACAATTCGAGTTCTGTCTCCCCTTTCTGACCACCTGGACTGCAACGCCCTGTACTGGCCTCCATGTTTGCCTTCAGGGTGAGGTGTGGGGGGTGTGCACTCCTCTGTACTTCCACTGCTTTGAGCCAACACTTATGTCCTGCGTTACTATTACTGATTTATCTGTGTGCTGGCCTGAATCTTAGTCTTCTCTGTATCCCTAGCGCTTAGCCTAAGGCCTGACACAAAGTGGGACTTCCATTAAGATTTGTGAAATGGGGGGCTTCCCGGGTGGCGCAGTGGTTAAGAATCCGCCAGCCAATGCAGGGGACACGAGTTCGAGCCCTGGTCCGGGAAGATCCCACATGCCGCAGAGCAACTAAGCCCATGTGCCACAACTACTGAGCCCATGTGTTACAACTACTGAGCCGGCGAGCCACAACTACTGAAGCCCACGCACCTAGAGCCCGTGCTCCGCAACAAGACAAACCACCGCAATGAGAAGCCCACGCACCGCAACAGAGAGTAGCCCCCGCTCCATGCAACTAGAGAAAGCCCGCGTGCAGCAACGAAGACCCAGCTTAGACAAAAAAAAAAAAAAAAAAAAGATTTGTGGAATGGGGATATCCATTGGACTGGCTGTGTGGTGCTAGAACTGGATTGTGAAAAAAGCTGAAAGTAACAAATTATTTGCTTCAATGACCTAGACCCAGGTCTGCCCTTATCCAGCCTTCCCTGAAAGGCAGCAGAGCTGAGGGCAGGTTCTGGAATCACACACACAAACAAGTAGTAAGTAACGTTAACTTTCTTGAGTTTCAGTTTCCCCCGCTGTAAGATGGACTACTAATGGTCCCATCTCACAGGTTATTGGGAGGAATAAAGTGAGCTGATGCAGGCAAAGCACCACACACAATACCTGCTAGCTACTGTGATTATTATACTCACTAATGTCTTTTCTGCACTCACGCTTCTATTTTGGGCTAAACTGCCATCACCTCAAGAGAGCCTTCTCGAAACCTTCCTCCGCAGATAAAGTCAACCCTCCACCCCCATCCTTGGGCCCCTACAGTGCTGTGCTCACATTGTCTCCACAGCCCTTAGTGGGTCGTATTTCAGACTTTCTTCTACTGGATTTTGGAGGCTTCCAGGGCAGAAGTCATCTCTAATTGCCTTCCCCCGCTGAACCGGAGTAGATGGAAATGTCTTCATTCTTTTGCCAACAAGAGAATGGGGAGCCCCCTTACCCTACCCCTACCATGGGCACCTGGGGATCTGTGTTGTTTTACTGTCTTTGCTCTTCATCTGCCCACTCAGGCTTGTCTCTGTCTTCCTTCAGGATGAGCATTTCTGTGACTTCGTGGACACCCTCACAGAGTATCAGACTAAGAATATCTTGGCTTCTCCCATAATGAATGGGAAGGACGTGGTGGCCATAATCATGGCTGTGAATAAAGTGGACGGGCCCCACTTCACCAAGAGAGATGAAGAGGTAAGAATGCTTTAGAAATTGCTGGGGTGGCCATGCTAGCACATTCTCCCAGCTCACAAATCCTCTGACCCTTGCTATTTGGCCTGGCCTCGGTTTCCCCATGTGTAACACAAAGAAGTTAGTAGTCTGATGCTCTGTGAGGAAGGCAGGGCAGGATAATCATTAAGATGTTGGACTTTGGAGCCAAGAATGTAGGGAAAATTGTTCTGGTTCTGCTAATATCTGTCTGACTTGGGCATGTTGCATAATTTCTCTGAACTTCAGTTTTCTTATTTGTAAAATGGAGATGATTTTTTAGTATCTCTTAAATAGAGTATCTATAGTATCTCTTGAGGTAGTTGTGACGACCAAGTAAGATAACATACATAAGTGACTTATCACAGGGCCTGTGAACTCAATAAATAGTAGCAATTTTTCATGAATACACCCCTATTAACGTAGACATTCTACATTCTGTGAGTTTTTCCCTCTTATAATGCATCATTTTATGAGTCAGCCTTCCATGATCCATCTGCTCAAACTGTCTCAGATGAAGCTTTGAAAATGTTCAGACTTATTTGCTGATGGTGGAAGTGGCCAGAGGAGGAATTTCTCCTTCTCATCTGTTTCCCCTCATGCTGTTTGATTTTCAGATTCTTCTCAAGTACCTCAGTTTTGCAAATATAATCATGAAGGTGTTCCACCTGAGTTACCTGCACAACTGTGAGACTCGGCGCGGCCAGGTAAAGGGATTGGCTCGCTGGAATGGACTGGATGCGTCCTTTTACTGAAGCATTGATATGCTCAACTGGAAAGGCAGTGATAATAAAAGTGCCCGGGAACCATCATACTGTCTCTGCTCAGCAACTCTGGGGTTCATGAGGTAGCAGATGTTTGTAAAGCTGTATCCCAGAGTGATTGCATGAACAAGCTTTCAAGTCAGGCAGCTTGGATTTGAATCCCTGCTAAGCCATTTACTAGCTCTAAGACCCTGAGCAAATCACTTAACCTCTCCGAACTTCAGTCTCCCCATTTGAAAAATGGGGAAAATTATGGGATAATGTATGTAGGGCACTTGTGCTCAACCAATGTTTGTTATTATCATTCTTATTAACAACCTAGGAGATAAAAGAAATGGGAAGAGTTGGACCCAGTAGAAGCTGCCCAGTTATTCATCTCTCTGAACCTCAGTTTCTCCATCTATAAAATGGAGACAATTATTGTATCTCTTGGTTATTGTGAGCTGCTGCTCTGTGCCTCAGAAACACTGACTATGTTTTTGTATTTTTTCAGATACTACTGTGGTCTGGGAGCAAAGTCTTTGAAGAACTTACGGACATTGAGAGGCAGTTCCACAAAGCCCTGTACACAGTCCGAGCCTTCCTCAACTGTGACAGATACTCCGTGGGGCTCTTGGACATGACCAAGCAGAAGGTAAGAAGACTTCAGGAGCAGACATTTCCAAGAACAGGTTAAATATATACCAGGTGGAGCCCAGACTTCTGTCACAAATTCAGTGCTCAGGGAAGAGTCTGGGAGGATGTGGATGGTTGTGAAAAGATTTTCATAGGTCTTTTACACTGAGGAGAGGACTACCAACCTTTAAAGAGGAAAAGTCATTCTAGGGCACAGGGGAGTAAAAATAACCTGTATCTTCCCTAGTCTGTTGGAAAAAAATGAGTATGTGAGAAGAAGGCGTGATGAGGTGGTGAAGGTAAGTGATAAAGAAGTTTCCATGCAGGATGAAAGTCCAGAAAGAGGAAAGTTGCCAACTTCAGGAATTCTCAGAAAATGCACTCAAAGGTGGGCAGAAACTTTTCCTATGGTATATGGAGCCCAGGGCTCATCCAGGCAATTGAAGTGGATGCATATGCTTAGATCTGGTCCCTCAGAATGCTCTGGGGTCACGTTGGCTAAGATGGCAGAGACTCACCTGGCCCCCAGTCATGTTCTTCAGCTAGCTTTTCCCAAACCAACTCTCCCATTGCTCTTTCTCTACCTGTCTCTGCTTGCTGGAGCTAATCATTTTCTGCCTTGGAACAGAGTTCCAGAGTTATCTAGATATGTGATTTCCTCTCCCAAAGTCCCAAGATCCCTGTCGGTTTCATTTTGCGTGCTTTGTCATGCTGCGTGTGGTACACAGCCCAGTGGAGACCCTCCAAATATTTGGTCGAATGAATAAATGAATTGCAGAATCTGGGGTTGGAAAAGACCCTAGGTCTAGTCTAGAGGCTCCCAAATGTGACAGTAAATTAGAATCTTCTGAAGAACTATTTAAAAATTGCTGGGCTAATCATCAAAAAGTCTACAAACAATAAATACTGGAGAGGGTGTGAAGAAAAGGGAATCCTCCTACACCATTGGTGGGAATGTAAATTGGTACAGCCACTATGGTGGAGAGTATGGATGTTCCTCAGAAAACTAAAAATAAAATTACCATATGATCCAGCAATCCCACTCCTGGGCATATATCCGGACAAAACTATAATTCAAAAAGATACATGCACCCCTATGTTCATAGCAGCACTATTCACAATAACCAAGACATGAAAGCAACCTAAATGTCCATCAACAGAAGAATGGATAAAAAAGATGTGGTACATATATACAACGGAATATTACTAAGCTATAAAAAAGAATGAAATAATGCCATTTGCAGCAACATGGATGGACCTAGAGATTATTATACTAAGTTAGTCAGACAAAGACAAATATCATATGATATCACTTATATGTGGAATCTTAAAAAAAATGACACAAATGAACTTATTTATGAAACAGAAACAGACTCACAGACTTCAAAAACAAACTTATGGTTACCAAAGGGGAAATATGGACAGGAGGGATAAATTAGGAGTTTGGGATTAACATATACACACTACTATATATAAAATAGATAATCAACAAGGACCTGTAGCACAGGGAAATCTACTCAATATTCTGTAATAACCTATATGGGAAAAGAATCTGAAAAAGAATGGATATATGTATATATATAATAGAATCACTTAGCTGTACACCTGAAATTAATACAACATTGTAAATCAACTATACTCCAATAAAAAATAAAAATTAAATTAAAAAAAGAATAAACAGAAAATCTAACTAGACCTGTAACAAATTAAGAGATCGAGTTAGTAATTAAAAAAAACTTTCTACAAAGAAAAGCCCACAACCACATATTTTCACAGACGAATTCCACCAAATATTCAAAGAAAAATTAATGCCAATCCTTCACAAACTCTTACAAAAATAAAAGAGGATGGAACATTTCCCTACTCATTCTATGAGGCCAGTATTACCCTGATACCAAAGATATCACAAGAAAAAACCCTACAGACCAAAAACCCTACAGAATACAGATGCAAAATATCTTCAACAAAATACTAGCAAAATAAAACCCTGGTCACATATAAAAACCATGGTCAATTGATTTTCAACAAGGGTGCCAAGACCATTCAAAGGGGAAAGAATAGTCCTTTTAACAAATGGTGCTGGAACAACTGGATATCCACATGCTAAAGAATGAATTTGGGGTCCTACTTCACATCATATACAAAAATTAATTCGAAATGGAGCACAAAACTTAAACTATAAAATCTCTTAGAAGAAAACATCGATGTAAATCTTTGTGGCCTTGGATTAGGCAACAGTTTCTTGGATATGACATCAAAAGCACTAGTAACCAAAGGAAAACCAGATAAATTGGGCTCCATCAAAATTTAAAACATTTGTGCTTGAAAGGACACTAATGAAGAAAGTGAAAAGACAATCCATAGAATAGGAGAAAATATTTGCAAATCATATGTCTGATAAAGGTCTAGTATGTAGAATATAAAAAGAACTTTTAAAATTAGGAGTATAGACAGACTTAGAGAACGAACTTATGGTTACCAAGGGGGAAGGGCGGGGAGAAGGGATAGTTAGGGAGTTCGAAATAGACATGTACACACTGTTGTCTTTAAAATGGATAACCAGGTGGGTCTCTGCCGGGGACATGGGGAAAGTGAGGGGCCTGCGGGCCTGGGTGCACCAGGCTGCCGTGAGGCCCCCAGGGGAGGCCACGTCCGGCCCCGGGCCCCCCACACAGGAGGCAGCCCCTCTGCAGGCCTCGGCTGGCGGAGTCGGGGGGAAAAAAGTGGCATGAATGCCAATGTCTTTGCTGAGACCACGAAAGACCCCAGTGCCTTGGTGCAGAAGCTGGGCATGGACGCAAAGGGCATCACCTCCATCAGGAGAGGTGCCGAGGCCAAGGCTGTTTTGCCCAAGAAGAAGAAGCTGAAGCTGAGGCGTAAGAGGTGGCTGTAGAGGGATGCAGTTTCAATCCCTGGTCTGGGAACTAATCCCATATGCAGCGGGGCATCTAAGCCTACGCGCTGCAAATACTGAGCCTGCGCGCTCGGCGCCACAACCAGAGAGAAGCCTGCGCACCACAACGAAGAGCCCACGCGCCGCAAGGAAGAGCCAGCGCAGCCAAAATAAAATTTTAAAAAATAAATAAATAAAAATAAAATGGATAACCAACAAGGACTGTATAGTACTGTATAGCACAGGGAACTCTGCTCAACGTTATGTGGCAGCCTGGCTGAGTCACTCTGCTGTGCACCTGAAACTATCACAACATTGTTAATCGGCTATACACTAATATAAAAGAAAAAGTTAAAAAAAAAATTAGGAGTATGGGATTAACAGATACGAATTACTATACGTAAAATAGATAAGGAACAAGGATTTACTGTATAGCACAAGGAACTATACTCAATATCTTGTGATAACCTATAATGGAAAAAAATATATATATAACAATCACTTTGCTGCAAACCTGAAACTAACACAAAATTGTAAATCCACTATACTTCAATTTTTTTTTAAAGTTTGATGTTTTGCTCATGAAGAAAAAAAAAAACCTCCTACAACTCAACAATAAAAAGATAACCCAATTTAAAAAAATAAAGTAAAATGAAATAAATAAACATTGCTGAGTTACACGATAGTCTGCGTTTTTTACATAATGTTCTGTGAACATAATTTTTATCAGTACATGTGGATTTTTTTAAGACAATATACATACACATAACATACACACAGAAAAGAGCACTAATTACAGGAGAATAGTTCGATGAATTACCACAGAATGAACATCCCACTTAACTACCACCAAGATCAAGAAATAGAACATAACTGGCCCCTCAGAAGCCCCTTTCTTACCCCTTTCCAGTAACTCCCACCCCTTCCTCCCTAAAGGTAACCACTATCTGACCTTTAAAGCCATGTTAGTTTTGCCTATTTTTGAAGTTCATATAAATGGAATCATATAAATATATACTCTTTTGCCTCTGGCTTCTTTTGATCAACATTTGGGTTGTAAGATTCATTCTTATTGCTCCTCATACCAATAGTTCATTAATTTTCATTCTTGTGGAATATTCCATTTTATGAATAATCTGCAAAGTATTTATTTATTCTACTGTTGATGGACATTTGCATTTTCAGGTTTGGGCTTTTATGAATATTGCTATTATGAACACTCTAGTACATATTTTTTGGTACACAGTTGTACCCATTTCCTATTTCAGTTAGGTATTTACCTGGAAGTAGAAATTCTGGGTAATAGCTTTTTTTTTTTTTTTAAATATTTATTTATTCATGGCCACGTCGGGTCTTAGTTGCGGCATGCAGGATCTTTCCTTGTGGTGCACGGGCTTCTCTCTAGTTGTGGTGCGTGGGCTCCAGAGCACATGGGCTCGGTAGTTTGCGACGCACAGGCTCTCTAGTTGAGGTGCACGGTCTCAGTAGTTGTGGCACACAGGCTTAGTTGCCCCGTGGCATGTGGGATCTCAGTTCCCTGACCAGGGATCGAACCTGTGTCCTCTGCATTGGAAGGCAGATTATCAAACACTGGACCACCAGGGAAGTCCCTAGCTTTTTTTTTTAATTGAAGTACAGTTGGTGTACAATATTACATAAGTTACTGGTGTACAATATAGTGATTCACAATTGTTAAAGGTAACAATTACCTTTAATATTACTCCTCTGGGTAATAGTTTTAATAGATATTGCCAATCTGATTTTGAAAATTATTGTACCATTTTACCCTCCCACCAGCAATGTAGGGGGTGTCCTCACTAATACTTGGTATTGCCATCTTACTAATTTAGTCATTTTGGTGGGTGTGTAGTGTTATCTCTTTGGGTATTAACATGTGTCACCTAATGACCAGGAAGCTTTATGTTTATTGACCATTTGGATATCTTTTGTGAAGTGCCTGTTCAAGTCTTTTCCCCATTTTTTTAATTCTATTGTATGTTTTTATCTTACTTATTTGTCAGAGTTCTTAACAAATTCTGGATATGGGTCCTCTGTTGAATGCAACATTGCAAATATCTTCTCCCATACTGTGCTCTCATTACCTTATGTTTTGATAAATGTAAGTTTTAAATTATAATGTAGCCCAATTTATCAATCTTTTCCTTTATGGTTATTGGTTTGTATGCCCTATTTAAGAAATCTTTCCTGGCCCCAAGGTGATAAAGATATTCACCTATGTTAACTTCTAAAAGCCTTATTGTTTGAACTTTCACATACAGCTGTACAATCTACCTGACATTTCTAAAATGTATAGCATGAAGTAGTGTCAATATTAATTTTTCCCATATAGATATCCAATTGACCAGTACTTGAAAAGACCATCCTTCTCCCCCACTGTTCTACTGAAAAGACCATCTTTCTCTATCATACCTCTATCATCAATCAAGTGTCTATATATTGGGTCTGTTTCTGGACTCTCTATTTTGTTCCCTTGGTATATTTATCTATTCTTCTGTAATACCATACTGTCTTAATTATAGTACCTCTAATGAAATATCCTGATATGCAGTGGTAAAAGACCTCTAAGTTTGTCATTATATACTAGAGTTTTTCATCATGTTTTACGTCTCTTATACTCCTTTCTGTATTTCCTGCCCTTTTATATTTTTGTTTCTTAGTTTGAATATTTCTTCTGATCTATCTTCAGTTGTGTCTAATTGGCTGTTAAAACTATCTATTGAGTTCTAATTTCAGGTATTTTTTAATTTTAGAATTTCCCTTTCATCTTTCTTGAGATTTCCAGTGCTCTTCTAAAATTCTCTATTCTGTATTTGATTTCTTGGACATAATCAGTTATTTTAGAGTCTGGGTCTGAGAGCTATAATATCTGTAGATATATTCTATGGCTGTCTTTCTATAGTCTGTTTTATCTCTTGATTTTCAGTTAATCCTTATCCTGTACATGACTATTTATTTTTGTTTGAACACTAGAGACATGCATAAAACATTTTAGAGATGATTTGAAACTCTGGGCAATGTTATATTCCTCCAAAGGGGATTTATGTTACTTCTGGCTAGAGGCTGAGGTAAAGGCAGAGCATCTGAATCCAGTCAGGGATTGAGCTGATCTGAAGCTGGTCTTCAGTTTTTGCAAGGGATGTTCTGTTTCTGATTCACTTTTACTCCTAGGGTATAAACCTTTAAGAAGGGCCAGCTGAAACCTGGGTTGATTTCAAGCATCCCTCCTCCTTGGCAGGCCCTGAATTCCAATTTTATCCTACTAGGCCAGTAAGTCTGCGCAGCTTCCCAGCTGCTCCACAGCATCTTTGGTATCAGCAAGGGGATCAAGAGGAAAAGCTGAATCAGACATTAGGCTCACATCTCTGGGCTTCCCTTCTCTGTGGGATCTTGGCCCATCAAGTCCTTGCTGCCTTGCTAGCTCTATGATTCCTTCAAACAAATGTTTATATACATATATGCACACATGCACATATACAGTCCAGATTTCATAATAATTCTCAGTTGGAGGACTGGCCTGAAACAAACTGGCCACCATTAATAGGAGTAGAAATCCTCTTTCTTTGTTCTTTAGTCCACATAGATTTACCTCATTCTTCTAAATAGTATGGATATACCATAATTAATTTATACTTTCCCCTATTTCTGGGCATTTAAATCATTTCTAAATAGTCTTGCAATTAAAGACAATCCTATAATGAACAACCTTGGAGTTAAATTCCTGCACACTTGACAGAGACTATCTATAGGACAAAGCTGTAGAAGTAGATTACTAAGAAAAAATTTTTATTTTCCTTTCCCAAAATTTTCCCTCTAAAGGCTAAATCATGTTATACTCTCACTCGCACTGCATGAGAATTCCATTTCTCCAAACTCCTGCCAATTCTGTATATCATAAATCTTTTTATTTTTCCTACTTAAATGGGCAAAAAGTGTTACTGTTTTTTTAAATTGTTTTTTCACTGGTTACCAAGTGAGGGTAAATACATTTATTTGTTTATTTGTGAGTTAACTTTTTTTCTTCCATACATTGCCCAGAAACTCTGGGCAATGTTATATTTTTCTGGGCAATATATGCCCATTTTTCCACCTTTAAAATTGAATTCATTGTCTATTTCTTATTAAAATATAGGAGTGTTTTATCCATGATATAGACTATATCTCTGTCACATAGGCTGCAACCATATTTTCCCTTTCTATGGATTATATTTTAACTTTGTTTATGGCATCTATCATCATACAGAAGATTTAAATTTTCTTTTATGGCTTCTGCGTTTTGAATTTTGTTTAAGAAAGACTTCCTCAACCTTAATCTTATAGTCTGAAATAATCTGATGTGTTTTGATTAATATATTTTCATCTTTCACTCATCTTTTGAAATTATTAATATGTTATCGTATAAGGTAGGGATAAATTTTGTGCCCCCCTCATAATTCCCCATTTAAAGAACAGTCTACCCTTTCTCTACTGTTTTGAAATGCCACCATTTTGATATGCCATTTTACCATATAACAGATTTCCATATACTCATGGGTTTATTATTCTGATTTTTGCCTTTAAAATAGCTCCCTAAGTGATTCTGGTGCAGTTGGGCCATATACTGATTTTAGGGAACCTCTGGTTCTAGTGCAACTGTCCATTTGATTTTTGTAAATTCTTGAATCAAGTATTTTGCCAAATATGGCTAAATCCAGCAATAAGCACTTTGATACTCCTTCAGGAAGTAGCAAATGAATTCATACAAATGAATGGTTCTTTTTTTTAATCAAAAGAATTTCTGAGTAGTTTAATTCAAAAGAAATTTGGAGGTGCAAACTGAGCACCATTTTAAGGCGTTCAGTTTGCACCTTAAAGGAGCTGAACACAGCTCTGAGCTGCAGTGTTCTGCCCTCTGTTTCTTTTGAACTCTCCCTCAAAAGGGAAAGTCACATTTAAGCAAGAATATCCTGACTTAGTCATCCCCAATAGATGGATCAATCTAGCAATGAGAAGTGGGCTGGGCTGCCTATAATCACTCTAAGAACCTACGCTCCTCCACCTCCCCCCACACCACCCCACCCCAGGTAGCTAAGCTCTTACCTGAAGTATTGACATTATGAAAAAAGTCAATTAAGGTCACTGAATTGTACACTTAAACTGGGTGAATCATATGGTATATGAATTATATCTCAAAAAAGCTGTTTAGAAATAAAAGAGAGAGAGAGATTGAGACAGAGGAAGGCAAGCATAAACATGCCCCACATTCCACCCAACCCTTTGTTGACAACATCTGTTTCTCCTTGGGACAATCTTCAGAATCATTCAGAGTTTGACCTTGACAGTCACGTTTTACGTCATTATTAAATGTGTTTTAATAATGACCTTCTTCTGGTCACCTCTAACATTTGTGTTCTTCTTTTATTACTGTTTTGGTTCTTACCCCATCTACCTTACTAAAGTTATTTGAGGGCTTAATTCTCTCCTCCATGACATAGCAGATTCCTCCAGGGCATAAACTGTGCTTTGTCCATCTCTCTCTATCTAGCAGCAAGCATGTTGTGGAGCTTAGGTAAGTCCCCAGTTCACATTTTCACCCAGAATTGAGTCGCTTCCTGTTGTTGGTAGTCAAGAGAAGAGCCCAACTGGGCAGAAAGGTGAGGATGTGAAACCTGAATTTCATGTGGAATCCCTTCTGCTTGCCCTCTGGATGATATTAGAACAAACCACCATGACAAACATGTTCAAACAAGAGAGAGAGGTCAAGAAGCATCCTGCCCACAATAAACCAGAGCTAGTGGATCACGGTCCCTAAATACCAGCAGATAAATGAACAGAGAGGCACTGGAGGACAGAGGCCTCCTCCGCCAGGCCCAGATTTGGCCCAAAACAAGCTGTGCAGCTGCGTGTGCAGTAGGAAAACCAGTGGAGAAGTAGGAAGGGAGCGCCTGCATGGCTTCCCAGTTTCTTCTCCTGGGGCTGTGTGACCATGCAGAGCCTTTGTCAACCCTTTTCTCTCCTCTCTCTGCCCCTGTCTTTGCCAGTTGTCTTACAGGTGTCATCCTTTCCTGTTGGAGCCCAGATATGGGTCTATCCATCCATATTTGGCACCATTGTTTGTCCTTTCTTTCTTATCTGGAAAAAAATTTTTTTCCCTATTACAAAAGCCATAAATTTTATTAGGGAATAATTGCTAAATAAAGTATAATCTCATTCCAATCCCCCAGAGAAAACCAGTTGTTAATGCTTTGTTGTGAATTCTTTGACAGCATTTTCTACATAAACACTGGGGTCACATGATTTATCTATTTTTGTCACCTCACATTTTTTGCTCATCAGTGTATCATGGACATCTTTTTAATCAATACCTACACAACTGCAACATCACTGTTACTAGACGTACCATAATTGATTTAATAAGTCGCCTCCTATTGGACACTTAGGTTTTTTCTGATTTTTCACTGCTATAAATGATACTGCAAGAAACATTGTTCCAGCTAAACGTTTGCTCACATGCTTAGCATGTATTAATACTTAAGGTAAATTTCTTAGCTGTAGAGTCCCCATTTTCCCTCTCATGTCCCACAGCACAGGGAGCATGAGGGTGCTCCAACCTAACTCCCATTTCTTGGTTATTGATTAGATAGATCCAGTTCTTTTTTTTTTTTTTAATTTTTATTTATTTTTTGGCTGCATTAGGTCTTTGTTGCTGTGCGCAGGCTTTCTCTAGTTGCAGCAAGTGGGAGCTACTCTTCGCTGCGGTATGTGGGCTTCTCATCGCAGTGGCTTCTCTTGTTGTGCAGCAAGGGCTCTAGGTGCATGGGCTTCAGTAGTTACGGCTCGCAGGCTCTAGAGCGCAGACTCAGTAGTTGTGGTGCAGGGGCTTAGTTGCTCCACGGCATGTGGGATCTTCCCAGACCAGGGATCGAACCCGTGTCCCCTGCATTGGCAGGCGGATTCTTAACCACTGCACCACCAGGGAAGTCCCTAGACAGGTCCAGTTCTGATGATATTGATATATCTCAAAGCACAGACATGACTGACATTCTCCAACTCTAGTGAATCTAGTAGCCCTTCAACCTTTGGTTTCACTGAGCTCTGCCCATCTTCCAGATTTCACTGATAGATGACTCATACAGGTAGTCTTCTTTTCTTAATCTTTTTCTGATCTACTTTCAAGACACATAATTATTGTTTTTCTCATTCCTAGGAATTTTTTGACGTGTGGCCAGTCCTGATGGGTGAGGCTCCACCCTACTCTGGTCCCAGGACTCCAGATGGAAGGGTAGGTCTCTCTTTAGCCTGTCCAATATGATCAAATGTTTAATGAAATGCAAACGAGTAAGGAACTGTAGGCCCTGCTGAAGTTTCTTGACCACTTAGATATTTATCTTCTCTGGGTTGGGTTGTCTCCCTTGAAATTATGATAATTCCTCACAATTGCTCAAGCCCTGTAATTTGCAAGGTATTTTAATATCTCACTGGAGTTTCACAATAACCTGGTGGGACTGACAAAGGAGGAATGAATATTCTCATTCCATAGATGAGGAAAGAACTCCAGAAAGATCAAGCAACCTGCTCAAGGATCCACCCAGCAGGAAAACTGTAGACAATTAAAGCTGCAAATAATCTTAAAATCTAATCTAAAATGTACACATTGATAGCCAGAAGGTCAATTCCAGCCAATAGATAAATATGTTTGGCTACATAAGTTTTCTTAGTTTTTCTTTGTTTTTACTTTAAAACAGTTTTGAATTGGCAGCTTAGCACTTAAAAATCAAGGTATTTCTGATAAACATCCAGATTCTCAGTTTCTTTTCAAAAGGTGGCAGATCAGTCAAAACTGGACCCACAGACCTGCAGGGTAAATTTGATTGGAGCTGAGTAGCAGCCACCTCCTTGCAATGTATGGCCTGAACTCTCTAGTTTGCACAGTCCCTCTTGTACACCCCTGGCGTCCTCCTCTCATTTATGTTTCTATCAGGTCTCTCTTGGCACTTCAGTTTGTGACCTCTGGTTTCCTACTACTGCTACATTTTAAAGATGAGGCATAAACACTTTAGAGAAGCTGAAATGAAATGTGTGGGGATGTAAAGATGCAGCAGGGTAAACAGACCTGGCACTCGAATGGCCTATAGAACCTGTAGAATGACAGAATGACTTTAGCTGAGGCCACATAGAATAGGTAAGCAGCAGAGTCGTGTCCTGAATTGAGTTTTAGTCCAGCATTCTTCCCACAAAACCTTCCAGCCTGTCTGAAATCGTATGTCAATTTCTTCTAGGAGGCCTGATTCCCCCCAGCCAACACTAACCCTACCCAAAATAAAGATAAAGGACAACGTGTGTATGTGTCTGTGTCCCTCTGTGTGTGTGTGTGTGTGTGTGTGTGTGTGTGTGAGACAGACTTTATTTAATCTTAATTCAAACTCTAGGGATTTAGAATTAACACCCTTGGCCTGTGAGCTTCATATACACACCAGAAAAGATTTCAGCCTTGGAATCTAAACTGTCTGTTCTGCTTTACCCAAAATGACCTTTATAACCTGCCCCTGTCCAGTTTCAAAATACTCTTTGGCCCACACAATTTCATGATTTCATTTGGGAAGACTGAGTCTTCAAGGCTTACATCATGTGCTGCTGTCAGAAAACTATTTGGGGACATTTTTCCTTTTTACGTACAGCTTTTTGTGTTGGCATAGTTGAGATGTTACTACTGAGCTTTTCATCTAATTCACATATGAGCTGGACTTGTTCCTAAAATTTAGAATTCTAGGAACTATATAGAATAGAGATCACCATAGCTTTCAGACACCACCAACTTCAATTAATTTGTTTCCCGGGCTGCTTTAATATTCAGCTCTCTGAGCTGAGCCCTGAGGTCAGAGGTCATCTCCAATTCCAGGACAGCCAGAGAAATATCAGCCTCTATCTAACTTATCCTTTTGCCTTCTAACATCACTCTCACACTTTATCTGCCACATTCACATTAGAAATACAATCTTCATCTGGATTTTGACCAATTAACCTCCCCAAATCTTGGTTCTGAAGTTCCCCCAAAGCAACTACGCCTTACTTCATCTCCTCTTAAAAATAAAGCGTTGTGTGTGTTTTCTAATTATGAAAAAGGCTAAGTAGACTTCATGGGGAAAAAAAATAGCACTTCTTTTAAAACTGGTATATTTCCATGCATGATGATTTGGCTCTGGCTGTATGTGGCTCTTTCAAAGACCCTGTGTTACAGCGTCAGCTGCTTAGGTGCAAGGTGACAAAGGCACTCATTGATGGCTTGGTTTTGACTTTCCAAAGGCTGGTGAATTCCTACATGAATATGGCCTTGAAAGCAATTGGCTGAGCTACAGTGTGTGGAAAAAGTTCTATTTACCTAAAGCACACTGAATTTTTTGTTGCTTTCTGTGAAAGCAAAATTGATTCTCCTGTGGGTTTAAAAGAAAAAAAGTCCATTTCTCACCTTTCTAAAGGAATCTCATGGAGACCCCTGGGTAGGGCAGTTTACCAGGCCCAGGGAGCCAGCAGCTTCCCTGGGAGAGCAGTGAACAGCCCAGGCCCAAGAACAGATGGCCCTGAAGCAAGAAGGCCATCTCCCCCTCCCAGAAGGAAACAGCTCTACCAAAGTCCCAGCAGATAATGTGGCCACCTTTGATTTCTAGAACCGCCCATAGGATATGACCTCACTGTTTTAAAATGTTCTTACCGCAATGTATCTATATTTATTGAAAAAATAATACATGAGTGTAGAGAACAGCTCACACCATACAAAAGAGGACAGCACAGAAATCCAGTCTGCCCTGAGGCAGCCACTGTGCCACTGTGAGCGGTCTACCTTTCCCAAATGTCCATGGACATTCCTGGGTGTGTGTATGTATGTGTGTGTGTGTGTGTGTGTGTGTGTGTGTGTGTATATATACATATATATATATGTATATACACACACACACACACACACACACACACACACACACACACACATTCCACCACCACCACCCTTGACAAGTGTGATGATTCTATTTTGTGACTTACCCTTCCCACTTGCGTATATTTTGGCATCTTTCCCTATCAGCACAGATACAGCTAGTCGCTCTGGAGACATGCAAAGTATCCACTATGTGCAGGCACTCAGTTTGCTTAACCATCTCCAAGTGATAGATATCAGCTATCTCCAGACTTTTTAAAGCAGTCTGGTTGAGAGCCCTAGATGGGGAAAACAATGCTGTTACCTACATTTGGGAATATAACTATAGGATTTATTAGCATATGTAGAATTACTGGGTCAAAGAATATGTGCATTTTAATATATGAGAGACTATCTACCTATGCTATCTCTCCAACCATAGTCTGAGAATCATAGCTGGAAGGGGCTTTAGGGATTCCCTAATTCAGTTTTTTAAACTCCCGGATTATCTTTAGAACCCAAGGCTCCCACAGTGGCTGCCTGGGCCAGGGGTGAATGGGGGCAGAGGAGGACAGGACAGGGAGTGAGGGAAAACCAGGAGAGGTGCAGGATCTCCATGTACCCAACTCTGCTTCCATTAGGGCGGCATTACTTTCCTCTGCTCTATAGGATTAGGGCCCATGCTTTGTTAGGGGAAAGGGTTCTGCTACTTGACACCAACAACAAACAAACACCACCAGTTTTACAGCTGGGGAAACTGAGGCCCAGAAAGGACACATAGTGGAACCAAGACCAGAGCCTGAGTCTTTGCACTCTAGATCTATTCCTAACTCCATTTCATCGTGCTGTGGGGCTCACCTGGTCTTCCCTTGGATGCTTCCTACTGCAGGGAGCTCACACCTACCCTGGAGCAGCCGATGCCATGGGAGCCGCTCTAGAAGGGGTTCAATCACTGTAGCTGCTTCCAATGCTGGGTGTTGAGGAGCAGCCTCTCTCTCCCTCGTGAGCCTGAAGAAGGTCACGATTGCCCGTCAACTAGACACCCTTGACTAGATGAGGAATTTTCCTCTGTGGAGGTTCTGAGTCAGGAGGCCTGGATGGGGCCCAGGTATCAACATTTAAATCTCTAGGGCAATAGTTCTCAAAATAACCTGTAGTAGAGGAACAATTTTTTTTTATTTCCAATGTATTTTGGACTGATACTTTTCAAGATATGATAAAAGTCTATTATGCAAAAAATAAAAATTTTCAAAGACACACATAACTTGTCTTTTTTAAATTATCGGTTTCAACAGACCTAACCTAACTCAGTCAAATTGCTGTAAAAGTTTCTAAACACTGACTGACAATTTCTGTTTTTATCTCATCATGGAATAGTAACAAATAGTTTGCAGACTGGTACCAGTCCAGGGACCACACTTTGAGTAGCCCCCATTCTAGTGAGGGTGCTACAGAGAGGAAATCACTATTTTAAGCTATTAACCTTAAGTGACAGCAGAAAGAGCTCTGAGCACAAGAGTCAGGGGCCAAGGTTCTGGTCCTGGCTTACTGTCTTACTATAAATGAGTCCTTTCCTCTCTCTGGGTCTCAGTTCTCCTATTTGTAAAATGATTATTACTAACCTGCCCATCACGTTCCAGAAAGGTAATGGATTTTTCCCTGGAGAGCTAGGGAAGAGGAACCACCTGCCAGTATCCAACCCCATGTTAGGAATTCATGTAATTGAACAGATCTAATTTAAGAGAATAGGGGTTTTAATGGTGTAAGGAGGTGGGAGGGATGGAAGAGGTGGAATGTGAGTTGGGAGGCATGAGGGATGATTGGGAAGGCAAGTCTGGAAGAGCTGACGCAGCAAAGAGCAGCTGAGTGGAGGAGTGAAGGAAAAAGGGGGCCGTGACCATGGAGCTGACCCCACATGGAAGATGGCTGGGTTGACGATGATGACAAATGGGACAGAAGCCTCCTTCCACCTCCCTCTCTCACTAGACTCCACCAGCAATCTTTCTCTCTTTTTCCTTGTACTGAACCCCCAGATTCCCTTGGAACACTTCCTATGTCTCTTCCCAGCCCCAGATCCCAGCCCCTGCCTGGCCACTGTGAGCTGGTTCCAAGGAGGAGCACACTGAACCCTGAGAGTCAGCTGAGGACAGGGAGTTCCAGGGGCACTGGGGCACGCCCTTAGAAGGTCAGGCTGGTGCTTCTGGAAAACCACAGGGCACAGGAGAAAGAACAAAGCCTTTCTCAAGGACACACCCCTGCTGAAGTACTGTCTCAGACTCTGAAGAACTTTCTCTATCTCTTTTGCCTAGGAAATCAACTTTTACAAGGTCATTGACTACATCCTGCATGGCAAAGAAGACATCAAAGTCATCCCGTAAGTCTCTTCTCAGAACATGTAGAATTGCAGGCACGTTATCAGTGTCCATAAGATACTCATTCCAAGATCGACACTAACCAAACCCAGGAAGGCCACACACTCTGTTCGAGGCAGGGAGAGCAGTAAGGAGGCAGTGCGGAAGGGTGGAAAGACCATGCAGTTTGGAAAATGAGGCTGGATTCTGACTCAGCTGCTGTGAGTTCAAGTCCCAAGCCCAGTGTCAATTAGTGGCCCGGGGACTTCCCTGGTGGCGCAGTGGTTAGGAATCCGCCTGCCAGTACAGGGGACATGGGTTTGAGCCCTGGTCTGGGAAGATCCCACGTGCTGCGGAGCAACAAAGCCCGTGCGCCACAACTACTGAGCCTGCGCCCTAGAGCCCACAAGTCACAACTATTGAGCCCACGTGCCACAACTACTGAAGCCTGCATGCCTAGAGCCCATGCTCCACAACAAGAGAAGCCACCACAATGAGAAGCCCGCGCACCACAATGAAGAGTAGCCCCTACTCATAGCAACTACAGAAAGCCTGAGCACAGCAACGAAGACCCAACGCAGCCATAAATAAATAAATAAATTTATTAAAAAATAAATAAATAAGTGGCCAGTTTGGGCCTCTCTATAGAATGAGGCCATGGTGTCTGATCACGGCTTTTCAATGATTTTCTATGGAGGCACATCTGGGGCCTAATGCAGAGGGTGAGGCAGAGGCAGGAAGTTGGCAAAGAAAGTGACTCAGCCCCCAAGGAAAGCTTATTCTCTCTCTCTCTCTTTTTTTTTTTTTAAATATTTTTTTATTTATTTAGGCTGCCACAGGTCTTAGTTGTGGCATGCAGGATCTTTAGTTGTGGCATTCGAACTCTTAGTTGCGGCATGCATGTGGAATCTAGTTCCCTGACCAGGGATCGAACCTGGGGCCCCTGCACTGGGAGCACATAGTCTTACCCACAGGACCACCAAGGAAGTCCCGGAAAGCTTATTCTCTGATGTCTTCTTATATGACCTAGGAGAATAATGAAAAGGCAAGAACTCCCAGAGGGTGAGGCCTCCAACCTACCTGCAGGTGGTGGAGGCTCAAAGGCCATTTTAAGATTTCAACAGTCAAGAACGTTTTTAGTATCAGCTTGTACTTTTTGATCAGTAGAGCACTCTCCAAAACTTAGCTGCCTTGTTACCTATGTGAATCCTCTGTGGGTACCAAGAGCCACCCCACAGTTCTGTCTGAGGCTTGGCTCTCTTTCCCAGCTGAACTGCAGACTCCGTGAGGCTGTGATCAGCCTCTGTGGGAGAGCCTCACCTTTGGTCTCTTTTCTGGTCCAAATGAAGGGATGTATAGCAGATCACCTTAATCCTTAAATAGTGGTTGTGAGAGGCCACAACTGCTGCCAAACAATTTTGATAATCCTGTCACTCAGATCACTCAGTTCTCTGGTTTATCTTTTACTGGTTGGGGATGAGAGACTGCTTCAGGTTCCTGAGTTTCTAGGTTCTCTCTCATCAGTCCTGTTTGCATGAAGACTGAGTCTTTCCTAAACTCGTCTCTTTCTTTTTCTTCCTTGTCAACTGCATATTCTGCCACCATTCTGTTTTCTAACCACTTCTCTAGAGGTGCCAGTTTATCAAACTCATTGTCTGTATTCTGAGTTATCACAGATCACAGTTCTCCCCAATGTCTCACCACTCCTCACCAAGTATCACACCCTTCTAGCCTCTGATAACATCCACCTTGCTGCCTTCTACAGTGTGGCTGTATCCACATTGAATTTAATATAAATTCTTAGAAGTAACTTAAAGAGATTATACTATGATGCAGCACGGAAATAAAAAGTGCCTTTGAATGGCACAAAAAGCCAGGAAAAAGGTATGAAATATGATAAAAATCAATACCTAAATCTAAAAGAGCTCTGTTGATATGCATAAAGTAATAATTATAAGTTCAAAAAGCACTGTATTACAGATTAATTGGCAGAATATTATCTTTCTCAGTTACATATAAGAAATGGTTCTTAGGAATTCCCTGACCATCCAGTGGTTACGACTCCACACTTCCACTGTAGGGGGCATGGGTTCCATCCCTGGTAGGGAGCTCAGATCCCGCAGGCCACATAGCACGGCCAAAAAAAAAAAGAAAGAAAAAAAAAACCAGTTCTTGTAAGAACTGTTGAGTTCTGAGATATATGTAAAGAAATACCATATATCCTATTTACCAGAGAGCTATCTAAAAGATAAGAATACAGAGAGAATGAAAGTAAAAGAATGAACAAAAGATATGCCTTGCAAATGATAATCAAAAGAAAACTGATGTAACTATGTGACTATCAGATAAAAATAGGTCTCAAGGTGCATTAGTAAAGGGACTTCCCTGGTGGCGCAGTGGTTAGGAATCCGCCTGCTAGTACAGGGGACACAGGTTTGAGCCCTGGTCCAGGAAGATCCCATATGCCACAGAGCAACTAAGCCCATGCGCCACAACTACTGAGCCTGTGCTCTAGAGCCTGCGAGCCACAACTACTGAGCCCACGTGCCTAGAACCCGTGCTCCGCAACAAGAGAAGCCACCGCAGTGAGAAGCCTGCACACTGCAAGGAAAAGTAGCCCTTGCTCACCGCAACTAGAGAAAGCCCGCATGCAGCAACGAAGACCCAGTGCAGTCAAAAATAAATAAATAAATTTTTAAAATAAAGAAATAAAGAAAGAAGATTTTTGTTATTAGCGAAAATAACATATTTATAAACAACTAGCATATTTTCATTGTGACCAGAGAACACTTCTGTATGATTTCAATCGCTTGAAATGTATTGAGGTTTGTTTTATGGCCCATTTTATGGCCCATTATATCACCAGTTATTGTAAATGCACAGGTATTCTTGAAAAGACCGAGTGTTCCGTAGTTTGGGGGTGAGGTACCATGTTCTATATATATCCATTAGATTAAGTTTGTTAATTACCTTATTCCAATATTCTCTATTCTGTTTGTTTTAGTCTGCTCTATCAATGAGCAAACATGAATTTATCTGTATATTCTTATATTTCTGCCAGTTTTTGCTTTTTTTTTTTTTTGAGGCTTTGTTATTAAGCATATACACATTTGTAAATTCTTCCTGGAATTGAATTGACCTCTTTTTCATTAAGAAGTGACTATATCTCTACTAATGCACTTTTTTAAAAAATTAATTTTATTTATTTATTTATTTTTGGCTGCACTGGGTCTTCGTTGCTGCGCGCAGGCTTTCTCTAGTTGCAGTGAGCAGGGGCTACTCTTCCTTGCAGTGTGTGGGCTTCTCATTGCGGTGGCTTCTCTTGTTGAGGAGCATGGGCTCTAGGCACACGGGCTTCAGTAGTTGTGGCACATGGGCTCAGTAGTTGTGGCCCGTGGGCTCTAGAGCACAGGTTCAGTAGTTGTGGCACACAGGCTTAGTTGCTCTGCGGCATGTGGGATCTTCCCCCACCAGGGCTTGAACCCGTGTCTCCTGCATTGGCAGGTGGATTCTTAACCACTGTACCACCAGGGAAGGCCCCAGAAAAATCTTCTTATGTTTGGAAACTAGAAACTATTTTTCTGAAAAAAATAAAAAGGAATACACTTCCATATAATCCATGGGTAAAAGAAGAAATCAATGGAAATTATGACATATTCTGAAAGAATGAAAATATTACATATCAAAACCAATGTGATGCAGTGAAATCATGCTTAAGGTGAAATTTACAGTCTTAAATATTCATATGAGAAAAGAATACAATATAAAGTAATAAACTCTGTACCCACTTGTATCAGTCGGGGTCCCAGCAAATAATAGGCATCACATTCAAATTAGGGTAATTCAAGGAGGCTTTACTTATAAAGGGATGAATTATAGAGGTGTGGGTGGAATGAAGGAAACTAAAAGAGAATATGCTAGTAGTGAGGTTGTTGTAAGCATTCCTGGGCCCAAAGGAAATTTCTAGAACCTGGAAGGAGAAAGTGTCACGTAGAGCAGGGCATCTTGAGAGAAGTGTTGCCTTTCAGTCAAGAGACGCAGTAAACCCAGAGCAACCCTGCCAGGGGGTACCCAGGGAAATAAATAGCCTGACCTAACTGTTCTACCTGCCTCTAGTTTTGGCCAGGTCTCCTCATTGGGCTAAATTCAGTCAGAAGCTGGAAGGCCAGGCACCCTATTGATGGAGTCCACACAGATTGGCCTCCTGGGACAGGGAGGAGCAGGTTGGAGAGTGGATCTGGAGGGGCAGACAGAAGCTATCCATCACATCATCTCAAGAAACTAACAGCAAACAAGCAGATAAATAAACCCTCCCCAAAAGAATAAAGATAAGCCCAGAAATTAATGTAATATTAACAGAATAATGAACAAATGCCAAAAGCTGGTTTCTTGGACAGATTAACAAAATTGATGAATTTCTGGCAAGACTGAGCAAGAAAAATAGAAAATCAAATGAGCTGTATCAGGAAAGAAAAGGGGGATAACCACAATGACACAGAAATTAACAAGATAGTAAGAGGATATTATGCCAAAAATATTTTAAATCTAGATGAAAGAGGCAAATTCCTGCAAAAATAAAACCTACTAAATATAAATCACAAAGAAATAGAACACCACAATAGTCTTATAACAATAAAATACATTAAAACCTTCCCACAAAGATATTCCAGGCCCAGATGCCTTTAGGGGTGAGTTCTACTAAATATTTAAGGAAGAAATAATGCAATTCTCATACAAATTATCCAAGAGACTAGAATAAGAAGTGGCTAGCATAAACTTGATGCCAAAACTCAACAAAGACTGTATGAAAAATGAAAATTCAGACCAAGCTCACTTGTGAACATAGATACAAATATGCTAAATAAAATTTTAGCAAATAATAACTAAAAAGGATTATATATCATGACCCAATTGGGTATATTCCAGGAATGCAGGGCTAACATTAGAAAAATGAATAAATACAATCTGCCACGTTAAGAGAAACATGACATAATTATCTCCATAGAGGAGAACTTTCTTAATCTTCTAAAAGTAATTTTTCTTTTAATGTCTGAAAATACTAAGTATTGACAGAGACGTGGAGTAAAGGAAGCTCTAATATACTGCTTATGGGAGTATAAATTGGCATGATCACTTTAGAAAACAGTTTGGTCTTACCTGGTAAAGTTGAAGACATGCACATCTTATGACCCAGTATTTCTACTCCTAGAACTAGCACATGGAATTGAATGCGCATATACACCAGAGTGTTGGAAGCAGCAGTGCTCATGTTAGCCTCGCACTGAGGGAAATGTCCATCAACAGTTGAATGCATAAATTATATGCAATCTTACCAGGGAAAATGGTTGAAGTCAATCAAACAAATGAATTCCAGCAACATGAAAAAGAAGTCCAATGAAATAATGTATGCACATTGATTCTACCTAAAACAGGTGAAACAGGCTACAGCAAAACAGGCCACAGAAAAGCAAGAATCATAACACTGGGACAGTGGTTACCTTTGGGGTTTGGCAGAAGGTTGCGAGTGACGGGGGGTCAGGTCAGAGATTTCCAAGGTACCGACAAGGTTGTTCTTTCTTGATTTTTTTTAAAAATAAATTTATTTATTTATTTTTGGCTGCGTTGGGTCTTTGTTGCTGCACACGGGCTTTTCTCTAGTTGCGGCGAGCGGGGGCTACTCTTCCTTGCTGTGCGTGGGCTTCTCATTGCGGTGGCTTCTCTTGTTGCGGAGCACGGGCTCTAGGTGCGCGGGCTTCAGTAGTTGCAGCACACGGACTCAGTAGTTGTGGCACACGGGCTCAGCTGTGGCTCACAGGCCCTAGAGCGCCAGCTCAGTAGTTGTGGCGTATGGGCTTAGTTGCTCCGCAGCATGTGGGATCTTCCCGGACCAGGGCTTGAACCTGTGTCCCCTGCATTGGCAGGCGGATTCTTAACCACCGCGCCACCAGGGAAGTGCCAGGTATAGTTTCATAGGTGTTCACTTTCAAACAACTGATGAAGTTTTTAATGCATTTTTCCATGTGTGTATATATTTTTCGCAATAAACAATAAAAATAATACCCAAAATTGTGATATTTCTGTGTGGGATAAATAAGTATGTAAAGCACCTAGCTTAGTGCTTGGTATGTGGTAGGAGCTCATCCTAGATGGGTTTCCCTCACTCTACATGATATTAAGCTAACTCTCTGTATGTAAGTACTAATGGAGGGAAATGACGGCATCTGTTTTTGCTCAGCAGCCAATAACAATCTGTTGCATGAATTTTGTCTCTTTTCTTAGGGAGTCAAACTCAGTGTGAAATTAATAAAACTGATTTATCACTTTTTTCTCAGTGTCTACATTTGGACATTAAGATGCTTAGCCAAGATTTGGGGCTTGGTCTGGTATAGTAAGTGGGTGCTTGGAGCCACCAGAGAGAAGAGGGAGGGTAAGATCCAGTTTCAAGTTTTTAGTCCAACTGTCCCTACATCAGAAGTTACCACTGGGGGCTTCCCTGGTGGCGCAGTGGTTGCGAAACCGCCTGCCAATGCAGGGGACACGGGTTCGAGCCCTGGTCTGAGAAGATCCCACATGCCGCAGAGCAGCTGGGCCTGTGCACCACAACTACTGAGTCTGCACTCTGGAGCCCGTGAGCCACAACTACTGAAGCCCACATGCCACAACTACTGAAGCCTGTGCGCCTAGAGCCTGTGCTCCGCAGCAGGAGAAGACATCGCACTGAGAGGCCCTTGCACCGCAGCGGGAATTGGCCCCCGCTCTCCTCAACTGGGGAAAGCCCGTGCACAGTGACAAAGACCCAACGCAGCCAATAAATAAATAAATGAATGAATGACTGAATAAATAAATAAATAAAATCTATTATTTTAAAAGAAAGAAAAAAATTTAAAAAAAAAAAAAAAAAAAAAAAGAAGTTACCATTGTCTTTGGCCTTTACAGGAATCCACCTCCGGACCATTGGGCTTTAGTGAGCGGTCTTCCCACTTATGTTGCCCAAAATGGCCTGGTAAGTAATACAACTTTGAAGGGGGAGAGTTTTGAATCAGGTGGAAAGGTGAAGGGATTTCAGATCAAGAGAGTGGGAAACACGATGGGAAGTCTGTATCTCTAAAAGCCTGGTTCTCCCATTTCTCAATTCACTCGATGGTTGGTCCAAGGGGATGCGCAGAGAATTGACATTTGAAGAAATATGAAACACACAGAGAAAGAATCCTCAGATGGAAAGGTGCACAGTCTCAGTGACAACTAAAGATACTTATGCAAACGTCAGGGAGAAAGTCACAAGTGGCTGGTCTACCAGGCTCACCACAGAACAAGTCCCAGCCTCTCATTCCAGAGACTTAGTTGCCACTCCCAACCCCCCGCCCCGCCACATTTCCAGCCACACAGCAGAGCTCAAATGCTCTATCTCCCCCCATGCCCTACCTGCTTGGGGTGCAGGGTAGAGTGAGAGTATCTCCTACCCTAGGGAGAAGGGTCATAGCTGCACATCACCCCAATATTTGAGCCTGCTTAT
Organism: Physeter macrocephalus; assembly: GCF_002837175.3. Lineage (NCBI taxonomy): Eukaryota > Metazoa > Chordata > Mammalia > Artiodactyla > Physeteridae > Physeter > Physeter macrocephalus. The sequence goes on along the minus strand of NC_041221.1, from coordinate 144,911,939 downwards.
CTCTGTATCCTTCCCCAGGCACACACTACACAGTGGTGTTCCTGTATCAGGGTGTTTATTTATTGGGCATTTTCTATGTGCCAGGTGCTGTGGTTGGCTCTGGGGATACAATGATAGATGAATCAAAGAGTTTCTGTTCTGAAGCTCATCATCAAATGGGAGATATCTTTATGAACAGATACTGAGACTATAATGTGATAAGGCCAGATAGAGATGTACATGGTATATTCTAGGAACACAGAGTAGGAAGCATCTAAACCAGCTTTACTTGCCAGAGTGTTTTGGTCTGAGTTTTAAAATAAATAGGGGTTAGGCAGGTGGGGCAGGAAAGGGGATTGCATGTGGAGGAAACAACATGGGCAAACAACAAGGGCTTGGAGGTTTGAAGCGACATAGAGTGTGCAGTTCCCTGTTGCTGGAGAATTAGGTTTGAGACAGGAAGATGGCAAGAGATGAGGCTTGAGAGGGAGGGAGGGGCCAGATCACAGTAGCCTTGGACACCAGGTCAAGAGGGTGGGACTTTAATCTACTGGCGATGGGTTTTTAAGCAAGAGGTTGGCACAATGAATTTTCATTTTAGAAAGAAAACTCTGAACACTCTCTAGAAAACAGATCTGAAGGGACTAAGACTGGAAGCAGAGCGAAAAGTGTGTCCTTACAAACAAGAGATGAAGAGCATCTCAACAAAGGCAAAGGCAGTAAAGAACACTAACTCTCTTCATTGCTAACAGCCATGGAGTGCTTATGATGAGCCAGGCAGTGAATACATTTGCTGATTTAATACTCATGACTCAGACAGAGATGAGGTGGAGAGAGGGAGATCAGGGCTCAGATCTAACACTGAAAGGGCTTTGTGATTGGTTGTGAGCAGAGAGGGAGGGAGAGAAGGACCAAAGCCAATTTCAGGCTTCTAGACTGGACAGATAGTGCTGCCACCAGGTTTGGATGTAAGATGCTGAGATCAGTTTCAGACAAGGTGTGACAGACTTTTTTTCAGAAGCAAGTGTCCAGCAAGCAGCTAAAGAGATGACTCTGATGCTGTGGAGCGAGAGGAGGGATGAAGATAGAGATTTGTGTCAACAAAAGGTAGAGATCTATACTGACTACACTACAGACAATATGATAGTATATCTGGTCCTTGACCACTTTGCTCCTAGGAGCAGATGGTACTTGAAACCATGAATGTGGATGAAGTCACCAGGGAGAGTGAGGGAGACTGGGGGTAGAATGCTGGAGGATGCCAGCATTTAAAGATTGGGTGGAGGAAGAAGAGTGTGTGAAGGAGAATCAGAAGAAGGGTTCAGAGGTGTCTGGAGGCCCAGGAGAGGGTAGTGTCATGGAAACCAAAGACGTAGAAAGTTTCGACAAAGAGAGAGAATAACAAATGCAGCAAAAGTGATCCAGTGAGATAAGAACCAAAAACTCCCATTGGGTTTGGCAGTTAGGAGGTCATGGGTGGCCCTGATGAGAGCAGGCTTGGTGGCAAGGTGGAGGCAGAAACCAGCGGGTGGTCTGCTGAGGTGTGGATGGGTAATGAGAAGGTAGAAAATGCAAGAGAAGGAGGAGAAAGCCTGATGGTCACTACAAAGACCACATTGGGTCAAGGGAGGATTTTGTTTTCAAGGTTGGGAGAGAATCAAGCATGCCCATGGACTGAGGCTAAAGAGCCCTCAGAGAGGTTAGAAGTCAGGAGAGAACTATAGTAACTGATGGAATTGGCCCAAGGAGAGGCCAGAGGTGTGGTACAGTGGATGGGCAGTCTTGAACAGGAGCAGGGACAGCTCATCCTCTCAGACAACAGAATGGTCTGATCTACTGAGATAGGCAGGGTCAAAGCAAGCTCACATGGTACCTTTTTGAGAATTAGAAAAAGTGCCCCTTCTTGATGGATGAAAAGAGAAAGGCTAGGGCCATTGTTCTGCAAGTCAAGAACAGGCTGGATTTCAACTCCCAGTTACCCTCTCAGCCAGATGCCTTTGTGCAGTGCACATGCTACACAACTGTATACAGTGGCCCCATGGGCAGGACTCTGGAGGGATCAGATAAGTGTTATCTGCAATGATAGGGTAAACTGGTCCAGTTTTCAGGAGAGGAATCTTGCAATATAAATACAACCAGAGCTACAGCACGTTTTACTTCTTCATCTGCTGTGAAGTTTACAGCACAAGGAAAAATTCCTTCCTGACAAAAATATAATTGATTCAAAGATGTTTAGAGTAGCATTATTTACATTAATTTAAAAAACTGGACATAAACAAATACTCAACAAAAGGGGGCAAGAAAATGCGACACCTTACTATAAAGCTACAGTCATCAAAACAGTATGGTACTGGCACAAAGAACAGGAGAGAAAGCCCAGAAATATGCCCACACATACATCATCATACGTCATTGTTGTATGATCAATTAATCTACAACAAAGGAGGCAAGAATATACAATGGACAAAAGAAAGTCTCTACAATAAGTGGTGCTGGGAAAACTGGACAGCTACATCTAAAAGAAAGAAATTAGAACATTCTCTAATACCATATACAAAAATAAACTCAAAATGGATTAAAGACCTAAATGTAAGATCGGACACTATAAAACTCCTAGAGGAAAACATAGGCAGAACACTCTCTGACATAAATCACAGCAATATCTTTTCGGATCCACCTCCTAGAGAAATGAAAATAAAAACAAAAATAAATAAATGGGACGGCATTAAACTTAAAAGCTTTTGCACAGCTAAGATAACCATAAACAAAATGAGAGGACAACACACAGAATGGGAGAAAATATTTGCAAATGAAGCGACCAACAAGGGATTAATCTCCAAAATTTACAAACAGCTCATGCAGCTCTATATCAAAAAAAAAAAAAAGACAACCCAATCAAATAAATAGGCAGAAGATCTAAATAGACATTTCTCCAAAGAAGACATACAGATGGCCAAAAAGCACATTTAGCAATATTGATCTGAATTCAAATGAACTACAAGGTAGGGGGTATCTACCAGTTTCCATTTAGGATGAATGTATTTTAAAAGGGGCTACCGGGCTTCCCTGGTGGCACAGTGGTTGAGAGTCCGCCTGCCGATGCAGGGGACACGGGTTCGTGCCCCGGTCCGGGAAGATCCCACATGCCACGGAGCGGCTAGGCCCGTGAGCCATGGCCGCTGAGCCTGTGCGTCCGGAGCCTGTGCTCCGCAACGGGACAGGCCACAACAGTGAGATGCCTGCGTACTGCAAAAAAAAAAAAAAAAAAAAAAAACAACAACAAATGAACTTATATACAAAACAGAAACAGACTCATAGACTTAGAAAACAAACTTATGGTTACCAAAGGGGAAAGGTGAGGGGGGAAGGGATAAATTAGGAGGTTGGGATTAATATAGACACACTACTACATATAAAATAGATAATCAACAAGGACCTACTGTATAGCACAGGGAACTCTACTCAATACTCTGTAATAACCTACATGGGAAAAGAATCTGAAAAAGAATAGGTATATGGATATGTATAACAAAAAAATAAATAAAAGATGAATGAGATATGAAAAAAGCTAACATTAAAAAGAAGAAAATGGGACACTATCCAGCTATTAATAACAACAAATTGTAGGCTTAACTTTCTCAAAGCTTGGAAATAACTCAGAAGTGAAGCAAATGGTAAGAAGTCATGTTTATAAGGCAGTTTTCCTGTTTGGTAGCCTCAGTTAATAATTCAAAACCATCTTAAGCATGTCTACCTGATGAAAAGAATGTGAATGCCTTGGATAAGGACATGATATTTCTGAAAATAGCATGCCCATTGCCCTCAATGGGTACTCTATCAAGTCTAATCATAACTCCATTATTCCTCTTCATGGCTTTCAGATTTGCAACATCATGAATGCACCTGCAGAGGACTTTTTTGCATTCCAGGTAAGTTATTTTTTATTTACTCTCTCAGTCATATGATATTTTTCCCCCCAAAGAGGATTCAAATACATTAGAATCCATCTACTTTACTGGGAAGCAGCCTCAACAAAGTGAAAATGTGAGTGCAAAAAAGTCATGTGCCCATGGAAGTGGGGAGAGAGTTAATTTGGTAAATCCAAGGTCCTATTTGGTTTTAAGGTTTACACCCTTTGCTTTCTGGCCTCGGGACCTTTGCTTATGCAGTTCTCTCCCTTACTACCATCTCTTGTCCAAATCCCCTCTGCCCTTCAATGATAACCTCAAATGCTATGAAACTTCTATGAAGTTTTATTCTGCTTCCCCTGGCTGAATATCATTTCTGTCTCCTTAGGATTATCATGGAATGTTGTTTAGTATTTCATTTGATTTTGTTTGTTTGTATTTTTAAAAAATGTTTGCAGAGGGCACGCTCTGGGCCAGGCATGGGCACGATGCTACACCAGCTACAGAGGTGGACCAGACAGGCATGGTCTTTGTCTTCAGGGAGCGCACGATCATATGGGGAAAGAGGCATGTGGAGTGCTGGTCAGGACAAGAGCAGAGGGACAGAGGAGGGACTCTCCCAGGGGGGCTTGACTTCCTCTGGGAAGAGTCAAGGAACGTGTCCCTGAGAAATTATGTTTGGGCAGTAAAGAAAGGAGAGAGGATTGCAGGAAAGAGAGGGTTTGTTGGAAGGAACCAGAGTAGACCAATGAGACTGAGGGGAGAGTGGTGGGACGAAACTCTAGAGAGGTAGACACAGGCCAGGTCACACAGGGCCTGGAAGGCCATGCCAAGGAGTTTGGCTTTCTTACTCTATTTCCCTTATGTCATCTTTCATGATCCCTCCTTGTCTTTTAGATTAATTCCTCTTGGCCAAATATGGGCTTCCTTTGGTCAAAGGTCGGGGCTTATCTTTCTTAACATGTGCAGCTCTGGGTGCCCTGTCAATATTTCTTGAGTTTAGCATGCTAGGTGTATGAAAACCAAATCATGAGCAGTCAGGAAATAATTAAGATGGAAATAAAAATGACTCATAGCAAAATTAGTGTTTTTTTTCTCTTTACTCCTTAAATAACGTTATGAAAGACCTTAGAGAGAATATCCTTCCAAGGTTAAAACCGTATGCCTTGTGTTGTGATGTTGACCACATCAGTGTGACAAGGCAAATTGTTGCTGAGAGTTGCTAACCTGATTATAACCACAACAGAACTTGATCTTTGCCCAAGTCATCTGATTAACTGTAGTTTACCCACTTTAATAAATAAAATCTAATCTTGTTTTTAGATTCCAGTCTACTGTCTCCAACTCATCCTCCACAAAGTAGCCTGAGTGATTTTTAAAAGAAAAACATAAGTTGCATCAAGTAACTTCCCTCCTTAAAAATATTTAATACTTTCCCATTTCACTTTTATTCACTTCCAATAAAATCTGCCTCTTTATCATGGCCTTCAGAGAGGCCGTGATAGAAAAGGTTAGGGAGAGACCTGGGAACTTGAACTCAAGTTTCCTGACTGACAGCCCTATGCTCTTTGGACTGTATTCTACATCCCTCTGAAGTCACTCTCCTACCAGGTGCTGAGTTCAAGTGCTACTTAAATAATAATAATCATCTTGCCACCTTTAAAATCTTGGAACTTTCCAGCTAGAAGACTCTCCAACTCCAGGAAGCCTTCCTTGACTTCCTCCCCTCCTCTGGCTCCCACAGTGCCTTGCAGAACTTCCCACATGCAGTGTGATTGCCTGTTTACCTTCCAGGTGTGAGCAACCTGAGGCCAACACCTCTGCCTTATTTTTCTTGGTTCTCCCATCTTCTAGCTCAGGTTCTTGTACATTGTAAAATACTTGATAAATCTTCAATGAATCAGCGGAAAAAAGGCTAGAAATTGTCTAGTTATCCCCATTTTATAAATGATGAAAGTGAGGCTCAGAGAGATGGGAAATGACTCACAAATGGTACCTTATGACTGACCAAGATATTTCACCTCTATTTTCTCATTTGTTCCATGAGGTACATACTCTTACTACCAGCCCCATCTATAAATGAGAAAATTGAGGCTCACGGAGATAAAACGACATGCCAAAAGGAACACAGAAAGGCAGGTCGGGAGGCAAAAGGTACAGATTATATCCAGTTGATTAGTTCAAAGTTACAAGCATCACCAACATGGCCCCTTTCAAGCCAGTCCCCTGCAGTTAGCTCCTGTATCTGAAAGGGAAACACTACCTCCCTGGACTGTTTGTTTGCATCATTAGATCCCCAATACACAACTCGCTGCCTGGCACATGAGGGCCCTGACATTTTGGGGATGAAAACAGTATAGCTATCTGGCTTATGGCACTCCCACCAGATGCGCAACCTGCTCATGGCGTTTGGCGACTAAAATCATGCAAAACCCAACAAGGTCTAACCTCTTTCTACCCCCTCAGCCAATCAGGGTCATAATGCAGCATGAAGTCCATTACAGATGCCTCTGCAGCCTGGTACCTGAAGCAAACTTACTCTGGCTCTTCTCTTGCAGAAAGAGCCTCTGGATGAGTCAGGATGGATGATTAAAAATGTCCTTTCTATGCCAATTGTGAACAAGAAGGAAGAAATTGTCGGGGTGGCCACGTTTTACAATCGCAAAGATGGGAAACCCTTTGATGAAATGGATGAGACCCTCATGGAGGTACGGTTTTTGAGGAGGCCTCTAGACGTGGTATTCAGAGTTGGCTCACCAACGAACTTGGCTTCCAGAGCCGCATGGTGGGGCCCTTGTGTGCTGCTGCCCCAGCTCAGGAGGGATCGGAGCTCACCTTGTAGACACTTTCCTGACTCAACATTTATTCTCTTTGCTCTCCCTTCTGGACTGCAGCAGTTGTCAGAGAAATTTATATTCCCTTTTTTAAAAAATTAACAAACTTTACCTTTCAGAGAAGCTTTAGGTTCACAGCGAAATTGAGCAGAAAGTACAGAGAGTTCACTTATATCCCATGTCCCCACATATGCACAACACATTCACTTTTTGTGAAATTATTAGACATCAGGATGGTGCTTCATGTGTGTTAGAGATTTATTCAAAGTGCATTCCCATCCATTATTTCATCTTATCCTAACAACATCTCTTTGAGGAGGGCAGCACACAGCTAATCAAACCCATTTTGTAGCTGAGTAAATGGAGGTTTAGAGAGTCTTGCCCTAAGTTACAGAGGCAGGATCAAACCTGGATGTTCTGCCTCTGATTCTTCCTTTCTTTCCTTTCAGTCTTTGGCTCAATTCCTGGGCTGGTCTGTCTTAAATCCTGACACTTATGAGTCAATGAACAAACTTGAAAACAGGAAGGATATTTTCCAAGACATGGTGAAATATCACGTGAAGTGTGACAATGAAGAAATCCAGAAAATCTTGGTGAGTAGTGTTTTTTTTCCTGTTTCTACTCTAGAAATGGCTGCTCTGGGGACAGCTGTCCCTTGCAGGGTTACCTCAGTCTTAGAACCAGACCTTGGCTTAACAGCTCTAGAAACTCCATTTTTCTCTGTGCTCAGGGCTAGCACGGTACTAGAGATGGAGTCACCAACCACAGTCCCTACTCTGAGAGGAAGCTCTATCTGACAGACCAATGGACAATGGTCAGCTGCTCAGAGCCTCCCTCCATGAGGTCAGCTCACTTAGAAGACTCAATCTTTCTGAGCAAAGAAATAGTTCAGAGGGGGGTTAGATGTTTGTAGGAAGCCCTCACATAGTTTCATCACTGTACAGTATATAAGGTAATTTCACACTTATGATGCTTACAATAGCCCAGTAAGGTGGGCAGGGAAAGGATTTGCTTTTTTTGGCTGTACCACATGGCATGTGGGATTGTAATTCCCTGACCAGGGATCGAACCCACACCCCCTGCATTGGAAGCTTGGAGTCTTAATCACTGGACTGCCAGGGAAGTCCCAGGTTAAGAATTTTTACCCCCATTGTAGAGATGAAGAAATTGAGCCCCAGAAGGGGGAAGTAATTTGTCCCCAAATCACCCAGCTTGCTAAACAGGTCTCATTTAACATTCAGGACAGTGAGCAAATTATGAAAGAGCTGCCTTGGGAGGTAGTGAGCACCCCATCATGAGAGGTATCTAAGCATAGGCTGGGTGATCATATATCAGGGAAACTATAGAGGACAGTCCCACCTGGGTGGGAAATTGGATGACAGGCTTTCAAAGATATGTGAGAATCAGTGATCCACCATTCCTGGGATTTTGATCTCAAAGAGATGAAGATTTTAGAAGTAAACAGAATTAGCCAAAGGGCATTGGATATGATGCCCAGCTGAGTTCCCAAGACTTTGGTTTATACACTGCACAAGTTGAAACAACATAAGCCAATGTTTTCAGAGGGCATTTCTTAAGCTGGGAAGATACAACAAATTGATCATTTTGATCCCAATAACTAATAAATCCAAAGGAGAAAACATCAGTATGGATGAACTGACCCATATGGTTTGCTTGTCTCAGTCCATAATTTTAAGCCAAATGATGGATATGTAGACCCTATGGAGGCATAGCTTCAGTGAACCAGTTAAAAGTTAATAGACTATACTCTACATCAAGAAATCCGAAACCAGTTATTGGGTCCAGGTTCCCCCCTCCTGAAGCACGTGGGGAAATGGGCCCAGAGAGGGAAGGAACTTGTCTCAAGTCACACAGTAAGTGAGAGAAAGAGCCAGGACCATGAGCAAGGACTCCAGACCCCCAGTCAGCGATAATAACAATATCAACAACAGCATTACTTAATTTTAGCACTTACTATGTGCTAAGCACTGCTCTCAGTGATTTACATGCATTATTTAATTTAGTTGCATATATGTTTTTGGAAATGACTTTGCATAAGGGAATTCCCTGGAGGTCCAGTGGTTAGGACTCTGTGCTTCCACTGCAAGGGGCATCAGTTCGATCCCTGGTCTGGGAGCTAAGAACCCACGTTTAAAAAAAAAAAAAAAGACTTTCCATAATCTAATTTTAACTTGCCAGTTAAGTACTTTTATTATCTCCATTTTACAGATGAGGAAATGGGAGATCCAAGCCAGTAACTGGCAGAGCTCGAATATGCACGAACGGCTCCATGGCTCCAAAGCACATGACCTTGAATTTACTTGTCAATAAATGTTGAATGACACCCTCTCTGAGTTGGTAGCTCTGTTGAAAGAACTTTGGTGGAAGAAGAAAAAAGGAAATGGAAAAGTAGAGATATATTTAGACCTTAGATGTAGTAAACTAATTCTTTTCTCTGCTATTTCGGGCCCCGACAGAAAACCAGAGAGGTGTATGGGAAGGAGCCGTGGGAATGCGAGGAAGAAGAACTGGCTGAGATACTGGTGAGCTGGGCAGCAGCTGGCCCTGACCTGTTACAAGCGCAGGGTGTGCCCCAAGCATGGGCGGGGAGTGTCTCTGCCAAGCATGACCCTTGCCACTCTGCTCTGATCCTTCCAGCGGACTCGGGATAGGGACAGGGCTTGGGTGGGGGGGATAGGAGAGGGACCCAGGAACTCTTCATGTGTCCCAGTCACTTGACTCCATGTTTCACACAGCAAGGACAGCTGCCAGATGCAGAGAAATATGAAATTAATAAATTCCACTTCAGCGACCTGCCCCTGACGGAACTGGAGCTGGTGAAATGTGGAATACAGATGTACTATGAGCTCAGGGTGGTGGATAAATTTCACATTCCTCAGGAGGTGAGGTCAAAACAAACGTTTGATTTCCCTTTTTCTTTTCCCTGTTTCTTTTTTGCTTGTTAAAAAAAAAAAAAAAAAAAACTCAATCTGTAAACTGCCTTAAAAAGAGTGTACCCTCAGCTTTTAGGATTTAAAGCATTAGTCACATCGCACAGATGCGTCATTTATCAGAAAAGAGACACATGATTCCTCTGAACTGTGGTGTTTCTCAAGGTGGGTACTGAGGCACTGAGTTCTGAAGACTATGGATAAATGGGATGCCAAAAACGGTCCTACAGTCAAACAGAGTGGGAAAAGTGGGTTAAATCCATTTAAACAGGACTTTTTCCCCTGCAGGATTCCTTAGGTGTGCTGGGCATCTAGGGGGATGGGGATGGACACAAAGGTGGAGGTGGGGGGTATATCGCGTGCAGAATTTCCCAGACTTCTTTGATTAAAGCAGCGGTTCTTAATGTGTTGCCCCAAAGCACATCAGCATCACCTGAAAACGGATCAACACGGGTGCACAGGCACGCGCGCGCCCCCCCGCCCCCACTCCTAGCTGTAAGGAATCAGAAACTGTTTTCACAAGGCCTCCCCACAGCCCGGAGCGATTCAGACGTGCACTCAAGTCTGAGAACCACTGATTTAAAGACGCCTTTGATTTTTCTCCCGTACAGTTCCTTTAAGCTTCTCCCAGGGCCTTGTTTCATAACCACGTCCATTGTCATAGTACCTAGCAGTTTGCAAAGTGCTCTCACAGCCTTATTGCATCTATTGCTAGTTCCCACATGTAGTCCAGGGCGGGGGCTGGAGCATCTGGGGTTCAGCAGGCAGCATCCCCCCCCACCATCCCCCAGCCTTGGCGCAATGTTGCTGCCTCACTGATGTGCATGTGTTCGCAGGTCCTGGTGCGGTTCATGTATTCCCTGAGTAAGGGCTACCGCAGGATCACCTACCACAACTGGCGGCACGGCTTCAACGTGGGGCAGACCATGTTCTCCTTGCTGGTGGTACGGGCGGTGGCGGCATCTGGGCGGGTGGTGGTGGGCAGGACCGCGGGCGGCTGCGAGCTCCTGCCACACTGGGACGACCTCGTGCAGCTCCCCTAGCAGCAGCGGCATCATTCTTCTACTTACTGCTTTTTTTTAAAAAAATGCAAAAAGAGTACATGCTTAGCATAAATGAATTCCGACAGAAGTATATGAAATAAAAAGTAAAAGAAAGCTACATTCTTCTCCCACCCCCAAGCCGGTATTTGGAGAAAACCATGACACAACTCCTTCTCAAGATTTTCTTCTAAGAAGCATCTTCTAAGAGACATATTTGTTCACACACACATACACAAAGTTTATTTTGTTCATAACCAATTAAATATTATTATTCTGTAACATGCTTTTTTCATCTGAAAATATATAAATATATCGATCACATTCTTTAAATATATTTTTATTGTGGTAAAATATACATAACCTAAAATTTACCATTTTAACCATTTTTAGGTGCACAATTCAGTGGCATTAAGTATGTTCACAATATTGTGCAACCATCACCACTCTCCATCCCTCGAAATTTTCCAGCTTCCCAAATAGACGCCCTGTCTCCATTAAACAACAATATTAATGCAGCTCCCCATTTCCCCTGTCCCCAAGCCCCTGGCGACCACCATTCTACTTTTTCAGTCTCTATGAATTTGATTATAGGTATCTCACATAAGTAGAATCATACAGTATTTGTCCTTTTGTGTCTGACTTATTCCACTGAATGGTTTTAAGGCTTATCCATGATCTAATTTTATGGCTTCAGAGTATTCTGCATTGTTTAAGTAGACCATAACATCTTTACCCAGCTCCCCTATTGTTGGACATGGGGGTTGTTTTCGATCTTTCACTATTACTACTGTGTCCTTGGATGGACATACCTATGTGTATGTATCAATCTTTTTGTCTCAGAGGGTTTGCAGTTTCTATATTTCATTTAAAAGTGTTTTCCCATCCAGGTTATGACACACATCTCTGCCCTTGCCCAGCCTCCTCACCCTCATTCCTTTCCCTTGTGGCTGGAATGGTCAGGGAAGAGTAAACACTAGGGCCAGGAGGCAGGAATTCTGGCTAGGCTGTCATTGAGGGTGAAAAACACACCCCTTAGACTTGATTTATTTCTTAGAGTCACAGAGTCAGCATCACCTCCCCAGGGCTCTTTCCACCCTTGACTCCAACACCCTGCACAAACAAGGAGTTAAGTACTTGCAAGACGCTCAGGGAAAAATTCTTCTGGGCTATGCTTGCATCGGTAGATCAGGTTTGGAAGGTTCGCTTTACCAGTCTGGTCACGTTCAAAAACACTCTAAATCCTAAAACTCGAGGGCTGTCAGTTTCTCAACAATCACCCAGTCTGATGCCCTCCACCTTGAGTGTGCACAATGAGATATTGAAGCCCAGAGGGAGATGTGACCAGCTAAGGTCACTCAGGAGTAAGGTGACGCACCAGCCCCATTTGCCTGGGACTGTCCCAGTTCTAGCACAGAAAGTCCCACATCCCGGCAAACATCTGGTCACCCTGTGGCGCCAGGGGTCGAGCCAAGATCAGACCTATGTTTCCAAGCTCCAGGCCCTCCCCCTCACACCTGTGATCTCAGCCCTGCTTCCGCCCCCCACAAGAAAGGAGTGAGTGCTATCTCTGACTGCTCTTCCAGACTGGAAAGCTGAAGCAATACTTCACAGACCTGGAGGCCCTGGCCATGGTCACCGCCGCCTTCTGCCATGACATTGACCACAGAGGCACCAACAATCTCTACCAAATGAAGTGAGTCAGTGCTTACTGGCCCTCCTCTCTACCTCCTGCCTCCAGGATTGATTACCTAGATCCGAATGGGTCTCAGATAGACTCTCTTGCCAAGGAGAAGTCCCGCAGTCCACAGCTTCCCACTTCCCCCTGCCCTTTGGATCTGGGTAAACTCCTGTGATAGACAGAATAATAACCCTCAAATATGTCCACACCCCAATGCCTGGAGCCTGGGAATATGTTGCCTTACGTTCAAAGAAAACTTTATGCCTGTGATTAAGTTAAGGATGTTGAAATATAGGGATTATCTTGGGTTATCCAAGTGGGCCCCACATAGTCAGAAGGGTTCTTATAAGAGGGAGGTGGTGGGGATGTCAGAGAGGACAGAAGATGCTACACTGTTGGCCTGGAAGATGGAGGATGGGCCACAAGCCAAGGAATGTAGGGGGCCTCTAGAAGCTAGAAAAGGCAAGGAAACAGATTTTCCGCTACAGCCTCCAGAAGGGAAGCAGCTCTGCAGACCCATTTTAGACTTTGAACTCCAGAGCTGTAAGATAATAAAATTTTATTGTTTTAAGCCATTCAGTTTGTGGTAATGTGTCAGAGCAACAACAGGAAACTAATATATTAAACTTCTTCACTCTTCTCCTTCCCTTGCTACCTGTTGAATTAATTCAAGCCAAGATGTTAGTAACTGAGAACAGTTCATTTATTCACCTTGGGTTTATAATGCTCCTAACACCAGTGTGGTAGGCCCTAGGCTAGGCAAAGGAGGTACCACGGTGAGCAAACCAGACACAGTCCCTGTCCTCACAGAGCTTATATTCTAGGTAGTCTCTGAAGCAGAGTCCTTGAACCATGTTCTGGGGGACCCTCGTGACCACCTTGTGGGCTGGGCAGAGCAGGGATGAGTGTGATACCCATATTATAAGTGAGGAAACTGAGGCTCTTCCCAGGGCCCACAGCCTGTAAGTCATTAACAAGCCCTAGAACATGCTTCTCTGAGTCTTCTCAGTTCTTGCCTGCTGCTCCAAATTTAGAGATTGTGTTTACATTTTACCTCGTGGGAAGCTAAGTACTGATCTCAGTGCTTGGCGCATAAAAAGGGCTCAACAAATATTTATTGAATAAAGACATGAATAAATATATTGCTTGTGGGAATTCAGTGGCTTCCCCTAAGGATCAGGTATGGAGGATCTGGGGCTTTGTGATGTTCAAAGTACGGCCCAGTGCCAATGTCTATGGATTGGCACTGGGCCAATAAGTTTCTAAAATTGCATGTGGCATTGTATTTGTGTCTTTTTCTGGGGATAAGGGTCCACACTTCTAGGGAGTGCACGACCTCAAAGAGGCCCAGAGTCAATTGTGGAGAAAACGAAAGGCTGAGGGTCAGGACACCTGCTATCTAGTCCTATTTCCCACTGTCCTACTGTGTGGCAAATTCCTTCTTATTCCTGAACTTCAACCTCTCTGCCTGCAGAATTAGGAGGTGACAGGAATGGATGATGTTTTTAACCTTCACCTCAGCCATTTCATACTGATCCCCTCTCTCTCTGTGTCTCTCTCTTTCTCTCCCATTCAGATCCCAGAACCCACTGGCCAAGCTCCATGGGTCCTCCATCTTGGAAAGACACCACTTGGAGTTTGGCAAAACATTGCTGAGAGATGAGGTAGGATGAGGGCCCTCTGCACTGGCTTTGGGGCCTGAGAAGGAGCCCCCATCTCACAAGAAGCCTGAGTGTGGCCAGGCATTGGCCTGGGCTGCCTCTCCCATCACCTGGGACGGCCATCAGTAGTTCAACAACTTTACTGCCAGCATCACTTCTTATATCTCTCCTATGGTTTTCTCTTTAGAGCTTGAATATCTTTCAAAACCTCAATCGCAGGCAGCATGAGCATGCAATCCACATGATGGACATCGCAATCATTGCTACAGACCTCGCCTTGTATTTCAAGTTGGTGTTTCTTCTTCATTTTAAGAATAACAAAGAAAAAAAAAAGAAAAAAAAAGAATAACAATGATTAGGGAATTCCCTGGCAACCCAGTTGTTAATACTGCCATGGGCCTGGGTTCCATCCCTGGTCGGGGAACTAAGATCCCACAAGCCACCCAGCGTGGCCAAAAAAAAAGAATAGCAATGATTATAATGATAATGAACACCACAGTTCTAATTGATTTAGTATATGCTCTGTGCCAGGCACCATACTTTTGCTATGGACACATGGACTCTCACTACAGCTCTATGAGTTAGATATTTTTACCCCCATTATACAGATGGGGAAACTGAGATCCAGGGGAAGATTAGCTAAGATCAGATAACAAATCCATGGTAGAGTCTGAGTTAGAACTTAGGTCTTCACTTCCAGGCGTTGGTTCTTTTAACCTTTTTTTTTTTTTAAATTACGTTGTTTTAATTAACCTCTGTCTGAAACAGCCAACATTAGAAGGCCAGGGGTTGCCTTATTCTAAGATGTGCTCCTTTAACAAACTGGTGTGTTTTGTAGGAAGAGGGCGATGTTCCAAAAGATCGTGGATCAGTCTAAGACATATGAGACTCAACAGGAGTGGACGCAGTACATGATGCTGGATCAGACACGGAAGGAAATCGTTATGTGAGTTGAGACAGGGCTCAAACCCTGATCCCCTTAAGCCTGGGGTCATAAGGCAGAATTCTGCACTGACAGGCCTTGCTGCCTTCAAGAGAGCCCTGGGACACTTTCCATTATGGAGGCCTCTGACATATGAAACAAAGAAGTTATGACAAAACAGCACTGCAGAAATTGTATGTTTAATCTTTACTCTAACACAAAAATACAAGACAGTATACTATCATTTTACTTCTTTGTATACAGAAAGTACACTATTTGAAGTATTTCTATCCTAAAATGCAGAATTTTTGTGGTAAAGTGATGTAACTTTAAAGTTTTTGATAAAGCATAGAGCATTATACCAATTATGGTTTGAGTGATAACTAAATGTCACTCAAAATCTGTAGGCTTAATTTCTTAAGTGTTCTTTTATTTTTATTTATTTATTTATTTATTTATTTTTGCGGTACGCGGGCCTCTCACTGCTGTGGCCTCTCCCGCCGCGGAGCACAGGCTCCAGACGCGCAGGCTCCAGACGCGCAGGCCCAGCGGCCATGGCTCACAGGCCCAGCCGCTCCGCGGCATGCGGGATCCTCCCGGACCGGGGCACGAACCCGTGTCCCCTGCATCGGCAGGCGGACTCTCAACCACTGCGCCACCAGGGAAGCCCTTAAGTGTTCTTTTATACACGGCAATGGCCTGCAAAACAACTGT
This sequence comes from Physeter macrocephalus, assembly GCF_002837175.3. Classification (NCBI taxonomy): domain Eukaryota; kingdom Metazoa; phylum Chordata; class Mammalia; order Artiodactyla; family Physeteridae; genus Physeter; species Physeter macrocephalus. The sequence continues at coordinate 144,896,249 of NC_041221.1, read as the reverse complement.
GCAATTCACAAATTAGTTCCATGATTTGTGTGATATTTAGTGCTTTGCTGGCATGAGGTCTGGTAATGGGATGCAACTTTAAGTTTTCTGGTGAATGTCTTCTTTTAGTTTCTCTCAGTGTGCTTCCATGATTCACTTCAATTGATGATGGGGTGAGAAGTGTAAATCTGAGGCTTTTCTTGAATATGTGGCCCAAGCCAATGGGTCCCTTGGCTCCCCTGTGACAGGTCCTGGGAGTTGATGTCAAAGGAAACAAGTCCTGACCCAGTACCCAAAGAGGTGTTGTTAATTTATCCCCAGATGCTTCTGTGGAGATGAGGTTTAATTAAGTCACAAATATTACAAGTCCCTGCAACAGAGAAGGGGCAGCTGCTGGGACAGGCTCAGGGAAGACTAGGCAAGTGGCCAGTCTTTCCCTCAGCTTTGAAGTTGTCCAAGCAGGCCTCCCCAAAGGTCCTCCCATCCTGGGGAGCAGTGTGACCTGCACCACTGAACAAGGAGGCACACACTGGCTACAGCTGCTCCCGGGCAGACCAGGAGCTGCCCTGCTGGACATTTCAAAATGGTGCTGCAGAAGAACTGAAAGACTGGAAAGAACACCAAGTTCTTGGACAGGGGGTTTATTATTAGAAAAGCTGTCTATTCTCCCTATTTAGTTATTCATTTAAAGTGATTCCAAGGAAAATATCGACTTTATTTTGGGGAGAATTAGGAAGCCAATTCCAAAATCCTTATGAGAAATAAGTATGCAAAAAGAGCCAGAAAATTCTGAAAGAGAAAGGAAGTAATAGGGACCAGCAGAACTGAAGGCAGTTCAGTCCTAGGCATGAGAAGGACAGGTCAATGAACAGACTCAAAAGACAATGCCTGGACTTCCCTGGTGGCGCAGTGGTTAAGAATCCACCTGCCAATGCATGGGACACGGGTTCGAGCCCTGGTCCGGGAAGATCCCACATGCAGTGGAGCAACTAAGTCCGTGCGCCACAACTAGCGAGCCTGTGCTCTAGAGCCCGTGAGCCACAACTATTGAGCCTGCGTGCCACAACTACTGAAGCCCGCGAGCCACAACTACTGAGGCCGCATGCTGCAACTACTGAAGCCCGCACACCTAAAGCCCATGCTCCGCAACAAGAGAAGCTACTGCAATGAGAAGCCCGCATACAGCATCTTCGCTGCTGTGTGCGGGCCCCCTCCAGCTGCGGAGAGTGGGGGCCACTCCTCGCCACGATGCCTGGGCCTCTCACTGTGGTGGCCTCTCCCGTTGCGGAGCACGGGCTCCAGAGCACAGGCTCAGTAGCTGTGGCACATGGGCTCAGCAACTGTGGCTCACGGGCTCCGGAGCGCAGGCTCAGCAGCTGTGGCCCTCAGGCCCAGGTGCTCCCAGCATGTGGGATCCTCCCGGACCAGGGCTCGAACCCGTGTCCCCTGCATTGGCGGGCGGATTCCCAACCACTGCACCACAAGGGAAGCCCCATTTGTTTATTTTTTGCTTTTATTTCCTTTGCTTTAGAAGACCAATCCAAAAATACGTATATATTGCTACAATTTAGGTCAAAGGGGGTTCTGCCTATATTTTCCTCTAAGAGTTTTATGGTTTCTGATCCTGCGTTTCAGTCTTTAAAATTCCAGACTCTTAAAGAAAAGCTTGTCTCTTTGTTTTTAAATGGGTGATGCGCTGATGGTTGATACGAAAATTCTATGCTATTTAGATTCCTTTACACTTAAAGAATGATATAATCATTTTAATAGCAAGATGTCAACTTAAAAATGTACAAGAAGGTAAACATTTTTCAGAATTCTTCAGCTAGGCACTCAGTGAAAAATGCTGAAGATCTATAAAGCAGGGTTCTCAATCTTAACACTATTGACATTTGGGGACAACAGCTCTTTGTTATAGGGGCTATTCTGTGCATTTTAAGATTTCACTTACTAGATGAAATCCCTGGTTTCTGCTCACTAAATGCCAGTAGCAGCCCCTCCTCCCCAGTTGTGACAAGCAAAAATATCACCAGACATTGCCAAATATCCCCGGGGGCAAAAACTGCACCTGGTTGAAAACCACTGCTGTAAAGCAGTCTTGGATTTGGTCCATCAATTAGGAGATTAGACACATAATTAGAGCTGCTTCATACCTGGGTACATTGTACCTGTTACACACTTGTGGCTCCGGCACCAGAGAGTCTGGGTTCAAGTCTCAGCTCTCTCACTTTTTGTTGTTTGACCTTGAGTAGTTTACTTCACCTCTCCGTGCCTCAGTTTTCTCATCTGCTGAAAGAGGATACTGGTAGTACCTACCTTATGGATTATCACAGGGGCTGAGCTGAGACACGTGGAATGCTGTGCAGCGTTGCTCACGGCAGGTACGGTGTTAGGCTCCTCCTGTGGTATAAAGAGATATATGTATTTGGTCTTTGTCCCCATTTCCTCACTCAGAGCTCTAAAACCCTTGATAGCAGTAAGAGTCAGGCTTGGCAGGAGTGTCTTTTGTTCTAATGAAGCAACTCTTGGTGGGACCCCAGAGGGCTTCAGGGTAGGGGCTGATCACCAGAAAGATGAAGCCTTGATTAGAAGCTTGGAACTTTCAGCCCCAGCCCAACCTCTGGGGAGGGGAGAGGACTGGAGACTAAATTAGTTACCAACGGCCAGTGATTTAATAAATCATGCTTATGTGGTAAAAGTGCCATTAAAAACCTCTAAACAACAGAGTTCGAAGAGCTACTAGGTCAGTGAACACATCTACATGCTGGGAGGGTGACATGTCTGAAAAGGGCATGGAAGCTCTGTAGGCACCCCCGACCCCATACCTTCTCCTATGCATCTCTTCCACTTGGCTATTCCTGAGTTATATCCTATATAATAAGAGTTTTCCAAAGTTTTATGGGCTGTCCTAGCAAATTTTTGAATCTGGGGGCTGTGGGAACCCCCTGACTCTGTAGTCAAGTCAGAAGTGTGGGTAACCTGGGAACCTGATACTTGCAGCTGACTTCTGAGGTGAGGGTAGCCTTGTGGGACTAAGCCCTCAAACCTGTGAAGTCTGATGCTAGTGTCAGAAGTGAATTGTATTGGGACTTCCCTGGTGGTCCAGTGGCTAAGACTCCGTGCTCCCAATGCAGGGGGCCCAGGTTCGATCCCTGGTCAGAGAACTAGATCCCACATGCCGCAACTAAGAGTTCGCACGCCACAGCTAAAAGATCCCACGTGCTGCAACTAAGACCCGGAGCAGCCAAATAAATAAATTAAAAAAAAAAAAAAAAAAAAAAGAAGAAGTGAATTGTATTGAATTGAATTGAATCGAATCAGAGGACACCTAGTTGGTGACAGAATTGGTTGTTGTGAGGAAGAAACCCAACACCCCCCTCCTGTGCTCTGATTATCTTGGAGTACTCACCTCAACCCTTGAGGCATCTTAAGCCGATTGACTTTTGTGAGTCTCCTGCATTACTATCTCTTGGGTCACCCCACTTTAGTGTGTTTACTGTAGGACCAAGATGTTACAGTACCTCCAGAATCGGGGTGTGACTTCCACTCGTCATTAAACCCTTTACGTCTCCACCTAATTGCAGGTCTCACACTGGATAGTCTGACCAAACCATGCACTGGAAGGTTTCTGTGCATGGATTAGAGATCCTCTAGTGGTGGAATGTGAGACCTGCCACCTGCCACGAGCTCAGAATGGCGATTACATTTTGAAATGGTTGGGAAAAAAAAAAAATCAAAAGCATAATATTTCCTAACAAATAAAAATTATAAGAAGTCAAATTTTAGTACCCATAAATGAAATGGTATTCTTGTATGGAGGGCCACACTATGACTTTTGTGGGTCACAGGCACTTTTGCCTTCGTGGCTTCTTCCTCCATTTAAATAAGTAAATAAAAATCATATTTTATGACTGTGTTGGTATAAAGACAAATATAATCCAGGCTGAAGTCATTCATTATTCATAAATTTACTATTACTATATTCTTTTTTTTTAAAGAAATTAAGATTTAATATTTTCATGGGCCCCTAAAAGTATCCTGAACCCTAGGCACTGCCTAAGAGATAAGTGACCCTGTCTTTTTTTTTTTTACTGAGCAGCCCATCTTCCCCTCCCCCATCCATCCTTCCATCCATTCATCCATCTGGGAACGAATATTAAGAATTTAGAAACAGCCCCTTGCCCTCTGACATGGCCCACACTCTGTCTGTGGACTGTTTCTCCCAGGGCCACTCTCACCTTTTGAGATGGACCGCATTCCATCTACGGAATGTGTACCTCTCTAAATAAATCCACTTCTTATCTATCACTTTGTCTCCCACTGAATTCTTTCTGCCACGAGACATAAAGAACCTGAGCTTCAGTAAGTCCTGACACCAGGAACTAAGGCCCCCACCCAGGCGAAGGATGGAGTGATGATGTGGACCCTCCTGACTTCAACTAAAGCTTGGTCTCTGTCTACCTTCGCCCGATTCTATGCTGAATTCTCCTCTGCTTAAGCCTTCTCGTGTACCCTTAGTTTACGCATGCACCCTTAGTTTAAAACTTCCCCAATTTTGCAGTTGGGGGAGACACTACTTTTGGAAAAGATCCCTGGTGTTCTGCTTACTTGCTGCAAGTAATAAATCCTTCCTTCTCCCCCACATCCCCCTCCAAAAAAAGAATTTAGAAACATTGTTTGCGCTTGAAGCCAAAAGGCAACCACTGTGCTAAATACATACTTCTAATATACATCCGCAAATAATGAAATAGTGGCCAAGATGCTCAAAATCCTAAATCACTCTCCTCAAGCAGCTGTAGTCAAGCAGCAATTAAGGGCCACTTTAAACCCAATGAGCTCATCGAGGCTCCAACCTCAGCTGCTATCTGACGTTAGGCACTCACTGTGTTCAAGAGAGTGGAGCTTTGGGAAGGATTGGACGGAAAGTCTGAAAACCACGAAGACACCGAAAACACTGCAAACCAAAACTCATCAATCCCCAACAACGTGGGGCTAATGGCTTAAGAGTTGTTTCAGTGGTAAATGCCTCCAGGGCGGCACTCCTAAATCCTAAATCCTCAGAATCTATCTGGGGCCTGGCATGCAGTAAGCATTCAGCAAAGTGTGCTTGGTGAGTTAACAACCTCCAACCCCTCTCACGCCCTGGGCCACGCAGCTCAGGCCTCACCGGTCACCTACCCAGTCACCCTTCCAGAGACCGGATGCCAGGCGCCAAGTGACCTTGTCTTGACTTACCTGTGGCTGCTTTCACATTGCGATGATGAAACTGAGTAGCTGCTATTGAGCCTACATGCTCTGCAAAACCTAAAACATTTACTATCTGGCCCTTTACAGAGAAAGTTCGTCAGCTCCTGGTTTAGTGTTTTACAAATGAAAAAAGTGAGGCCCAGAGAGACAAAGTGACTTACCTAGTGTCACACGGGCATTCGTGGAACATCAAGGACTGGAATCCAAGTCAACCCACCCCTCTCCCGGACACCCACAGATTTCTCAGGCTCCCTTCAAACTTTCCCCGCAGGCTACAGCCTCCAGGCCAGGTGTAATTCCAAGAAGAATCTGAATGCCTCTCAAGGGTGGCTGGGATGCTTTCAGGGGTCAGCCAAGGGTCAGGGAGAAGCGCTGCTGAGCATCCCAGCTGAGTGGAAGTAAAGTTTGCTTTGGGCCAGGTGAGCGGGAGCCCATCCTGGTGACTGTGATGAAGGTGATAATGATGAAGATGAGGACCATGGGGCACTTATAAAATCATGTTACGTGATGGTCACAGTAACCCCTAGGACAGATAAATTGCATTGAACCCTGTGAAACTGCTGACTTACGACAGTTTTTGACCCACAAAATCAGAATTTCGTATGATCCAACCTAATATGCTTATCTCATTTCACCAAAGAACAGAGAAAGACTCAAAGACATTAAGTCACTTGCCCTAGATATGGCAAGTAAGGACAAGAGTGAGAATCTAATTGCTCTAATTCCAAAGCCTTGTACAGAGTTTTAGACTGTTCTCCCATTCAACTCCACCCCCTCCTCTTGATGACTCTCACCTACCTTGGGGATAAGGTTCAAATTTCTCAGCAAGCCTTCATGACTTACTCTTGCTCTCTTCTGCATAATAACCCTGTTGTCCTTTACTCTCTTTCATCCTAAAATCTTCCTCTTCCTCACTTTGCATGTCTAATCTATCCCCAAACCCTGTTGAGTTTGCTTCTTAAATGCCTTGTCTATCTGGACACTTCCTTTTATTGCCACATCCATCTCTTGTCTGGATCCTTGAAATGGCTTCCAAACTGGGCTCCCGGCTGGCATTCCTGTGCTCTCTGTACCGAAGCCACTGTGTTCTCTGTAAAATGCAAATGTGACCCCTTCCACTCTTCAGTGGTTTTCCTGTTGCTCTTAGCATAAAGATGTCCCCTCACCACGGCCTGGGTTCTGTGGGTCTGCCCTGCCCCTCTCTTGGGTCCCCTCTCACCCCCTCTGCCACCTGCTCCCTGAGCTCTTCCTCCCTTCCAGCTCTTTGAGTGGGCCAGGCTTCCTTCCACCAGGGCCTTTGCACTAGATGTCCTCTCTGCCTGGAATGTGTTTCCCCACTGCCTTTGTCACCAAGTTCACTGCTAGACTTCCAGCAGATATCAGCTCCGGGGCCACTTCCTCAGGGAAGCCCTCCCTGACCTCCCAGACTTTCTCTTGTTACATTATCTCCTAAAATAGAACTCCTTTCCTTCAGAGTGTTCGGTTGTTTACACATTTACACATATTTATGCGATACATGTGTGACTCCCCAACACCAGCTCTCTGAGAGCAGGGATGCTGTGAACCAGCCCCTGCCTGACATCTGGCATGCATACACGTACAAGGATGGAGAGACGAATGCTCACTATGGTCACCTGCTGGATGGCCCTCTGCCCTGTGGCAATGCCATGTACCCTCCACCACACCTCTGCCCACGATACCCTTTCTTCTCCCTCCTCCTGGAGAGCTCCTATGCACCCCTCAGGGCCCTGCCTCACTGTCACCTCTCCGAAGGCCCCTGCACGGAGCTAGTTGCTCTCACCTTTGGATTTTTATTTCTTTGCACCTTGTACTTCTTTCTACCATCCATCCCACTTAGCATATTGTGATAACAGTTTTTGTGGGTTTTTTTTCCCCTCTATGTTCCTTAAGTGACTATGAGCTCCCTGCAGGCCTCTCTGGATCCCTAATGCGTAGCATAGCATCTTGGCCTCGGAACACCTAAGGCAGTGGTGCTGAAGTGAATGTAATGCCTTGTCTTTAGGGCACGAGGTTTTGGATTGGCTTTTCTGGTGTCCGGGTGTGTCCCCCATGCCCCCTTCCCCACCACATCCCACGAACGTACCAAATCTCTATCTCTAAAACACTTAGTTGTTCCCCTAATTGCTGGGAGTGATTTTCACATGATTTCTCCAGCCAAGGAAAGTAAACCTCCAGCGCTCTCCTGAAGCCACACCTGTGGGCTTAAAATGTAGACACTGACTGGTAGCAGGGAACCAGTGACTCCTGGATTCACAGCCAAACATTCATTTGCTTAATGTGTTTGATGGTAAACATAGCGCATCTACAACACAACGTGAAGCATCAGGCATGTGTTCTGAAGTTATTACAAAGTATAAAGCTGTTTCTAAGAGATGTATGCATTCCTGAAAACGTACTTACTTAAAGATTTCTATGAGTGTTTGAGGGTTAACTTAATCAAAGATAGTTAAACCTGTTAATATTTGCTAACTCTTCAGGCCTCCCAGACCAGCTTATGTAACCTATGCCAGATACAGCTGGTAAATTATAAAATCATCCAAGCCACTAGTTAGGTTCAGAGCCCCAGCCTTCTCCAACTACTCCTTCCCCAGCCCATACCCATCATCTCACCAAGTCGGGTTGACTCTGCCACGTGAGATTGACCCCGTGCTCTTCCAGCCCGCGGGTATTGCTGCAGGTCAGGCCCTCCTGCCATCCTGCCTGCATTGCTGCAGCGTCTTCCTTCCTTCCTTCCTTCTTTCCTTCCTTCCTTCGTCCCTCCCTCTCCTGTCGGCTCCAACCTACAGGTGCTGCCAAGCAGCTCTGATGAGGTCATGACCTGGCCCTGAACCTTCAAAAGCTCTTTCTGCTTATTGGATACACCTACACTCCCCAGCATGGAATTAAGGCCCATAGTACATGGCCCGGAATTCCCATCCCAGACGCTCATGCCACTACACCCCGACTCTGAAACACATTCTCAAATTCCCCCCTCTTTCTCCAATTCTTTTCCCATGTCCCCTCCCTTCTGTCTTATATTGTACCTACCTATGTAATAATACCTGTCTTACCTTCCTATTATTGTGAAACTCCTTTAAGAATTTATCTTTTAGAGACTTCCCTGGTGGCACAGTGGTTAAGAATCCACCTTCCAGTGGTTAAGAATCTGCCTGCCAATGCAGGGGACACGGGTTCGAGCCTGGTCCGGGAAGATCCCACATGCCACGGAGCAACTAAGCCCGTGTGCCACAAATACTGAGCCTGTGCTCTAGAGCCCGCAAGCCACAACTACTGAGGCCGTGTGCCATAACTACTGAAGCCCGTGTGCCTAGAGCCCATGCTCTGCAACAAGTGAAGCCACCGCAATGAGAAGCCCGTGCACCGCAACGAAGAGTAGCCCCTGCTCACCACAGCTAGAGAAAGAACGCGCACATCAACAAAGACCCAACACAGCCATAAATAAATAAATAAATAAATAATAAAATAAATTTATTAAAAAAAAAAAGAATCCACCTGCCAATGCAGGGGACACAGTTTCGAGCCCTGGTCTGGGAAGATCCCACATGCCACGGAGCGACTAAGCCTGTGTGCCCCAACTACTGAACCTGTGCTCTAGAGCCCACAAACCACAACTACTGAGCCTGCGTGCCACAACAACTGAAGCCCATGTGCCTAGAGCCCATGCTCTGCAACAAGAGAAGCCACCGCAATGAGAAGCCCGCACACAACGCAGAGTAGCTCCCACTTGCCACAACTAGAGAAAGCCTGCACACGGCAACGAAGACCCAATGCAGCCAAAAAAAACAAAAAACAAAACCAAAGAAATCCAAATCAAAATATTTTTTTTAAAAAAAGAGTTTATCTTTTAACCCTTTCTTTCTTTCCTCAATCCCTTCCTCTACTTCTTAATGTAAGGCTTCCTCACAATGACCAGGGTTGCCCTTCTCTCTGAATCACGCATTACTCAATGGGGCAAAAAGCGGTTCTTGGGAGAGGAGCAAAAAATCTTAGATATTACAATGGTCTGTGGCCCTCCAAGCAGATATACAGTATGTCTGTGTTATTAAATTTTCATGGTACAGCGATTATAGGAAAAATGTCTAATAAAAAAGCTCTTTTGACAGTGGAGCAGGGAGGATGATGAGAAAAAGGTTGAGAAACATTGTTCTATATTAGACAGGAGAGAAGGAACTCCGAGGATGTGATGAGATTTAAATGAAATTGATGTCTATAAAATGCCTAGAACAGTGTGTGGCACATAATAGAAACCCAATATATGTTCCTGATCATTGCCAGTGTTTATTGTGCACATACTATACCCAGGCAACCATGCTAAGATTTTCCACACATTATCTCATTTAATCTTGCACCCACTTCATGAGGGAAGTACCAATATTATTACAGATGGGAAACTGAGGCACAGAGAAGTTGGTTTAATTGTTCAATGTCAAACTCCTGGTAACTGACAGAGGCAGGATTTAAACCTCTATTTGATTTCAAAGCCTGACCTTCAGATGCAATGGGGAAGTGACCCCTCTTCTCACCATGGGATGAGGTCACCTTCTAGTAGGGGCAGAGAAAGGAGAGATAGATGGAATTAACCAGATACACAGCCATGACTGGCTCCGGACTGATGGGTGGTGTGCTTGTGTGCAGGGCCATGATGATGACTGCCTGTGATCTCTCAGCCATCACCAAGCCTTGGGAGGTGCAGAGCAAGGTATGCACTCCTCCTGACCCGAGAGAAGGAGCATCCCAGTACTGGTGACAGCAGCCAATGTGGCTTGGATTCTCCAGCTCCTGAGGCAGCCCACCTTTGCTCCATCCTCCTCTGCCAAGACATGGCAATCACCTGAGGACCTCTCCCATGATGACATAAAGTGGGATGGCAGGGCAGGAGAGGGGTTTATGTCTTTGCTGAGCTGGAAACCCACGTGGGATGGGACGGGGGTAGGAGGATTGGGGCTGGGGCTTGACTCCATGGCGGGTGTCTGCCTGTTGCAGGTGGCTCTACTGGTTGCTGCCGAATTCTGGGAACAAGGTGACCTGGAGCGCACGGTGCTGGAACAGAATCCCATTGTGAGTAGAGAAGGGACTTCAGCCTGATACTGGGCATGTGATCTCATCCTGGTGGAGAGCAGTGACATTGCCGTGATGGAGAGATGTGCCTCCTCACCCTTGACACAGGGATGTGTGACCTTACCACAGAGATGACCTTTCCTTAATGCAGTGGTCCTCAGAGTATGGTCCCTGGAGACCACCATCAACCTCGTTCCTTGGGAACATATTACAGATGCAAATCCAAAGACCCACCCTGGACCTACCTGAACAGAAACTCTGGGGGTGGGCCAGCAATGTGCTCTCTCCGAAAGTTTGAGGACCCTGCTTTAAGCTATGCGTCCTTAGCACACTCAGCTAAGTAGTGATTGACAAGTGGACGCCAAAACTTAGATTTCCCTTTCAGTTCCGACAGTCTAGGAGTCCCTCTCCCCTGGCTCTGTTCTAACAGCACAGACCATGCAAGGGGGTGACCTGGTCAAGCTGAGGACCTATCGACGTTGAAAGTAAACTTGGCTGGAACTGTCAGCCGGCTCCCCACCAGACACAGGGAGACCAGTTAGAGGGTTTTTGTTCTGCAAGAATGTTTCATTGGTAGGGTGGGTCCCCTTGCTGCATCAGGCCAGGAGGAGCCCAGTGCAGTTAACTCTTTCTCCCCCGACAGCCCATGATGGACAGAAACAAGGCGGACGAACTCCCCAAGCTTCAGGTCGGCTTCATTGACTTCGTTTGCACCTTTGTCTACAAGGTAAGTCCTTTGCTTTCAAAGGCCCAACGAGATGTCTTTGATGAGCCCGGGATTCCCAAATGACATCAGGAATAAAAAACCCTGGCAAGTGACGAGTGATACTTTACAAAGCGCTTCTCACCTCCAGTGGCATTTGGTCCTCAGGACAGCCCCATAGGAGCTTGTGCGACTGCATACCCAGGCCAGAGCCCGGAGCTTCGTATATCCTAGTTGCTCGATAAATAGTTGCGGGACAAATGACATATTGTGTTTTCAGGCAGAGAAATGGGGAGCATAGCAGATACATGCCTTCCTAACTTCCCCAGCTTGTGGGAATGTGACAGGTCACGGTTACTCAATTGTCAAAAGATAATCTGGAACTTCTCTTTGAGTTTTGGCTCAAAGTTAGTCTCTCTCTTGAGAAACCCACCACGCCCCAATCCATGTTATCTGTGCCACCACCCCCCTCTCATTCGTCCTTTTTATTTTGGCCATGTTACATGAGGAGGCAGAGGTCAGAGAGGAGAAATCACAGGGCCAGGTCACTGGAGTCAGCTACAGACAGCATCACAGCCAAGACGCCTGACCCCTAGTCTAGGGCTCTTTCTGCTGCATCAGCTGAAGCCCTTCTGCTACCAGAGGGCGCACAAGTGCATCTCTGATATAATGCAGACTAACTGGGGTCCTCTGAGCAACAAGGGCAGCATAGTTGACGCTCTCCATGATCATCAGTAATATATGAAACAAGAAAGACTGGGCTAAGTGCTTTACGTGCATTATCACAGCAACCCTATGAGGTACTGTCCTGATTTCATGGTGTCCTGCCCAAGGTCACACAGCTGGTGGCAGAATCTAGGTCTGAACCCAGGCAGCTCTGAGCACAGCTGGCTCTGGCTGAACTCCACAGTAGACCCTGGATTTGCCATTCTTACCTTGTGCAAATCTCCACCAATCTGCATCTCCATTTCTTCACCTAAAAATCTAGGAGTAATGAGTCTCATTTTCCCACCTCGCAGGAGTTTCTGAGGATCAAAGGAGATAAAGCACTTCATAAACTGTCATGTGCTGTGCTCGAAGGCATTATTTTTATTCTTAGAGCTAAGAGACCTTAAGAATCCTCTTCCTATCCCGATTTCACTCAGCAAATATTGACTGTCTTTGTGCCCCAGACCCTGTACTAGGCCAAGGCCACCCCAGTGAATGAGCAGAGATGTCCCTGCCCTCTCCAGCTCACAGCTCTGGGGGCAGACTTGGCAAAGGGGGTCATTACAGTGAAGTGAGAGGTAGGAAGAGAAGGTTTGGGGAGCTGCTGATAGAGGACCTGACTTACCTTGGGGATCAGAAGAGGCTTCCCTGAGGAAATGATGTCTAAGGGGAGGCCTCAAGGGAAAAGAAGGGCTAAGTTAGAGTGTTCCAAAAAAGGCAAGAGCCGGTATGAAGCCCACAGAAACTGACAGATTTGGAACGTCCGGAGGGTTCAAGTTGGTGAAGCGGAAGAGCACTGGGTCCGGAGAGCTTGAAAGCCTTGTGAAGGAGCTTGCGCTGCATCCTGAAAACCAGGGAGTGCCACGGGAGGGTTCCAAGCGGGAGAGGCATGGGACCTTGTGGCCAGAAGCCCTGCCGTGTCGTCACACACACCGCTGGGGACGGAAGCTGCAACGCGCCCGGGCAGCTCCTCCCAGTGCAGACACGACCCACCGTGCTCCACCTGGAACCCGGACCCCAGGGCTCGACTCCTGTGCCAGAGGCTCTGTCTCTCTCTTCCAGGAATTCTCCCGGTTCCACGAGGAGATCACACCCATGCTGGATGGGATCACCAACAACCGCAAGGAGTGGAAAGTGCTCGCTGACGAGTATGAAGCCAAGATGAAGATGCAGGAGGAGGAGAAGCAGAAAAGGCAGGCAGCCAACCAAGGTTTGTGGAAGGGCGAGGACGGGGAGCCCCTACACCCCACACACTGAGCTCTCATGGCGTGCCTGGCGGGGCCGCAGAGCCGCACACACGTGGACCTATTCAGGCCTCCCCACAACCTAGCTGTCCCCATTCTACGTATGAGAGCACTGAGGCCCGCAGAAGTGAAGAGTCATGGCCAAGTCACACCGTGGGCAGCGGCAGAGCATGGTCCCCAAGGCTGAGGCTCCCAGCAAGGATTCCCTGACTGCCCCCAACCAGCGCGGGACAGATTCCAATAACAAAGTGGTAGACATAGGGCCTCTGAAAGCCCTTGAATTTGCAACCCTTGGTCCAAACCGGGTCAAAGGGAAAGCCCGCCGCAGCCTCCTCTCATCTGCTGTGTTCTCTTTCTTGTCTGATTGCAGCAGCCGCAGGAAATCAGCCTGGGGGAGAACCAGGCTCAGGCGGAGGCGCGCCTGCATCAAAGTCCTGCTGTGTCCAGTAGGGCAAGCGGGGATCCACGCCCAGACCGGCCCCACCCTTCACTGGAGGAGGGTACCCAAGCCAGTGGGAAACCATGCACCTGCTTGAGAAGTCAGAGTTATAGGGTTTGAAGACTGAAGAATTTAGTTTACATCTTCCATAGTGGCTTTCAAGGCTCTTTTCGGCTGTGAGCGCTTTTTATTGAGCTACAACCAACATTTTGCCTTTCATAGACTCAGTTAAACATTAGCGCCAGACTCACCTGCTTACCTAGAGTCATTTTTGTTCTTATACTTTCATTTTACAGTACACAAATTTGCAATCATCCTCAGAAGTAGAGAACTGCACGATGGATCCCCACCTACCCATCACCCAGGTTCTAATATCGGGAGTTTTGCCACATTTGCTTCGTCTGTCCTTTTATATTTTTTTCATTTTTTTCTTGGCTAAAATATTTAAAAGCAAATTCCAGACATATCGTTTACTCCTCCACTATACACCTTTAAAGACATATGGGCGTTTTCTAACATAACCACATCCTTATCACATGCAACGCACGAACCCCTAATATCCAGCTGTGGCAGATGCTGTGATGAGCTGCACAGACCCTTTACTGAAGACTTGTGTTCCCAGCAGTGATGAGTGCTGTCGGCAGGCAGCCCCCGGTGTCAGCCCCTTCGGGGATTACCTCATCCGCAGGGAGACAGTTGCCCAAGGGTGGTGGCCCGCACCCAGTGACTGATCCATGCCAGGTGTTAAGGCCGGGCCATCTTGGCCCAACACAGGACAACTCCGCAGCAATAGCACACACATCCAAGACGGAAAGTCTTGGAAGACGCCACTCTTCACTGCTCTCACTGGGAGTAAGTGAGCAAAGGAAAATGTTTCAAGTTCACCCAAATACGGCACACAATTCAAGTTTTCCATATCCTCCGACCAGAAACCGTTGCACAGCCGTCAGTTGGTGAGTGTCTTTGTCCGAAACCAAAATATCAAAATATCTCTTTTAGCACATATATTTAGTGTGCTTGTGTGAAAAAGCGGATATACCAAAACAAGGGAGTCCTCGTTCAGAAGGTGGTATATATAGCTTTATAAAAAGTCATACCGGCAAGAAGCCAGAATGGAACAATGTTATGTGAGGCAAGTCTGAATGGTTCATCATGATCCACAAAAAGTGCTGTAAGAAAGGACTAGTGAGCTCGGCGAGTTTTGGAGTGAGGGGCACACCTGGACTGGGGTCTTCTCCGAGAGATGACACTGCAACCAGAATCCTTTTCCCAGTTAGTAGCCGGCGCGACCCTCAACGAGCACGTAGGACCAATAAAGAAAGACACACCTGGGCAGGGCTGTGGGTGGTATTTTCTTTTTAATCTCCATAGTGTATTTGTTAAGTTTATTTTTAAGCCGATCACTTCACTATTTACAGTACATGAGCATAGAGATTCTACAGTTTTTGTGATGTAAACAATAACTCCACAGTGGGAGTTTGAGAAAAGAAGCCAGTTCTGAAGTATTTACAGACGTTAAAATAGAACTTTATACTCACGGAATAATAATACATAGAGCAATTTGGTTAAATTATCTATGAAACTATAGAATCTGGCAATGTACAAATACAGGAAAACATTTTCTCATTTAGAAGGTAAGACAGATAAACCACACCAGAAATAAAATGGGTACGATGACAACCACAATAATTAAAAGCAAAGAAGTTTTCTTCCTTGCCCTCACGGATAATGTATTTATATAAATAAGGACACAACCCAACAAAATGGAAAAAATATATAAAAAATCCTCTACCAATTAAAAAAAATAGCAAAACTAAAAACTCGATTCTCAATCATCAGCAGTGTCCTTTAAAAAATTAAATTTTAGCTTTCTATTATAAATAACAAAGCAGATGTGTCCCTCTGTGTAGGTGAAATTCTTGCACCTTTCTCAAGAAATGCATCAATGTAATTCCACACACACACAAACACAGGCGTGCACACACGCGCGCGCGCACACATAAATAAGGACACAACCCAACAAAATGGAAAAAATATATAAAAAATCCTCTACCAATTAAAAAAAATAGCAAAACTAAAAACTCGATTCTCAATCATCAGCAGTGTCCTTTAAAAAATTAAATTTTAGCTTTCTATTATAAATAACAAAGCAGATGTGTCCCTCTGTGTAGGTGAAATTCTTGCACCTTTCTCAAGAAATGCATCAATGTAATTCCACACACACACAAACACAGGCGTGCACACACGCGCGCGCACACACACACACACACACACAACCTTGCGCTCACGCACCCCAGGCTGTAGTTACCTTGTTGAGCTTCCTAATAAATAATGCCCCCTACAGTAGTACCCCTGGGGATGCCCAAACCTCACAAGGTTAGTCATTCCCTGGTTTGACCCTGTCACAGAGCCAGGGAAAGCCCTGGCTTCCTATTGCTCAGAATTCTCTAGGCTGCATGGTCACACTAAGAGAAAAGGGTTTGAGTCCAATATTTGGAAATGCTGGAAGGGACCATAGGGACCACCTTGCCCAGTCGATTAAGGCTAGCTACAGACACTGTTTCTTTAGAAACCTGGGGCTGGGGAGAGGAATCTTGTGTTGGTTTCAACATTAGCAGCTGCCTCTGGAAGAAGCAGATGTCCCAAACCAATGCTAATACCATGGCACAAGTAGGTGAAGGGGGTGGGTGTGAATTTCCGGAGCAGACCGCACTGAGCCAGACTTCTGGATGGTCACCTTCCCCAGAAACCATTTGGAAATCCAAGTGGTCCACTTCCCTGGTCCACTGACCACTCTGACCGCACACCCCTTGAGATTTCCAACCTCTTTCCGCTGGAATCACAACATTCCTCCAGAAACAAAGTTGGGAGTAGTTTATGACTTTTTATTCCTAACACAAAAACACTTGACAAGATTTTTAAATACAAAACCAAACAAACAAAAAAATCTATTTGGCTATTCGGTGGACCATACCAAAGGCCATGGCCAGGCCCCCCACAGAATCCTCACATTCAACCTCTTTGCTTGTCCCGAGGGTCCAGTGGGGGGCACAGAGCAGAGGTTCACTTAACAAGGTCAGCAGCTGCGCTGCCAGTATTGCAGTTACAGTAAACCCCTCCTGGGCACCTGGGTACAGGGTCCACTCCTGTCTCTGCTGCCAACAGGATAGCTAGTGCATCACTTCTCAGTCTGCGTGGCTGCTTCTGGGGCTTCTGACTGGTGTTACACTGTGCTCTAAACACACAGTTTGCTCATGACCTTGCATTTCATTCCCAAAGTTGGTGTTGGACAGCAAGGTAGCCAAAAGGATTTATTTGCCTTCCATCTGGGTAGCTGGTAGATACAGTCTTTGGCCACTAGATGGCGGCTAGACGTTGATAAGGCAAAGTGCTGAGGTGGAAGATGCCCAGTCCCTTCAAAAGTCACCCATGAGCAAGGCTGGCAAAGTGAAAAAGGAGGCTTGGAGGATCCTTTGACAAAACGTACAGCAGAGAGGGGGTTCTGGCTATAAAACATGTCTCTGAGACACTTGCACAGCCCAGGGAATGACCACCTGCAAAACCCTATTTTCCGAGCCCCCAGTTCGGGCAGTTGGATTTCTGTGCTGCTTCTGAATGTGCAAGGCATTCTGATGAAATGGAGTACCTAAAAGTCTGTCCCCCAATCTTGAAGCCTCAGTCACCGCTGCTATAATGAAACAAAAAACAAAAGTTGCCCTAAACATATGCAGTGTGATCCATGCCTCCTGTTGCCCCATATGTTTTACAATCATTTGAAAGAAATGTGTGAAAAGTGCCTAAGTTAAGCTGTTTTGAAAAAACAAGTGTATTGCTAGTATTGTCTGCGAGCAAGAGAGAAACAGCCAAGTGCTCACAACATTCGGACTGAAAGCTGTTCGGCGGGGACAATGACGAGGCTCGTGTGAGACTAGACATCGCCACCTAGCCAAGCTGGGGTTTACTTCTCACCACCCCACCAGAAACTATGGCTTAGATCTGTCCTGGGGAGCTGGCCTCCTCATATAAGGTAACTCGGCCAGGACCATGTGGGTCTGAATCCACCGCGGGTTGGTTACCTTGCAGAGAACTCTCACCTTGAATGTGAGCTGGGCAGTCAGAGAATGGAATTGGTTTCGTGGGTTAGTGATGGATTCCTCATGCTCCAGGATGGGAATCTGAGTCTATCAGAGGTGAAAGGGACTTACTTTAGTGCTCATTCCATCCAATATTCCTATTTGTAAATGAGGAAACAGTGGCCCAAGACCACATAGCAAGTAAGAAATTCTGGGTTTCTCACTTTGAGATGGCTTATAGACAAATGACTTGCTCTGCAAACCCATTTCAATCGGCTGTGCTGTTTTCTTTTCTTTTCTTTTTTTTTTTTTTTTTTTTTTTTACAGAAATACGTACCAAGATCGAAAAGCACCACTCTATTTTTAGGGCCTCCAAAGGGCTGGCCCTAGAATGGGCTCTCCTGTGGATGATGTCTAGGAAGGCATCTCTGCTCTCTCCTCCCTCACCAGCCCCTTTCCTGAGCCCCTGTTCCAATCCCTAGGAGAATGCCTCACATAGCCCAAGGAGATCCATATTCGCCAGTGTAGAAACACGGAGCCAGGCTGAGTGCTGTGGTTTTCTCAAAGTGCTTTTATTGGTTCCATGCAAAGTTAGCCTCTGCCTACTTTCCTGGACATTCTACAGCCGGCTCCCAGGGGCCCTCCACCTCACGTGTGTTTTGGGCCAAGGGCATCGCTATGCATGAGGGTTTTCCAGCTCCCGAGCTCTCCCTCCATTTACCCCGTACCCCTGGACTGGGCAGACAGTCCTGGAGCCCATCTACGTGTGCAAATGTCTCAGGGACTTGGGGACCAGCTTAAACATATTGCACGTAAGCACAAACCGGTTTCCTTCTGCCCCAATGGGAAGGATCCCTCTTCTTTGGCCATTGAAACCATTAGGTTCACTTTATTTGCTACTGTACATTCAATTTCTTTCCTTGGTCATATCTGAGGACAACTGCTAAATCTCAAATGGTAAGAAAATACTGCAGTTTTGACATCAGTGAGTCAGACCAACAAATCCTTTGGGGTTGATTCTGCTTCACGGCTGGGATGTCCCATCTCTCAAGCTGCAGGCTCAGCTGTCATTTCAACTGAACCTAAGGCCTGGGATAGGGTTCCAAGCCATCCCTGCAGAAGGGCTGCACTGTCATGCCTTCCCTGCCCCCTCAGTCCGTATATTGCATACACCTAGAAGAAATCGCTCTCCAAACATCAACAAGCACAGGCTTTAGGCAAGAAAGATTTCTTATTGCATGTCTTCCCACATCAGGACCTGGGTACCGAGTCTTTGCAGCTTAGAGCATTCCTTCCTTCCTCTTCCCGCCCTGGAACCCCTGAAGCCCTGCCTCTCTCCTGGGCACATTTGACACGCAAGGCTGTGAGAACTCACAGCAGATGCAGACACCTGACTGGTGTTTTGGGTCTCAAAGCAGTGTTCTGGTTGGGGGGCAAGGTATGATGGGGGGGAAGGGGGTCACCGCCGTAGCTGCACTCCATCCACTCATATTCTTTACTTCTTTGATGCATTTTCCTTCGGTAACCAGAGCCCCCAGGAGTGAGGATTCTGATTCAGCCTGTACCGACTGAGGAAGGAGATGGAAGAATTCCACTTAGCGTTTAGATCGGACATATTTGGAAAACACCAGCACGGCACAGAGATGGACAGTACAACCTGCCTTGCGTGGGTGGCTACCGACACAGTCTACTGTAAGCTTTTATGGCAATCACATGTAAACATGATCAAGGGCACATACTAGGACAGAGCTACAATGAGATGGTTGCCAATGGCAGCTGCTCCCTCTGGGTTACTCCTTAATTTGGTGGGAAAGAGACCAAGGTTGACTAGTTGTCCTGGAGAGACCTTGGAGTCTCCTTGGTAAATAATACAGAGCACCGAATGAGTCTTCCGGATGGAGGTTGTCTGCAGGGTTGGTCAATTTTAGAACTTGCAGCCTTTTATGTACGGGATGGAGAGAAGAAACTTCTTGATGCCTTTGGCAGGCACCCTCTCCCATCAGCGGGCCCCAGCCCCGACCTTAGGCATATCACGTCCCAGTACTACACTCAAGAGCCAATGTCTAACTACCTTCAAGTGCCTTGTATTAATCTGAAGTGAAAGGGCAGCTTCAGCTGACCCAGAAGAGGGGACAGACTTGTCCTTCACTAAAAATCTGCATTTCTTTACCCTAAGGTACCATCTTCTCAAGGTAGAATCTCTAGGCTAGTGCAATCAAGGAAGAAGCAAATAGGAGGGGCTTAGAGATCATCTAGTCCGACTCCTGGCACACCAAGGCTCAGGGAGAGGAAGGGACTCTGACTTATCAAAGTCACAAAGATAGTTTTTTGGCAGAGCCAGGACTCAACCCAGTTCTCCAGACTCTGAATGTAGAGTTCCTTCCTACTTTTTCCACAGGATGAAATCTCAGTTTACTCCTTGGTGCAAATCAGGACTTAGGGGAGGCATCAGGTGGATTTAAATTCTATTCCATTCCATTCTATTCCATAACCATTTATTGTGTGCCTACTGTATGCTAGGCAGTGAACAGCTATAAAAGGAATTTAGAATGTGTAGGTCCGTGCTGTGGAAAGTCCCCTTTTGGTCCATCCTCATAAACCCTGCCTTCCCCAAACATGTTCCTGCCCACTATTCCACTTGGCCCCCACCCCCAAGTGGGATTGTGTCAGAGTAGTATTGGGAGTCCTGTGCCAAGGAAGGGCTTTAGGGGAATTTTCTCTCATAGATCAGGGATGGGCCAGCATGAAACCCAGCCACCATATAGTTCTGTATAACAGAAACCATTCAAAGATTAGACCAGAAGGTTAAACAGGATAAACTCTGATCAGTTAGTAATGGCTGCTCGGAACACTGTGCTGAGGATTCTAATAGCATGACCAAGCTCAAAGAACATGAGTACTGTGGTTGATTAGTTATGTCTGCTACTGGCCGAGGACATGGGAGTAGTGGCCCATATGCCACTATGTATTTGCTAGATACCACCTTAGGAGAAGCTAAGACTATCAGACCTGGCAAGGACCTTAGAGATCAACTTGCCTAATTCTCCCCCTCAGCCCATTACACAGAAAAGACAACTGGGGCCCAGAAAGGTGAAGTGACTTGATACACAGGAACTCAAATTCCCTGTTCCTCTAACGCCTGTCTCCTCCAACCTTCTCTGTGGGCTTGGAGTATGCTCACCTCTCAGGACAGGTTCATCGGCCCAGTTAACCTACTGAGGTATTTTATAATCTTAAAAACAAACAAACAAACCAAAACCCCATAACTACCAATTCCCAAAGAACTAGGCCCGGCATTAATAATAGATTAAATCACCTCGTTTAGTTAAATGAGTCAAGTTCAAACTTTTTTTAAGCAGCAGGACCTTTTTGCTTTTTTTTTTCTTTTAAACACAAAAATTTCCCAAGGAACCCTGATGTGTGAAAGAGACCAAGTTGGAGCCGCTCTGTCTAAAGCAGAAGCAATGCACTCTTACCCCGCCTGGCCATGCTCTCCCTCACAAATGGCCCCCAAGGCACCTGCAGAACATCCAAGCTGGACATGGCTTTGACATCACTCAAGAACGCAAATTTTAAAGTAAAGCCCAATGAACGTTTTCTAAGTCGGAGAGGAGCTTGGAGATTGTCTTGTCCATCCCCATCCCTCATGTCTCCCTCCTGCTACACCCCTGTCCCATGCCACCAAAACAACTTTACAGGTGAAGAAAAGGGAAGTCAAGCTGAAGGAGGATGGGCTGGTGACTGGCCCAAAAAGGATGAATGATCGCTCCCAGGTTGCCTCTCTGGGTCACCCCAGGTGTGTCACTGAAGCTGTGATGGCATGTCCACAGCTGTAAGCAAACCACAGGACCCCTTGGATCAAGACTGGTGCCAGAGCCTACACTTGTCCCATGCTGGTGAGGCAGCCATTGACTTACCCCCACAAAATGAGCCTGGAAGCGTCTAGCCTGTTGTCCTTTTTAGCTGAACCCACCTCTACCAGTCCTTGCAACTTTGCCTCTTTACCCTAGGATAGGCCCAGGCTGGGCCGTTCCTCTGTAGTCTCACTGGTCGTGGGACCCTGGGTAAGTCATTTCGCCTCTTGGGGCGCTGCCTGGAAAACAGGAATAACGCAGCTCACCCCACCTTCCTTCCAAGGTCCGCAAGGATCTGAGCACTCACGGCCAGGCACAAATTCTAAGCGTGAGCTGGACACCAGGTGAGGGCTCTGATTGTAAATGGATCCAAACTTGCTCAATGAGAGACAAGGCAGCACTCAGCAGAAGAGGCCCAGAAACCTCTCTCCATTCCTCCTAGCTGTGGCTGCATGCCACACCTCCCCAGTGACCAGGCTTCCGGCCACCCAGCACCTCTGGGGCATTCTGGCAAAGGGAGCAGTGCAGCTCAGTGGCAAACACCTCAAGACAGTGCATAGTTAAAAAATCAAGGAAGCAATACAATAATCCCAGGCACAGTACATCTGAGC
The DNA here is from genome assembly GCF_002837175.3 of Physeter macrocephalus. Lineage (NCBI taxonomy): Eukaryota > Metazoa > Chordata > Mammalia > Artiodactyla > Physeteridae > Physeter > Physeter macrocephalus. The sequence goes on along the minus strand of NC_041221.1, from coordinate 144,874,312 downwards.
CATAAATACATTAAGGATATACTTTTTTTTCTTCAGTTAAAAATGAGTTTATAATCCTGATTCTATTCACAAGTAACGATTTCATCATCACACACTACAGACAAGAAATGGTATGGTGAACACAGCTGCACGTCTACGAGGGGACGTCGGTCGGGGAGGAAGGGGAGGCGGGTGACGGACTCAGCGTCTGGAGCGCACCCAGGACAACCCGTCAGAAGCGAGGACACTAATGTGGCAGTGGAACGTCAACACCATGGAAACTCACAGACAGAAGCAGCTTTGTTCAATGTAAACATTGATTTTTTTGTTTGTTTTAAAAGGACAGCAGTTCCAAGTCTCTCTCTCTCTCTCTCTCTCTCTCTCTCTCTCTCTCTCACGCATTCGCTCTCTCTCCTTCTCATATACTTAATTTCTTTGAAAACGTAAACATATTGGAAGGGCCTTGTCTGAGGTATTGAGGTATTCCTCGAAGGTTAAGGCTGTTATCAGTGCAGGCTCTGCTGGGCCTCCTTCAGTAAGCTGTCAAAATCCATGGCTTCGTACTTGGTTTTCACTGATGCAGGCAGGGCCTCTTCTGAATTAGAATCTGGGTGGGGGTGGAGGAGGCAGTGAGAGGGGAAGGCAGAGAGCAGCTCAGAAAGGCCAGCGGACCAGAAAATCTGCCGCCTGGGTCAGCACCACAGAGCGGACGCGGCCCGAGGCCTCAGAGAGCACTGGGTGGCGGGCAGCAGCTCTGCCCTCCTGCTGGGACATCTCTGCCGTGTGAGCAGCTTCTCAGGGTCTCGGCCGCCCTGGTTGTAGGATGGGGAGGCCTGAAGCAGAGTCCCCCAGAGCTCCTTTCCAGCTCCAAAAGCCTCTAATTCTACTTCTCTTAACAGTTTCTTGCCCATTAGGAAATCAGTGCGGAGGTCACGTAAGGCAGCCAACGAAACTATGAATCCCTCAGCGCACGGCCAGGGAACTGGGTCCCCACGGAGGACATGCGGTCAGGAGCACTGCCTGACCGGGCACCTCCGGGGTCTCCTGACACTCAGCCCTGCACTCTGGAGGCTGCATCAGACTCTCCCCTACAAAGAACTCTCTCCTAAATGGTACTTTGTCTTTCTTCATTGACTTGTCCCCAGATGGCTAGGCATGGTGACAGTAGTTTCACTGCAGCCCATTAATGGACAAGGCTGCTGCCTGTCGGGGCTGCCGTGGATGACCCTCAAGGGGGCAGGTCAGCTGCTGGCCCTGTGAGGTCAAAGAGACGGTAAGCCATGGTTCTGCCAGGTGGCTGTGAACACGAGATTGGACCTTCCAAGAGGCCACGAGAGAGGCTTCATCTCTTTGGTAGCAGTCCTGGCACAGGACAAGATGTACCAGAGGCCAGCCTCCGGGCCAAGTGGCTGCCAAGTTATACTCACCAGCACAGGGGAGTCTGGGTGTGGGAGCCGTGTCCAGAAGGGGCTTTAGGGTTCAATAAAGGAGGTCACTGCCCCTGACGTTTTGGGTCTGACTGGGATGTGCGGGGCCTACGTACTCACCATAGTCAGTGTAGCGGGGCCAGCAGAAGTGCCGGAGCCCCCCGTAGCTCAGCTGGAAGGAGGGCTCGCTGCGTTTCCGCAGGGCAGCGCCGTTCCTCAGAGAGAGGGCGGCGTGCTCGGAACACCGGTAGGTGATGAAGCCGTACTTCTCGCCTCTGGGGGGAGAGGACAAGGGGAGCGTGTCACTGGGCCAGCTCGGTCGACACCGTCAGACCACCCGCCACTAGGTGAGGAGCGGAAAGCCACGATGACTCCGTAACTGCCTCGCATGGCCCCTCGATAGACACGATGACAGTCCTGGGGCTGCCCTCCACAATGGAGTAATAGTAAGAGCAGGCAATTTACTGCATGTTTGCCCGGGGCTGGCCACCACCCATCGCCCCACACGCTCTTCAGACACCCCTGTGATGGGGGGCTGTTGTCATCTCCCCACTCTGGGGTGAGGAAACAGGCTCTGAGTTCAGAATTTGCCCAAAGACAGGTGGCAGAGCAGGGAAGTAAACTCAGGCCTCTTGCCACGAAAGCTGATCCTGTTCACACTCCCCTCTACTTCCCTCAGGATTCCCATTTTCTAGGATTTGCCACACCTATGCCCCCATCCTACCAGTCCCGCACCCTTCAAAGCCAGCCTCAGCCAGCCCTTCCTTGGCTGCTAACTTGGCCTTCACCTTCCCTAAGATCGATGGTACTACGTACACATCTCATCCTTCATGGGAGACGTGTCGTGCCCGCCTGCTCAGCCTCTGCTCCCCCTCCTCTGACAACAGCGCCCTGTGCTCAGCTGGGCTCAGGGCGTCAGGGTAAGTCACACAACGGTGGCCCTCCCTGGCCACAGTGATTTGTTCAAGTATGAACCTGTCAGCCAAAGCAGAACCCCAAAGACTCCATCCCACGTCTTTGCTGGAACTGTGAGGGAGACTCCTGCTTCCCCGAGTAGGAGACGAACTTAGAGCTGGAGGCAGCCACTTTGCTACCAGGAGGGAAGCCTGCCTGAGAAGGATGTTGAGGTGAGGGGGACCTAAAGTCAGTTCTACCCCCGACTCATCAGTTCCACAAACAACAAGAGAACGAACCCCGACCTACCCATCTGCCAGACACACTCCTCACAGACAGCGACCATGTGGACCCTCCTACTACTCAGCACAGGCCTCGTGACAGCAGATGCCTTGTAAACACTCAGCTGTATCACATTTCCTGACACCTCTCTGAATCAGGCCAAAGTTGGGACCCTTCTGATTCTTTAAATGTCTGAGACATTTAAATTGCCCCTTCTCCTTAGAGATTAATTTGATTGCTTTGTTTTTACAGGTTATCTTCACTGAACATCCTGAAGACTGCACAGAACTTAAAACAGTTCTATTTGTGTAATGACTTTTTAAAAAAATTGTGATAAAAACACATAACATAAAATTTACCATCTTGAAGTGTACGGTTCAGTTGTGTTAAGTTTGTGCGACGGATCTCCAGAACTTTTTCATCTTGCAAAACAAACTCTGTACCCATTAAACAACAACTCCCTATACCCCCTCTTCCTAGGCCCTGGCCACCACCATTCTACTTTCTGTTTCTATGAATTTGACTACTTTAGATCCCTCATGTAAGTGGAATCACACAATATGTGTCTTTTTGTGACTGGCTTATTTCACTTAGCATAATGTCCTCAAGGTTCATCTATGCTGTAGCATGTGACAGGATTGACTCCCATCCTTTTTAAAGACTGACTAATATTCCATTGCATGCATATACATTTTGTTTATCCATTCACCTGTCAACGGACACTTGGGTTGTTTTCACCTCTTGGCTATTGTGAATAATGGTGCTATGAACATGGATGTGCAAATATCTCTTCAAGATCTTCCTTTCAATTCTTTTGATTATATACCCAGAAGAGGAATTGCTGGATAAAATGGTAATTCTATGTTTAATTTTTTTAAGGAATCTCCATACCGTTTTCCACAGTGGCTGCACCTTTTATATTCCCACCCATAGTGCGCAAGTTTCTAATTTCTCCACATCCTCACCAACACTTGTTATTTTCTGTAGCCACCCTAAGGGATGTGAGATGTGTAATGATTCTTATGCAGAAACTATTTTCTCGCTAAAGTTTTTAAAAATTATTATTAAATTAGAATTTAAAAAACTTAATAACTTAGTTTGCAAGTATAATGGGAGATACTTTAGAATTATTTCAAAACCGACAAAGCTTTGACATCTAAGTTGTGCATTTATATGCAACCTATTCTTGCAGATGCCCTGACAGATGAAACACTGCTTCCCCAGGTGAGTGAGACACCTGGGCCGCAGCTGCAGAGGAAGAGAGGGATGGAGCGGCATGGGGCTTGCAGTGAAGTAAGACTGCAATGCAAGCGTGCCTTCAGCCACCAGGAGCTTTTCGCAGCCCTGTACTAGGGTCTAGGATGGAAAACCAGAAGCTGACACACGGGCTGCAGATCTGGCTCCGCCACTAGGTAGCTGTTCAGTTAACTTGTCTGAGCTCCCCAGAAAGGAGAGCAATAGAAAGAGTAAGAGTGCATATGTCACAGGCAAGTTGGAAAGTTAAGTAAAAGAATGCATGGAAATTGGCTCGCACTTTAGCAAATTATCAGTACATGTTCCCTGCTATTGCATGATGGTTACCGGTCCTTCCTTCCCCTGCGCTGGTGGTAGATTTGTTCTGCAAATCTTCTCAGGCATCTTTTATGCTTCCAGACCTGAATTGGAACCTCTGTGCCCTCCACTCCCCTCCTCTGCGAGAGCCTGACTCACCTCTTGCTTCTCGTGAGCACCTGGCACTCCACAATCTCGCCAAACACCTCGAAGCGCCTCTTCAGTTCACGGGAGCTCATGTCACTGGAGAGATTTCGAACGTACACCACGCGGCCTTCACCCTGCCCGAGGGGGACACAGAGGGACCCGTCATCATTGCCTGGCTTCCTGGAGCCCCCTTGGTGGCGGGCTCCCATGGAGTCCTCGTCCCCAGTCCACATCACCTGGCTAAGCAAGCGACACCAGCTGGGGCTGGAGTCAGAGAGAGGACAATGACGGTCGCTATCCCAGAGGACCTGCCTTGTGAGAGGAGGGGGCTGTTTAGCATCGGATGGGGAAGTGGCCCCAAAGGAAGCAGCTGTTTACTTGAAGGCAATGAGCAGAGACTGGGCGGAGACGGGAGAGGGAGCCATCGCTATTGATGTAACTGCACACTGAGTAGCTTCTGTATTTGTTTTGAGTCTGACTTTTTCTGGTAGTGGGGGAGGTCCGAGGATGGTAATGGACGAGCACTGGGGGCCAAGTCGCTACCGGTTAGAGTGGGCTGGGAAAAAAAGCAATGGGACCGGGGCATAGGGCTTAGAAGCCACCATCATCTTTGGTTTTGCCAGGGTACTGTGTAGACACTGTGACCAAGAGGTGACCTTCAGGTGAGCTTGGTTCCAGGCCCCTAGAACTGCCCAGCAGGGGGAGAGGAGAGGGGAAGCCCAGCTGGAACCTCCCCTCCTCCTCTACCGTCTGTGATTGGAAGTTAAAGCCACAGCTATCGGAAGAGTGGCTTTGATTTGCTGGAGAAAGTCCAGCTGTGCTCCTCTGGGCAAAATCACCAGGTTCTGGTTTAGATGGGCTTTCTCCAGAACAGGTTAAGCCCTGTGATTCTCCAGCCATCCCCTTCTGCGCCACTGAGGGCAGGGAGGAAAGCACGGGCCCGCAGTCCACAGCAGGGCGCTGCTGTACGGTCACAGGAACCATGCATGTTCCCTGGGATGGCCTAGGTTCAGCTGCACGTAGCAATGTCCTCTCCCAGCCTCCTCCGGCACCTTGAATTCACAAGGCTCTTTCCTGCCTCTGCCCTACTGTCCTCCAGAATCTTTGCTTCATTGGCTCCCTTCATCCCTTGGGGCCCAGCTCCTTGAAGATGCCCCTCCTAGACGACCATATAAATACATCAGCCCCACCAGTCAAAACACGACTGTTTCAGACATTTCAGTCATGACGTGATTAATTTCATAGTGCGCCTCCCAATCTGTAATTACAGTGTTTATTGCTTTGTTTATGAGTCTGTTGTCTCTCTCTCCCTTCTGGCCCAACCATGGGAAGTGGGGACCTTGTTTGTCTCGTTCACTCTTGCCATCCGGTGCCTAGAACAGGGCATGTCACAACAGCTGCATGGTCACACATGGATTCCAAGAAGACACTCCACATGGTTTTAAGTACCTGCTTCAAGACAGCTGCATGCGTACCTCTGGGGTATGCATACCTCATGCGTTCCCTTCCCTGAAGCACCATGCTGCGGGGGAGCGGGGGGAGGTGGACAATGCAGTGAGAGTCTGTCTGTCTGTTCGTGCTTCTGTCTTACTTTCCCTTCCCTCCTTTCTAAGTGATATGGAGGAGATGAGTCCAGGTCCTCACTGCAGCTTCCTGATGAATTTTCCCTACGGGGTGCTTTGCAGTGGGTCCACCAGGCACAGCCTGGCCTCTGGACTAACTCTGGGAGAAGATTAGGGAGACGGATCAGGAGGAAGGGACAGTCTCTCTTGGTCCCTTAGCCCCGATCGCACCGGGGGACCCTGTGTACAGATGAGTAAACTGAGGCTCAGGGAAGCTGGGGAGCAACTGACGGTCACACCGAAGTGGAAGCAGGGCCGGCTCTGCTCCCCCATCACCGCCTGTCCCCTGGGCCCTGTCAAGCCTCTGATGCTGAGCCCTACATGCTCACCAACTGCACGCCTCCCAGCCAGTCCCTTGGCTGCATTTTGCACGGTGCCACCTTTGATGCCCTTTGGTGACCCCTGTGCTTTTTTAAATGAGAGAACTATAACTATCTCCTGCAGGCCACAGATGACCTCAAAGGGCTTCAGCTCTACGAAGCCCTAGCACTTCCTGATGCCCTTGCTCATCCCCATTCACTCTGGGCTCTGGGGCCCCATTTCACTTACAATGGCCTTTTCCCGCCGCTTCCTGGTGTGCCGGACACTTGGCGCTCTGTCTGAACACGACCCTCTGCTCTCACATCTGTCAGTGAACAAGCAAAGCAGAGGCACTCACTCTCGGCAGGAACCACAGGGGGACGGGGGAAGGACTTGCTCAGGAGGCAAGGGATGCTTCCTCCGCTTCTTTCGGACTCGTTCGTGAGGGCAAAACTATGAGAAGGCCCTCCTGAGGGAGCCTGGCTTTCCCCCTCAGCGGTGACCGCCCGGGGTCGCCTGTGGGTCTGAACACGTGACTGACACATACCTTCTGCCAGCTTCTGGGATGAGATCACTGAGAACCACCACTTTGCTAATCATAAACCTTGTGAACCTTTCTATGCCAATGGGGGTGGAAAGGCCCTCTCGCTTCATTATGGTATTTGACCTGATGAAAAAAAAACCATCCTCTGAGGTCTCATGTTTCCCCACTTTCCAGATGAAAACCCTGAGGCTCAGGTTCAGGATGAAATTCGCGCAAAGCTAAAAAGTAAGGAAGCCAGAGCTATAGTGGGAGGTCTGCTGATTCCAGACCCACTGCTCTCCCTCCAGTGGTTGGAGCCTGGCCAAGCAGCAACCCCAGCAGCCATCACAGCCCCCAGGTCCTGGGGGCCACAGGGCCAGTCAGCCCAGATGCACGGCCTGAGAGGCTCCTGGGTGCCGCACGCCTGCGCCCTCCTGTCTGCACACTGCCCTCTCCTCCTGAGGGCCAGGCTGCTGGAGTGGAAGGAGCAAGGCATGTGGGGCATGGGTGAGTCCCAGCTCTGCCATACGCTGTCTGCGTCCCTGGGAATAAAGCAGAGGATGAGAGCAGGGGCTCCGGAGTCAGAGAGCGTTCCAATGCTGACTCTACCACCTCCCTGCTGGTGACCTTGGGCTGGCTACTTAAGCCACCTCAGCTGCAGTTCTTCACCTGTAAACTAGGGAGAATCAATTGTATTTGCCTCCTAGGCCATTTGGGAGGATCAAATCAGAACATGCCCATAAATGCTTAGCCCAGGAACAGCTCAATTCTTGCTGGCTATATTTTTCTATTGAACGTCTTTGAGCCTCAGCCTATCCTCATCTATAAAATGGGGATAAGAGGCAGGCGCACCCTCCAAGTGCATCTGTGAAGCTCACATAGGGTAAAAGAAAGGGATGTGACTTGCAAACTTTAAAGTACTATACAATAATAGTATCATCATCCATTTGCAATGGAATTGGCAGCCTCCCCCCCATGAAGAGCTGAGAGTGACTGGAAGGTGCTGTAGGGCTTGTTAAACCAGCTCAAAGGGCTTCCTATTGACTGTTGTTTGGTAGCAGAAGCACAGGTAAAGAAATGCTGGTCTGGAGAAGACTGATGACTAGTTTTTCAGGTTTACCAGCCACCAAGCTCTGCCAGGCAGCTGAGCAGGAACCAGTTAACCAATTAACTTTCTCCAGTGGCAGAGAAAGCCAGCCTTGAACTTGGCCCAAAAGGGAGAAGGGGAAAAGGAGAATCCATGGGGGTTTCGAGAGAGGCCCCCAACTCTGCAGACAAGCCCATGGGTACAGGCCCTGAACAGCTCAGGAGGGGTAGGAGGCCGAGAAACTCCAGCTCCTGCCTTGGGGGATGCACTTCAACAGGACAAGAACCGTAGCAGCTTCTGAGCAGATGCTGCAGAGGAAACCGCCTAATGAGAACACAGGTGGGCTAGCTCACAGCGACCCCTGGAGAAAGGAGAACGGAGCTGGAAGGAGGGCTCGGAGAGGTCTGACGGAAGATGGCTCTGACTGCTGGTCCTGGCTTATTACGTAGAAGGGCTAGAGAAATTGCTCAAAATAAGTTCATTTCGAGTGACAGATAGTTCAGGGCTTCAGCACGTTAGTGTCTGGGGAGTCCACAAATCCCCTAAAATTGAACGCTCAGTTAGACGTCTATGCTCATTTTAATGGGGAAAGGAGGCTTTGCTTTTAATCCGATTTTCAGTTAAGAGCTACTGGTATAGATAAGGAAATATAAAGCGGAATTTTCCTAAGAAAAGGTATCTTTCTATTACCTGAATTCAGCTTCTCAGAGCATGGCACTCTGGCAATGTCATCATTCCCTGGGAACTTGTTACAAATGCAAATTCTCCACCTCCACCCCCAGACCTACAAAACCAGACATTCAGGAGGTGGGGCCCTGCCATCTGCGTGGTCACAAGGCCTCCTGGTGACTCTGCACTGCTCCGGACCCGAGAGCACCATCTGGTGGTCACTCAGGTGTATCTCGGGCAGAGGGTTTGGGACCTGCACCCACCCTCCTCAGGC
>NC_041221.1:144856896-144865057 GCF_002837175.3 Physeter macrocephalus | reverse complement strand
GTGTGGGGTACAGCCAGCTTAGGGTGGTGCATGAAATGCCAAAAAGAGAAAAAGTTCAGTCTTACATTGCAATATCCGTTATCTAGCACCTACTGTGTGCTGGGTGCTGTGTAAGGAAGACAAAGATCTGCCTTGGGGACCTCACAGATCATTTGTGTAGACAGAGTTGTGTGGAGAGAACTCAGCATCACCTTGAAGGATGGAGAAGGGATGGAGATATGCAGAGAAGGGACGTTTAGATCCTGACTGTGTGGACAGAAGTCTGACATCCAGAACAAGGGAGGTGTTATCCTGTTCCCTCTGCACTGGTCATGTTCCTGGGTGTGCTGCTCAGATGTAGGGGCCCCAGGAGGGAGCAGGGCAGGAGGCAAGGAGCACCATGAACCCAGGAGGAAAAGGCCCAGCAGAGTGTCTTCCACAGAGGGGCACGTGACCCACAAGATGAGGGTTACACAGGATTATTGGGAGGGGATCTGCCGACAGTTTTTCCCCCTTCAGACATTTTATTTTAATTCAGTATTTTAATGTGTATTAGAAAAAATATAACTAGTACAGAAACCCATGATTTTATTCATTATTGTATAGTACAACACTAAGTTTTAAAAAGTGAGTTTATTAAAAAAATTAAGAAGATGGTACAAATCTGGCAAGAATCATGAAAGAGTAAAATCCTAACTCAAGTTGAAAAACAGCTGAATGGGGATTAAAACAAGGTCCCTGGGGTCAAGAGGACCGGGTTTGGGCCCCAACTCTGCACTGTACTAACTGCATGATCCCGGAGGAGTTATGGAGCCTCTCTGAGCTTGGTTGGCTCAGCCATACAATGGAGATAAAAGTACGGACCTTGAGAGTTGATGGAAAGACTAGGTGATCAGATGCCGGTTCTGGCACCAAGCAAGCTCTCAGGAGGTGATGGCCATTCACAGTGACAGCAACCAGAGCACCACTGGAGTACCTGTTACACGAGAAAGAACTGGGGGCACTTGGAGAAAAGAAAGGCAATTTCTGCCTCCTGGGAAAGGCAGTCCTGCAGTGAGGAAGTGGCCTTGCTTGGAAAGGAGACCAGTGGTGCCAGCACCAGGAAAATAGTTTTCATACCAGTCCGAGGAAGGACTTTTTATCTCTGCCAGAGCTGTTCCAAACGGAGTGGGCTGCCTGTCGGAGTGGGGAATGAGCTCCCTGTCACCGGGGTGAACAAGCAGAAGCTAGAAAGAGTGAGTGCAGGGTGCGCGGGGGCAGTTTGTGAGGTTCCGAGATAAGCTTTTGAGGTCCATTTTAGTGTGAAGAAGCTGTATTGGAGATATTCCCATCCATGAATGGTGGTGACTTCCTCTACCTCTGAAAGGGATAGACAGTGTGATCCACAGCCAGATAATGTTCTGTGTGTCCTGCAGGACATCGAGGGTACGTGCCAGCTGGGAAACTGGAGCTGTACCACGTGGTCCCCCGTGAGGAGGAGCTCAGAGGGCAGGCGAAGCCTCACAGGGACTCCCCACGTCAGACACCAGAGCCCACCTTGGCCCCTGTCCCTTCTGTCCCAGCAGTGACCCAGGTGAGCCTGGAAGAGGGGCGGGGGTTCACATCCCCATGGCCATCTGGAGTGGGGCTTTGATTTTCCTCCTGTCCAGAGGGGCTACCACCCTGTGAGGCCAGGGCCTTGGTCAGTGGCCACACCAGTGTCCTGGCCAATAGTTCTGTTAGTGCTAAGTGCCAGAGCCTTAGGTGTGGGAGAGGTTCAGGGAAGGTCTTTCTGAGAAGAATCATGCTTTTGCTCGGATCTGAAGGGTGGTTAGGAAGTAATTGGATAAAGGGTTGTGGATGGGAAGAGCTTCCCAGAAAGCATGCCCAGCGAATGCAAAGGCCCAGGGCCGGGGAGGACAGGGTGAGTGAGGAACTGAGTGGAGCCAGTGGGGCTGAGACGGTGAGGGTGGTGGGCTGGAGAGGTGGGCGGGGCTAGCCAGCAGGGCCTGTGGCCTTGGTGAGGGTGTCGGCTTTCTCTTAAAAGCCATGGGAAACTTGTACATGCATGTTCGTCGCAGCATTATTCATAACAGCCGCAAAGTGGAAACAACCCATGTCCATCAACTGATGAAGGAATAAACAAAATGTGGCACATCCACACAATCAGATATCATTCAGCCATAAGAAAGAATGAAGTGCCGACACATGCTACCACATGTAGCTCGGTAGAGAAGGCCATGTAATGTATGATTCTCTATATGAAATGTCCTGGATAGACAATTGCATAGAGACAGAAAGTAGATCAGTGGTTGGCAGAGGCTGGGGGCAGGGGGAATGGGAAGTGACTGCTAAGTGGTCTAGGGTCTCTTTTTGAGATGATGAAGATGTTCAGGAATTAGATAATGGTGATGGTGGCATAACCTTGGGAACATGTTAAAAACTACTTTATTGTACACTTTGAAAGGGTGAATGTATGCATGTGAATTATATCTCAAAACAAAAAGTGTTGGGAAGGCTTTTCGGGGCAGAAGCTTAGTGGGGTCGCGGTGAGGGCTGATTGAGGTAGTTAGCTGGCTGGCACATGTGAGCCTCAGTAAATGGAGGCTGTGCTCACATTTATAAAGGAGGAGCTTCACAGGTGATGGATGAACCACAGAAAGGACCCAGGCTGAGGGGTGGGAGCCCAGAGCCTTGCAGTGAATAGCCAGGGGATGCCGCAGGCCAGGGTGGCTGGGGGAGCCTGGAGTGGGCTGCAGGAGGGCTGCATAGAAGCCTGCAGAAGCTGTGATGTACAGCTGTGGCACATGCTGGGAAGGCTCTCAGGCCAGTGCCGGGAGCCTTAGCTAGAAGTGGTACACCAGGGCTGCCTCCTGCTGGACATACCCACCCATCAGCAAAGAACCCACAGGGATCCCACCAGAGAGCCTGGCCACCCAACTCAGTCCCAGTGGCCGCCAGTGTGGGTAGTGTCCCGGAACACCCACCCAGGGGCTCATGTGGTGAGCTCAGCTGTCCATCTGCCCAGACAGAGCAGCTGCTTCCTCTTTGGTCGTGGGGCTGCTCAGTGGGATTCACATGGGGTCTTCCCAGTTCCCCCTTTTGCCCCTGATTGTTCCTGAGCCTTGGCACACAGTAGTAAGTCATGGTAAAAATAGCGAAAGCAGCCTGCATTTGTTGAGCCCTTACTAGGTACCAGGCACAGGCATCCATTCATTAAATTCCCACAATTAACCTGGAAGGAAGGATATCATTACTTCCATTTCACAGATGATGAGAATGAGGCCCAGGGAGGTGAAATATCAGCCTAACAAATGCCCTCTCCTCCAATTTTTTTTTTTTGCCTTTCAACAAAGTCACCTAACCTCCTTCCTGTCTCTGCTCCAAGCTGGGAAACTGGCCTGGGCAGATGACGCCCTTTGATCTGAGGAGGGTGGTGGGAAGGGATGCTGAGTCCCCTGCTCAGTGAGGAGGCAGCAGTGGGCTGAGAGCACCCCTTCTGAGGTCGGACAGGCCAGCTTCACTGCTCTGTGATTTCGAATAAGTTCCTTGACTTCTCTGAGTCTCAATTTCCTTATCTGAAAAATGGGGCAAACAGAATTATAGAATTGTGAAAATCAAAACCAGGCAAAGAGCCTGCCACATAGTAGCTATTAGCAGTGGGAGTAGTGGAAGTAGCCGATGGCTTTGGACAAAGGATGTATTTGGGAGGCAATGACTGCTCAGCGACGGGGACTGAGTCGGGTGGGAGGGAAGAGGATAATCAGCTTCTCTAGGTCAGGTTTGTCTGTCCTCCCACCCTGACCATTTCTGTGTCGCTCCCCGTGTGTTTCAGGTGGTGGCAGTGTACCCCTTTGTGGCGAGAAGCAGCCATGAAGTGAGTCTGCAGGCAGGCCAGCAGGTGACTGTCCTGGAGGCCCAGGACAAGAAGGGGAACCCAGAATGGAGCCTTGTGGAAGTGAACGGACAGAGGGGCTATGTGCCTTCCAGCTTCCTGGCCAGGGCCTCAGGTCCAGCTCTGTGGGGCTGGAGTCTGCCCTCTTAGGGTACCCTCCTTGGAGCTCATGTTCCAAGAGGCTTAGAGGCTGTGACCCAGGGAGGGAAAAGAAGCAAAGAGAAGGTGGGGGTGGATGGGGAAATCAGGCCAGGTGGGGTGAAGGGCACCCAGAGGCAGCCAGAAGAGGTAGGTGGGCCTTGCAGAGTGCCTGGCGTGGGTGGACATGAAAGGCTCCAACCAGGATGGCTCATTATGTCTGCATGAAGAGGGCGTTCCAACCTGAGTCACAACACCTGGGATGGCAGGTCACAGCTGATTGGCCAGGACTTGCTTATGGCCAATCTTACCTGTGCCCCGTCCGGGCCTGCCCATGGGAGTGGGTCACCCGGGTGAGCATTACCTCTGCGCTGTGTGGTTGCGTGGAGGCACACTGGAGAGTCCAGAACCGCCTGGCCTGGCAGTTCACTTCCTTCCTGTGGTATAAAGAGATGCAACGGCCGACCAGTCAGCTTTTATTTCTCCATGCTGGGAGCTGAGTTATCTTGGGCAATGAACCCCTGGGAGCCCTCTCTAGCAAGGGAATGAGGGCTTGTCAGGGCAGTGGAGAGGTTCCCAGGAGACTTTTGGCTGGGCCAGGGAGTAGGTGTGAGCAAGTCACGATTCTGGAATGTGTTAAGGCAAATGCAGAGGCTGCTCCAGGGAAGAGGGGATTTTTGAGGATGTGCTAGGTGGGGTGTGTGAGGCTGTTAGCAGCAGTTGTACACTGCTGCTGTGTTCTCTGGATTAGGAGACAGAGGGGTAGGCAAGTCATAGAGGAAACTCTGTGAAGCAGGTAACTAAAGGCCTGGTGGGTGGGTAATGACTTGGTTTCCTGTTTCTGGAAGAAGGGGAGCCATTGGAACCCCCAGTGGTTTCAGGAGGCTGCTGAGGGCTTGGAGGCAACAGTGGAGGTGATGTCAGTTCGCTGTGGCCCCTCAGACATAGGACACGACCTCAGTTTTCCCATCTATAAAGACCTAACTCATAAGCTTGTGGTGAGAATGACATGATGCTAAGGATGTGGAAGCTTCTTGCAAGTTGTGAAGTGTGATATAAATGTAAATTGCAGGATGTCTAGGAAGTGGTCTCAGGATGGCCCCAGCCATCGGCTGGCCGCTCGCCATGCCCATGGCCATGACGGACATTATTAATCACTGTGGCATCCTTTCCCATAAACCCAGGATCCCTCCCAACGCTGCAATCTAGGTAACCAAACTCTTGAACTTGGTGAAATCAAACTTATTGTCATCGCTTTCTAGAACTTAGAAATTGAAGCCCCTCAAAACAGTTCCTGTTCAAGGAAGACTGACCGCTGGGGCGAATTTGGGTGCAGCCGCTATTGGATCATCATCTCTAGGTTGTAACTTGGGGCTCACATAAATTGCAAGATTCACAGGAGAGGGAAAAGGTGATCCATTGTAACTTTTAAAATAAATTACAGATCGTTTAAAAATATATTACAGAGAGGGCAGAGTCAAGATGGTGTACTAGGAGGACGCGGAATTCGCGTCTCCTCACAACTAGGGCACCTACCGGGCACCAGTGGGCGACCACGGACACTTAAGGGGACGGGAGGAACCTACAATGACCGGGTAGGACGTGGGGTATGGGGGGAGTGAAGGGGGAGGAGAAGTGGAGGCGGGAGGGGACTGTCGCCCCTAAGGGGCGGCTGGGGGAGGGGAAGGGATCCCATGCCCAAAGAGGGAAATTGGGGAACCATTGGGAGGGCAGAGGATCAAAAGAGAGCGTGGCCAGGTTTCCCCTACCCACTTAGGCCCCCAGGAACCTGCTGAGATTCTGGGCCTGATCCTCTGCCCACCAAGGAGCCCTCCAGTCGCATGGGTCCTGAGGGAGTGGGAGAGAGGGAAGGGGGAGAAAAAGGCCGGACCTCCGGGACCAGCACCTCTGAGGGGTGGCTGAGGGAGGGGAGGAGTTCCTACACCCAGCGGGACCTACCCATGGCTAGGGGTCCAGCGGCGATGGGGAGACCCTGGGGGAGATGGTGCGGTAGGGGCATGAAGAAACGGAAGGGAATGTGGTCATTTGGAGCCCTCTTGGGCTCCTGGGCCTAATCCTCTGCCCTCGGAGCCTCCCTCCTGCCGTGCAAAGCCCGAGCCCTGGCCCTACAACCCCACCCAGGGCCCTACCTCTACACTCAGAGACCCCGTCCAACACGCTGGGCCTAAACCGCACCCAGACACCCTCACTCAGGGCCCTACCCCCAAACTCCGGAACTCCACACTCCAGAGGCCCCCCCTTCCATGTGCTGCCTCTCCCCTCTGCGTAGGTCCTAAGCAGAGGCCCCGCCCCACGCTTGAACGTCGCCCCCCTACCTGCTTAGGTCCCGCTCCACCCTAAACCCTGCCCCTGCCTAAGTTGCACCCCCCGCCTAAACTCCGCCCCCATAGCCAAGGCTTTTTTTTTTTTTTTCTCTTTTAGATTGGGGTTCTGTTTTACCTTGTTGATTCATTATTTTTCCTAATATATTTTTTATCTTTCTAATTTTATTTTGTTTTTTATTCTTTGATATTGTATTGCTTCTTTTTATCTTTCTTCTTTTTTTTACCACATCATGAAGCTTGCGGAATCTTGGTTCCCAGGCCAGAAGTCGGGTCTGAGCTCCTGTGATGGGAGCTCTGAGTCCAAACTGCTGGACTAACAGAGAACCTCAGACCCCAGGCCCTGCCTAAGTTGCACCCCCCGCCTAAACTCCGCCCCCATAGCCAAGGCTTTTTTTTTTTTTTTCTCTTTTAGATTGGGGTTCTGTTTTACCTTGTTGATTCATTATTTTTCCTAATATATTTTTTATCTTTCTAATTTTATTTTGTTTTTTTGAGTCCAAACTGCTGGACTAACAGAGAACCTCAGACCCCAGGGAATATCAATTGGAGTGAGGCCTCCTGGAGGACCTCATCTCAGCACCAAGACCTAGCTCTATCCAACTGCCTGCAAACTCCAGTGCTGGACGTCTCAGGCCAAACGACCAATAAGACAGGAACAGAGCACCACCCATTAAAAAAAAAAAAGAAAAAAGAAACGACAAGAAAATATGTTACAGATGAAGGAGCAAGGTAAAAACCTACAAGACCAAATAAATGGAGACGAAATAGGCAACCTACCTGAAAAAGAATTAAGAGTAATGATAATAAGGATGATCCAAAATCTCGGAAAAAGAATGCATAAAATACAAGAAACATTTAACAAGGATCTACAAGAACTAAAGAGCAAATAAACAGTGATGAACAACACAATTACTGAAATTAAAAATACTCTAGAAGGAATCAATAGCAGAATAACTGAGGCAGAAGAACGGATAAGTGAGCTGGAAGATAAAATGGTGGAAATAACTGCCAGGGAGCAGAATAAAGAAAAAAGAATGGAAAGAATTGAGGACAGTCTCAGAGACCTCTGGGACAACATTAAATGCCCGCGCATTCGAATTATAGGGGTCCCAGAAGAAGAAGAGGAAAAAGAAAGGGTCTGAGAAAATATTTGAAGAGATTATAGAACAACAGCAAAACAACAAATAACATACAAGGGAATCCCCATATTGTTAACAGCTGATTTTTCAGCAGAAACTCTGCAAGCCAGAAGGGAGTGGCAGGACATATTTAAAGTGATGGAAAGGAAAAACCTACAACCAAGATTACCCAGCAAGGATCTCATTCAGATTTGATGGAGAAATTAAAACCTTTACAGATAAGCAAAAGTTAAGAGAATTCAGCATCACCAAACCAGCTTTACAACAAATGCTAAAGGAACTTCTCTAGTCAGGAAACACAAGACAAGGAAAAGACCTACAAAAACAAACCCAGAACAATTAAGAAAATGGTAACAGGAACATACATATCGATAATTACCTTAAATGTAACTGGATTAAATGCTCCAACCAAAAGACATAGACTGGATGAATGGATACAAAAACAAGATCTGTACATATGCTGTCTACAAGAGACCCACTTCAGACCTAGGGACACATACAGACTGAAAGTGAGGGGATGGAAAAAGATATTCCATGCAAATGGAAATCAAAGGAAAGCTAGAGAAGCAATTCTCATATCAGACAATATAAACTTTAAAGACTATTACAAGAGACAAAGAAGGACACTACATAATGATCAAGGGATCAATCCAAGAAGAAGATATAACAATTGTAAATATTTATGC
>NC_041221.1:144854926-144856155 GCF_002837175.3 Physeter macrocephalus | reverse complement strand
TGATAAACCATTAGCCAGACTCATCAAGAAAAAAAGGGAGAAGATTCAAATCAACAGAATTAAAAATGAAAAAGGAGAAGTAATAACTGACACTGAAGAAATACAAAGGATCAGGAGAGATTACTACAAGCAACTATATGACAATAAAGTGGACAACCTGGAAGAAATGGACAAATTCTTAGGAAAGCACAACCTTCCGAGACTGAACCAGGAAGAAAGAGAAAATATAAACAGACCAATCACAAGCACTGAAATTGAAACTGTGATTAAAAATTTTCCAACAAACAAAAGTCCAGGACCAGATGACCATATGATCATCTCAATAGATGCAGAAAAAGCTTTCGGCAAAATTCAACACCCATTTATGTTAAAAACTCTCCAGAAAGTAGGTATAGAGGGAACCCACCTCAAGATAATAAAGGCCACATATGACAAACCCACAGCCAACATCGTTCTCAATGGTGAAAAACTGAAACCATTTCCTCTAAGATCAGCAACAAGACAAGGTTGCCCACTGTCACCACTGTTATTCAACATAGTTTTGGAAGTTTTAGCTACAGCAATCAGAGAAGAAAAAAATAAAAGGAATCCAAATCGGAAAAGAAGTAAAACTATCACTGTTTGCAGATGACATGATACTATACATAGAGAATCCTAAAGATGCTACCAGAAAACTATGAGAACTAATCAATGAATTTTGTAGAGTAGCAGGATACAAAATTAATGTACAGAAATCTCTTGCATTACTATACACTAATGATGAAAAATCTGAAAGAGAAATTAAGGAAACACTCCCATTTGCCACTGCAACAAAAAGAATAAAATACCTAGGAATAAACCTACCTAAGGAGGCAAAAGACCTGTATGTAGAAAACTATAAGACACTGATGAAAGAAATTAAAGATGATACCAACAGATGGAGAGATATACCATGTTCTTGGATTGGAAGAATCAACATTGTGAAAATGACTATACGAACCAAAGCAATCTACAGATTCAGTGCAATCCCTATCAAACTACCAATGGCATTTTTCACAGAACTAGAACAAAAAATTTCACAATTTGTATGGAAACACAAAAGACCCCGAATAGCCAAAACAATCTTGAGAAAGAAAAACGGAGCTGGAGGAATGAGGCTCCCGGACTTCAGACTATATTACAAAGATACAGTAATCAAGACACTATGGTACTGGCACCAAAACAGAAATATAGATCAATGGAACAGGATA
>NC_041221.1:144845278-144854107 GCF_002837175.3 Physeter macrocephalus | reverse complement strand
ATCAAAACTACAATGAGATATCATCTCACACCGGTCAGAATGGCCATCATCAAAAAATCTAGAAACCATAAATGCTGGAGAGGGTGTGGAGACAAGGGAACCCTCTTGCACTGTTGGTGGGAATGTAAATTGAAACAGCCACTATGGAGAACAGTATGGAGGTTCCTTAAAAAACTAAAAATAGAACTACCATATGACCCACTACTGGGCATATACCCTGAGAAAACCATAATTCAAAAAGAGTCATGTACCACAATGTTCATTGCAGCACTATTTACAATAGCCAGGACATGGAAGCAACCTAAGCATCCATCGACAGATGAATGGGTAAAGAAGATGTGGCACATATATACAGTGGAATATTAGCCATAAAGAGAAAGGAAATTGAGTTATTTGTCGTGAGGTGGATGGACCTAGAGTCTGTCACGCAGAGTGAAGTAAGTCAGAAAGAGAAAAACAAATACCGTATGCTAACACATATATATGGAATCTAAAAAAAAAAAAAAGATTCTGATGAACTTAGGGGCAGGACAGGAATAAAGATACAGACGTAGAGAATGGACTTGAGGACACGAGGAGGGGGAAGGGTAAGCTGGGACGAAGTAAGAGAGTAACATTGACATATATACACTACCAAATGTAAAATAGATAGCTAGTGGGAAGCAGCTGCATAGCACAGGGAGATCAGCTCCGTGCTTTGCGACCACCTAGAGGGGTGAGATAGGGAGGGTGGGAGGGAGACACAAGAGGGAGGGGATATGGGGATATATGTATACATATAGCTGATTCACCTTGTTATACAGAAACTAACACAACATTGTAAAGCAATTATATGCAAAGATGTTTCAAAAAATAAATATGTATATATATATATTACAACCATGACCATTAGCCAAGTAGCTACAAATAAAACTTTTTTTTTTGTTTTTTTTTGTTTTTTTTTGTTTTTTGCTGTACGCGGGCCTCTCACTGTTGTGGTCTCTCCCGTTGCGGAGCACAGGCTCCGGACGCGCAGGCTCAGCGGCCATGGCTCACGGGCCTAGCCGCTCCGCGGCACGTGGGATCCTCCCGGACCGGGGCACGAACCCGTGTTCCCTGCATCGGCCGGCGGACTCTCAACCACTGCGCCACCAGGGAAGCCCAATAAAACATTTTTGGGAAAAAAAAAAATTTTTAGAACCAACCCACCTTAGAGTGTGTGTAAAAATATGTTGCAGTTTAGACTTAATTCCAGGAACATCTCTGTATTATAACTGTAATGCCTAAAACTGTTAGCTCTGGTTTTTGGAGAGCCTTTAAAAGTCTATACATGTCTTTGTCAGTCTGTAACTTACCTCCTTTGGGCTTGTGAAAGTGTGAAGGCTGCATACATAATGCAAAACTCAGTCCCTTCAATGGCTCTCCCAGCACCAAATTCACTCTCCAAGATGCTCATGACTCATTTTCCTTTCTCTTCCCTGCTCAGAGTTCTGATACACACAGGAAGCACAGGGGAACAGATAATAAAATAGGAAATCCAACTGTGGTTCCGCAATACTTATGAGAGCCTACAGTGCGCTAGAAACCTAGCTCAGGGCTTCTAAACGTGGCTGCCCACTGCTTGCACCGGGGCAGCTTTAACTATGACTGAAGCCAGGATCCCACTCAGAGATGCTGATGTAATTGGTGTGGGGTGTGGCCCAGCCTCAGGAATTCAGAGAGCTCCTCAAGTATTTCTAATGTGTGGCCAGGGTTGGGGACCTCTGCCCTAGACACACAGTGGTGGACGAGATAGACCCGGGGTTGGAAATGGTCACAAGCTGTTAGCTAGGACGTGCCCCATCCAAACTTTGTACTTGCTCAGATGTTTCAGACAGGCAGTTTCGCAGCCAAAATAAATAAATAATTTTAAAAGTTATTTTTAAAAAGGGACTTCCCTGTTGGCACAGTGGTTAAGAATCCGCCTGCCAATGCAGGGGACACGGGTTCGAGCCCTGATCTGGGAAGATCCCACGTGCCACAACAACTGAGCCCGCGCATCTAGAGCCCGTGCTCTGCAACAAGAGAAACCACTGCAATGAGAAGCCCACGCACTGCAACGAAGAGTAGCTCCCGCTTGCCACAGCTAGAGAAAGCCTGCGTGCAGCAGCAAAGACCAAATGCAGTCGAAAATAATTAATTTTTTAAAAAAATTATAAAAAAAAAAACAGGCAGCTTGAGAGGAGGTTTGAAATAGGACAGCCTGTTCTGTCAGGTCCCAGAATGTATATTTATTAAGTGCCATTAAAAGGGACCTGAACAAAACTGGATATTCTTGTAGGCATAAGGGAGAAAACTGAAATATTCTTGGAACCAAATCTATCTCAGGAGGAAAAATAACAATGTATTCAGTAGCACATGGGTAATGGTTTCTCCTAGACCAGGGAATGAGATTAAAAGTCACTGAAGGGTGAGAAAACACATAATTGAGAAGATGGAGAATGGCCTGAATTTTCTTCAGGGGACTCTGTGTAATGTGCCTTTCCCCCTCCAAATACCTAGAACCATTGCCCTGTGTCTTATGTATTTCAATGCTGGACTGTCACATATTAGACTTACAAAGGTATTTGTCTGTGAATTGAACAAGACTTCCAGGAGTTGAAGACTGATTCACAGGGGTGCCCCTTGCTCCCTGCAAGAGTGAGACCTCTTTAATCTCTTGGGCTGCAACCTAGTTTTAGACATGAGGACAAGATTACAATATCAAAGGAAAGACGAGCAAATTCTTGGTTAATGTGGTGAGTCTAGCTTGGTGAATAACTGATGTCAACTACTGGGAATAAAGGACTTGAAGATGAAATGCCGCTGAAATTTGTGTGACTCTAACCATTGGATGGTCAGGTGCCCCAGTGTGACATTTGTTCACTAGATACTTGCTGTATATAAAAATGGCACCTCCTTTATTCATGTGTTCATTTAGTGAGTGTCTACTGCACATCTTTGGTGCCTCCAGGATTTGGCCTTAGCTGCTGGGGATGCAGTGAGAAGTCAGAGAGACCAGGGCCCTGCCCTCCCAAAGCCCACAGTTTGATGAGGGAGGCAGACAAGGCAACAGTTAAACACAGTGTTAATTGTTAGGATAGGGTGATAACAGGTGCCACCAGAGCCCAGGGGAGAGGCCAGCCCCTGACTCAGACTTGGTGGCTAAGGAGGGCTTCCTGGAAGAAGTGATATCCAAGCTGATGGGTAACAGGTTAGATGAAGGTGGGAGGGAGGGCATATGCAAAGGCCCAGAGTTAAGAGCAAGCACAGCTCATCAGGGAACTAAAATGCCATAGAGCTGGAACACAGGGTGTGTGTAAGGGTGGTGGGTACAGTGCGAGATGGCTTAGTGAGGTCTGCATGGTAGGGAGCTTTGGGATTTATTCTGAGGGCAGTGGTGAGGGACACTAAAGGGTTTCAAGCAGAGGAGTGACGTGCCCAGAGTTGTGTTTTAGGATGCAAGTTCTGGTTCATCCTGGAATCTCCCTAAGCATCTGTCACATGCCTCAAGTAATAGATGTTCAATACACGTTGCTCAAATAAACAGCCCAGATGGGATGGGAACACTGAAACTTACCTCCAAGGAATCTCCCTTCCAGCTGTAAAAGACAGACAAGCATCAGGCAGTTACCTGGCACCACAAGGCAGGATGCCATCAGCCCCAGAAGGGTGCTATGGACCAGGCTCATAGGTGGTCAGACAAGGAGGAGCTTTGGGGTCGCTGAGGTGGTCAGGGAGGCTTCCTGGAGGAAGTGGGGCAGGTGCTGGCTTTGTGGGATAAGTAGGGTTGGGGGAAGCAAAAGGGAAGGGGAGGTCTTCTCAGGCCCAGGGAGGCAGTGTAGTGGTATGAGAAGTGCCCAGCACTTGACCTTAAAACCCCTGAGTTCAAGGCCCGCTTGGCCATAGGCAAGTAGCAAACTCATTTATTATGGTTTCTGCATGTGGAGAAGTTTGGTGAGGGCCCCCAGCCTGCGTTGTTCTCCCTACTCAGCCCCAAAAATACTCACTGTGGAGTTCTGGCTTTTCTCAAGGAGTCGCTGGCTTCCTCCACCAGGACCTGCCTTCCAGCATGGAAAAGTCATTTTAGGATCTGTTGTGGTAGGGCAGAGACTCAAATACTTGGACTGGAGGTTAAGGAAAGAGCTGGATTCCACTCCTGGCAACATCCCGAGGAGCTGGGTTCCTTAACAATCCACTCACTTAACCTTGCTCTTCTGTTTTCTTATCAGTAATTTTTGAACTTATGTTTTCTGTTTTTCTCATCTGTAAAATGGGTACAATTCCTGTTCTGACAGGGTGAGTGAGGATTAAATGAAACACTTGTGAATGGTGGTGGATCACAACAGGAGATCACGGCTGTGCAGGGAGGGAATATGTGAACTCTGACCACTAGGTGGCAGCAGGGCTCTACGAATCACCTGAGATTGGGCTGGGAGGCGCCACCTCAGCAAATTGAAACGCCCAGGGTGCTGGGCAGGTGGTGCCAATGAGAGGAAGGGCCAGGTGAAAGACATTAAGGAGTGGCAGGGACTGTGGTGGACCAGAGCGTACATATTCCATCTAAGGAGCTTGCAGCTTCTTGGCTTCAACCAGTGTTGCCACATCAGAATGAGGGCCCATTGGTGCCAGAGATTCTGATTTTTCAAGAGAAGCCAGAAACCAGGGTTTTGTTTTGATTTTTGATGTGAAATCTGTGTGGAGATTGTGTGGGTCACAACAGGTCCCCCTTTTTGCATCTTCTGCCACAGAGTGTGGGTTGGCTGGCCTGGTAGAGAATCTCCTCTGAAGAATTAGCTTCATATCTGTTTTCTGTGAAATGCCGTCATGTGTCTCCACTTCACTCACTACTTCATTAGACGTTAAGTTTCCTTCCTCGGATCTCTGGGGAGCACTGTTTCGCTTTCTGCTATTGTTACTATTGTTGTCATCAAACATTTATTCGATCCTGGGCCATATTTTCTGACCACCCATGAGGATCTCCATAGTACCTATTTCACAAGGTTCTTTTGAGGAATAAATGAGATACTGATATAATATTGCTTAGCCCAGCACCTGGCTCATTAGCACTCAATAAATCTTATTATGGGGACTTTAGAAAAGGTGGCATGACATTTGGAGGAAGGTTTGCAGGGCCTGTCTTTCTCTCTACATATGGGATGGTGACAAGGCCTGGCTACTCCCTTATGTAGATGAAGCCCCCTGGTTCCGGCTCCTGAGGGCCTGGTAGAGGTTGGATACAGCCCTTCCCTCAGAGGCTGCTGTCACACCCCAAAAGCATTCCTGGGACTTTCCCTTGTCGGGTTCCCTGGTGCTGCATCTGGGTCAGGGTGGGCAGACTTCCCCATCCAGAGCAATCCCAATCTTGGGCAGGAGTGGCCCAGATTCTCCTGCCTCTCCCCAGCAAGAGGGCTTTCTGCAGTCCATTGCACCCGGACAAGTCAGGCAGGTACTCAGGCAATAATTAGGCATGCAGATGTGCTGGAGCAGCAACTCTGGTCAGAGGCTCAGGGCCCTTTACATCCAGGAGCATCTTCTCAGGGTGTTCCAAGGGGACCCAGCAGCTTTGGGGACAAAGGCTCCTTGCTGGAGGCTCCACTGGCAGATTCAGAAACAAAGAGAGGGTGAGATCAGATTTGTCCTCGAGGGCTCTGACTTATGCTGGGCTCAGGAGCACCAGCTAATGCTGTTCAGTTAGGTCTCAGGCCACCACCATGCTTCCAGGATACCTCAGGGTGGTTCTGGGTTCCCTGTTTGGGGCCCATTTGCCTGTCATCAGGGGTCTGGGCATCCTTGAGGCCTGTGAGTAGAAAGAGAGCTCAGTGGCTGCAGGTTTGGGACAGCCCTGAGCCTTAGGAGGATTGGGCCAGAGTGGGCATGGGACTTGCATCCACCCCTTCTGAGCAGCTCACATCTCAGAGGTTGGTTATTTGCTTGCTCTCATATTTATTCCCTGCCCAACTCAGCTCTGTACTTCAGGGAACTACATTGCCCAGGCTCCTTTGTTCTCTGGTTTTCTGGTGGGTTTGTCCAATGGGAGACACTGGCAGGGGGAAGGAGGGGAGAACCCAAGGTATTTCTCCCTCTGTCTGCTTCAGGCAGCATCTCTGCCTTGGCTGGTCTTCTCCATGGTTCCCGCTTCCACTGGATGGTCCTTCCCTCTTGGTCTAGGTTCCATTGGACAGGCCTGGCTATACTTCCAGTTTCTGTCAGATAGCTTCAGATACTGGGCACTAATAACACTGCCTCTTCCCTGTGTTCCTCCAACATAAAGACTAGAGTGTCTTTTTGCTGTTGTTAATCCCTGTGGTGCTTCTAGGATCTTCTTTCACCTGTGTAACTTCCTCCCTAAGTCCCTCTGTTCACAAGGCATAGAGTGGTCCTCTCTCTGACTGGACAGTGACTCTTGTACAGCTCAGCAGCTAGGGATACAGGGAGGGAGTGGGTAGTAGAGCTGGGGGGCTCCTAGGTACCTCTGCCCCTCAGGCTGCCGAGCCCTCAGAGAAGATTGGGACCATCACCAGGTCTGCTGTACCTTCCCTGGGTCAGGGAACAGTCCGGCCCTCCCCACCCAGATCTCTTGGAAGTGTCTTCAGCTATAGACAGCAGCTGAGCGGGTCACGCTCCAGGGTCAGTGGCTGTGAGAATCTGCCGAGCAGCCCTTGTTTGGGCCAACTGAAGCTGTTCTGCAGGGCCCAGAGAAGAAAGACACAGAGGAGATCCAAGGGCCATTGTGTGAGAGCAGAGCCAGGCTGTGGGCAGTGCCTCGAGTCTGGCCCTGGCTCAGGCAGGACAGTGAGCCCCAAGTCAGTGAGACAGGAAGTGGAAATGAGGCTTCTGGCCAGGAAAAAGCCTGCTTGTCTTGATTCTGGGGTCTCAGTGATTCCAGGCACATCAGCAGAGCCTTTGGTCTGGGGAAGGGCTAGTGCACTACTAGCAATCACCACAGCTTCTGTTCACTTCTCACAGGGCTTTTTGAGGGTTCTGTGAGGGAATCCACGTTACGTGTTGAATCCAGTGCTGGCACCTAGGAAGCTCTCAAGACCTGAGAACTAAAGAAACACAAAAACAAACAAGAAAACAGAAATCGCAACAGCAACCAGGCACTGTGGACCTTATTCTGTAGGATAAGCTGGTGTCTAGTTAGTACTGAGCCCCAGGCCTCTCCCCTGGAGCAGAGCTGGGGCTGGCAACACAGTTCCAGCTGCCAGGGCTAGGAAGAAGGTCGAGTCAGGTGAAGGAGTTGTGAGGTTGGGAGGCCACAGTGATCTCAGGGCACACTCTCCAGAGACGGGATGAGCAGTAGGTGTCCAGAACCATAATGGGGCACTTGAGGACAGCTATCACCTTGTGTCCAGGCAGGACAGAGATCAAGGCTAGGTCAGAAAGCAGGCAGTAGGATCCCAGTCTTTGGGTTGAGGTTCAAGTACTAGGCCCTGGGGACTTAAGGATCAGGTCCACTAAAAATACAAAGATCCTGGCAGGAGGCAGGATTGAGAGCTGGACACAAGGGACTTCATTTTGAGCCCTGGGGGCCAGAGCTGCTGGAAACCCTCCCATCTGATGACAGGATTGAACCCAGGGAGCAAGATGGGTTGGAAGTGGGAGAGGGTCTGGGATGAAGAGGCTGTGGTAGTCAGAAGCCCAGACTTCACATTGCAAAACGTCCAAATTCAAATCCTGACTCCACACTCACCAGCTGTGTGACCTCGTTGAACAAGTTACTTCATCTCTCTAAAACCTCACTTTCCTCTTTGTGGGTAAACCAGGAAATAGTCATAGCTCAGAGGGCTGTTGGAATGTCAAAATGGGATCACACATGGAGGTTTTGGCAGTCTAGGACATATGAGTGCTGCTTAAATGATTGATCCTCAAAGACACAGCCATTTTTGCTGGCTCCCACCTCCTCCAAAGTATTCCTCCTAAGCTTTGCCAGCAGTGACCCCAGCCTGAGTCTTCTCTGGGCTAACACTCCTTGTACTTTCAACCTTTGCTCTAACGTCTGTGTTCCTGACCCTTCACCACCTCAGGCTCTGAAAAAATACCTCCTCACTGCCTGAGCTCTTTCCAAACTGAAAGCAAGTGGACGTCTTAAGAGGCCAAAGGTTGTTCCCCTGGGAATGTAATGTGACCACGTCCTCCGATACTCCCTGGTGATTAGAGCTCGCCATCTTGAATTACTTCATCTTCATCCTCCCAGGAAGCTTCCTCACAGTCCCAGGCCGAGCAGTGGGAGACAGTCTTGCTGATATGCCATTGTGAGTATACCTCCCCCCTACTTGCTTTCCCCCCACATTTCTAAACTTTTTTTCTCAAATTCTTTCTCACCCTTCCCCCACTCCTCACCAAAAGCTGAGGCAGAACATAAAAAAGAAAAATACAGTGACACGCACACAACTGGAAAAAATCTCAACATCTATCTTCTTCCCCTTCACACCACCCCACTGGCCACATCCCAGGCCAGAGATTCCAAGGCATGGCACTCCCCTTAGGAGTCAGGTGTCCCCATCCCCACCTGGAGGGGACAGATACCAGCCAAAAGCACCTGGTCCAGATTTACGTTTTGCAGTTTGTATTGTGACTATAACGTAGTTTTTGTTTTTCTTAATGTATTAGAATATGCACGTAATACATTTTTTTAAATGTTATTTTATTTACCTATTTATTTATTTACTTATTTTTGTCTGCGTTGGGTCTTTGTTGCTGTGCGTGGGCTTTTCTCTAGTTGCGGCGAGCGGGGGCTACTCTTCGTTGCGGTGCGCGGGCTTCTCATTGCGGTGGCTTCTCTTGTTGCAGGGCACAGGCTCTAGGAGCGTGGGCTTCAGTAGTTGT
>NC_041221.1:144830284-144845101 GCF_002837175.3 Physeter macrocephalus | reverse complement strand
GGGCTCAAACCCGTGTCCCCTGCATTGGCAGGCGGATTCTTAACCACTGCGCCACCGGGGAAGTCCCTACATTATTTTTAATAAAACTAAATATGGAATTTGAATTGTATCACTGCCTGTCATGCTTCCTTAGGCTCCTGTAAGGGGTAACGCCAACAAAGCTGGGATTCACTCCGCTTCCTCTCTTCCTCGCAGCCCTCCATGTTCAGTCCTTCAGCAAGGGCTGTCAACTTTACCTCCAAAACCTTCCTGAAAGTTGTCCACTTTCCCCCTCTCCAGCACCTCCACTCCTCTTCTCTCCCCTGTGCTTTTGCAGGAGCCTCTGGACGGTCTCTCAGTTCCCACCCCTGTGCTTCCCCCTCACCCATGCTCCATAGAACAGTCAAAGCGATCCTTCGAAAAAGGTAAATTAGAGAATGTCATGCCTCTTAAAACTGAACAAAACCCAAATTCCTTACTCAGACCTAACCGGGCCTGTGTGATGGGCCCTGCTTCCCTCCCACCGAATCATGTACCACCTTCCACCTTGATCACTGTGATACGGCCACCACTTGCTTTTCTCTTTCTCTTCCTCAATTACCCTAAGCTGCTTCCTGACTCAGGGACTCTGCACTGGCCCTTCACTTCCCTGGGATACTCTTCCCCCAGATCTGCCCTTGGCTGGCTTCTTGCCACACAGGTCAGCTCCTCAGTGATGCCTTCGCTGACCACTCCATCTGGGCAATGTCCAACCCTTCTCACCCTGACCCCAGCAGTCACTATTCATCACCCTGTCTTACTGTCATTAGAGACTGTACCACTCCCTCCTATTTTCTAGTTTATCTGTTTGTTGTTCCCTCATTAGAAAGTAAGATGGATAAAGATTTTATCCATCTTATTCAATCCTCAATCCAAATAACCTTTAGTATGTCCCAAATGGAACTTGCTTGTACTAAAAAATGATTCCTAGTTTATCTGAAATTCACATTTAACTAGGTGCCCTGTATTTTAACTGGCATTCCTACTTGAGGCCCATGGTCCCACATCATGGGAACATGATCCTGAGAGAATGAAGCCGGTATGGGAAGAGAAGAGAGAAAATGAGGGAGGGAGGGAGGACAGGTGGGTGGGAGAGAGAACAAGACAGCAGCAGAGAATGAGTGAAGAGAGAGAGAGAGAGACAGACAGACAGAGTCACGGGTAGACCAATAGACACCCTCTGATAGTGTTCAAGTCCCACAGTTCAGTGACCCAAAGTCAGTGCCACCCCATCCTTTCTGTAGTTTGTTTATGTGCACCCATAAATTCCCCTTTTGCTTCAAAGTAATAGCCAACATTCTCGAGCACTTGTGTGTGCCAGGCACTGGGCCAAGCCTTTGGATGCACTATCTCATTTAGGCTGTCACCTCACACAATTCTATGAGGGTCTTACTGTCACTCGCTCTACAGAGGAACAGAGAAGTTAAATAACGTGCTCACGTTCACACAGACTCTAAGCAGCAGAGCTGGGCTTCAAACCCAGGCAGTCAGATGCCAGAGTGCTTGACCACTATGTGGAGTAGCTGTCACTCATAATCAAGGAGGTCCCGAGCGGCTCACTGGACTGCTGACCCTTGAGAGGCTGGGTGGCATCATGTATGGACTCAGGAACCGGACTAAGCAGGATCAAATCCAACTTCTCTCACCCATGGTATGACTTTGGGAAAGTTGTCCACTTACTTTGAGTGTCAGCTTCCTCTTCTGTAAAATGGAGTCGACCATAATAGTAGGTACAGCATAGGATTGATATGGGGATTTAATTAATTAACATCTATGTACACAGACATAAAAAGCCATTAGATCAGGTAAGCATTTAATAAACATTTACAGACATTTTTATTATTTTCAGTTCATCTCTGATGCCCAGCACAGGATCTGGCACAAAGGAAGTGCTCATGTTTCCTGTGTGAGTGATGATAAGAATGGAGAATATTAATGAGAATCCTGACTGTTTATTCAGCACCTACTATGTACCAAGCATTGTGCTAAGCACCTTACACACACCTTCTCAGTCCATCCCGACAACAGCCCTACCAAGTTGGTATTGTCATCCCCATTTTACAGATGAGGAAACTGAGGCTTCAAGAAGTCAAGTGTCCAGAAAAGCCACAGACAGAGGTCCAGAGCTAGGATCTCAACCCTGGTTATAAGGAAAAAACATTGGATCTATGATTGCTTTAAAGAAGGCAGGAAGGGCTTCCCTGGTGGCACAGTGGTTGCGCGTCCGCCTGCCGATGCAGGGGAACCGGGTTCGCGCCCCGGTCCGGGAGGATCCCACGTGCCGCGGAGCGGCTGGGCCCGTGAGCCATGGCCGCTGAGCCTGCGCGTCCGGAGCCTGTGCTCCGCAACAGGAGAGGCCACAGCAGAAGAAGGCCCGCATACCACAAAAAAAAAAAAAAAAAAGAAGGCAGGAAGCAGACGAGATTGCATTGAGATGTTTTCCTATGGACTGAGTTTTGAGTTCTTCCCATTGTCTTCGCAAGCTCTTTCATGTCCCTTATAGAAACCCTGCGTGCATGACTTTCCATGCACTATTATCTCAATAGATGGGTATAGAGTCCCATTTTATGAAGGAGGCACAGAGAGGTACAGGTATTGATACTTGCTGAAGGTCACATAGGTGTTAAGAACAGAGCAGGTTCTGAACCCAGCTTCCTCTGACTCCCAGTACAGTCTTTGTCTCCAGTACTCAACCTCTGGCCTACAGAGAACACCCCCCCCAACTCAAGAGCATGCCATCACTCAGATCTCACAAAGACACCTACTTTTCACCATCCCCACTGCCAGCGAACCCCCAGGCTTCCGTCCTTCACAGGGCCACCACCAGGGTCAGCTTTCAGAAACAAAGATCTGAATCCAGGACTCTTGGAGGTCCTTGCAGGGTTCTTGACCACGGCTTCATGGTCTGGCTCCTGTTTATCCCTTCCCCTCCTTGAACTCTGCGCTCTGGCTGAGCTGAATCTGCACTGCTCTCTCTGGCCCCCTTCACACTCACTCCTTCACCTGGGTGGTACACCCTTTCCCACTCCCCCGTCCCCTGTCTAAGTCATCCTTCAAGTCTCAGTGGCATATCACTTCTTCCAGGAAGCGTTCCTTTCTTGGTTCTGGTGCTCTTCCTGTGTGTGCCTCTACTCGGGTCCTTATCCCTCTCTATTGAAATTGCCTTCTTACTTGAGGGTCTCTCCCTTGCTCCAAGAGGGCAATGGCTGTGTCTACCTATTCACACAGCATCCCCAGAGCTTGGCATGGTGTCAGGTACCTGGTAGGTGCTCAGTGAAAAGCTGGGGAATGAATGAGGGTTCCCTGAGGACATTATGCTTTATGACACTGAGCACCGGGCAGATAGTAAGCTCTCAATATATGTCTGTTGAATAGGTAAGGGATGAATGTATGAATAAATAAACAGCATGGTTCAACACCACTTCCCCCTCCTCGCCACACACACACACACACACACACACACACACACACACACACACACACACACCCATCAGATTTGTTCACCCCTCAGCTTTGGTCTCCTGCAGAATAAAAGGGATCCCAACTCCTTGTTTGAATGCTATGGGGTTTTGAGTAGAAAAAAATACTGCTTCTTCAACAAGAAGAGTTTCAGGTGATAAAGGCCTTTCTTGCTGGTGAAGGGAGGAGGCAGAGTCGGGGCTTCAGCCCAGTTTTAGGATGGCCTCAACTGGCCCCAGACTGACTAATAAAGTGTGAAATTGACTTCATCCTCCGCCACGTCTCCCCAGCCAGTGTGTCCCTGTAGCATCTCCCTCTGCTACCACTAATGCAGTCCTGCCGCCATCCCCTCTGTCACCGGCAGACAGGCGGGTCATCAACGCCCACGCAGCCCCAGGGCCCAGTGCTCTGCAGAGCCCATGCAGCCATTTGGCCTCGGGCCAGGATGGGCTTTCAAAGCTGGAAGCATCCGATGTGGCATGTCTGACGCACCTTCTAAGTCAGCCACTGGCCCTTCCTGTCCCTATTTACTCCCCTGGCACTGGCTGCTGAGGCGTGGGCGAGGGCTGGAAGCGGGGACAGCATTAGGTGAGCTCTTTGAGACTCCCCTCCCACCCCACCCAGTCCACTGCACCAAATGCAGGGCTGAAGAATCAGAGAGAAAGAGAACGGCAAAATCAGGGAGCTCAAGGGGGCTCTTGGGGGGGCTTTAGGGGCTGCTTGGGGGATGATAGAAGGCCCCCAAACCCCTCCTTCCACTAGGACAGGGCCATTTTGGGATATCTATTTTGTTTATTTTCTCCTGTTTAAGATTTTCTAGGAGGAGAGGGATTCCATGGGTCTAGTAAGTCCTAAAACCAGTGATCTGTCCAGCAGTCATTCCCAAACCTGCCTGTGCATCAGAATCAACCAGGTGACTGGGTAAAAAATAGATTCTGAGACCTGTAGCGTTTTCGTCTGCTCAGCACTCATTTCCTCGTCTTCTGAGAAGAGCCCCTAGGTTACCTTAGAGAGCTGTCACTGCCTCACATGGCCCATGTAGTTTGGGTGGTCTCCAGGGGCAAGCCTGTTCCCCAGGCCGGGCCAATCACAGAGGAATCAGCCCAGGGGTCAAAGCTAGGCTGGAGCAGGCAGCCCCAGGATTTTGGCAGAGCTGTAGGGGAAGAGATGCTCTCTTTTTTCGGAGGCTCTAGGCTGGTAGCCATCAGCCTGGGACTGCTGGCTAAGAATGAAACCAACACAGAGGCAAATCATGACAAGGGATGAGAGAAGAGAGAGAGAGAGAGAGCAAGCTCATGACATGTTATGAGCACCTAGATCCAGCCATGTCTGAAGTTTATTCCTCTGAGCTATTCAAATGTATGAGCCAATAAATTACTCTTTTCTTTTCTTTTTCTTTCTTTTCTTTCTTTCTTTTTTTTTCTTTTGCTTCAGCCAGTTTGAGTTGGGTTTTTGCAACTTGCAACTGAAAGAGTCCAGACTATCACCCCCACCCTCACCCTGCCACTTTCCCCCCTTGGTGTCCATATGAGAAAACTGGCATCTTGATGGTTTCAAAGGGTTCCTAGTTTCTGGTATCCTCAGATGTTCCTTGGTTGGTAGATGCTATTCTCCTTGTGTCTTCACATGGTCGTCCGTCTCTAGGCATCTGTCTCTGTGTGTAAATTTCCCCTTTTTATAAGGACTCAGTCATATTAGATTAGGGCCCACCCTAAGGACCTCATCTTAACTTGATCATCTGCAAACACCCTATTTCCAAATAAGATCACACTCACAAGTACTGAGGTTTAGAATGCAACATTTTTAAAGGTACATAATTCTTCAACCCATCTATCCAAGAGGATAGAGCAAAGAAGAAGAAGGAGGAGGAGGAGGAAGAGAAGGAGAAGGGGAAGTTGAATACAGGGATAATAGGTATCACACTGGGAGCTTTGTTTTTCTCCCCCAAAAATCATGGCATCCAGAAACTGCTGTGAATTTAATTTTCTGGGAGTGGTGCTGATACTCTAAAAATAAAGGGGTTGGAATATTTTTTTAAAAAGAAAGAAAGAAAGGGTCCAGACTAATACACAGATCCCACCTCAGATCTACTGAATCATGATCCCCATGGATGGAGTACAGGAATCCGGATTTTTCAAGACGCTTCTGAGGAGGTTCTGATAAAGTATCATCACTTTATCAGTTATTGTTTGTTTGGACATCATTGAGATCCTGGTCCAGTGATGTACAGACAAAAGCGATCCTTTCATTTTTGACCATTATAATTGTATGTCAGAATTCTGGGGCTTCCCTGGTGGCGCAGTGGTTGAGCATCTGCCTGCCGATGCAGGGGACACAGGTTCGTGCCCCGGTCCGGGAAGATCCCACATGCCGCGGAGCGGCTGGGCCCGTGAGCCGTGGCCGCTGAGCCTGTGCGTCCAGAGCCTGTGCTCCGCAACAGGAGAGGCCACAACAGTGAGAGGCCCGCGTACCGCAAAAAAAAAAAAAAAGAATTCTGTACACATTTTCGATCCTTACAACAACTCGATGAAGTACAGGTTATTCTTCCCATTTTACAGATGAAAACACTGAGGCCTAGAGAGGTGAATGAATGTGTTCAAGGGCACACAGCTAATAAGTGACAGATCTAGGCATATAAGTCTCTAAAGCACATCCTCTTTCCACCACCCTGCATTTCCCAGGGTGGCTGTGCGGCTTGCCTAGAGCCTTAACACCCAGTGTTGGAAATGTCCTCTCTCTTCAGATACTCTTTCAATGAAGCAAAGCCTATGTGAGTCACTTAGTGTGCTGTGGCTACAGTAAGAGAGGACTCCAATGTGATTGGCCTAAGCAATAAGGATAACTTATTACACTGCACTCTAAGAAGTCCAAAGTAGGATGGTTCCAGGATTGGTTAATTCAGTAGCTCAGTGTCATAAGCAAAGGCTCAGGTTCTTTCCATTTTTCTTCTCTGTCCTCTTCAGGCATCACGTGGCCTTCAGGCTGGCTCTCTTCTTGGCTACAAGATAGCTGCTGCACTTCCAGACATGACAGTGTCCAGCATAGGGGGATGGTCTGTGTCTTCCTATGTGTTTCTTTTTGTCAGTAAAGAAAATGGTTCTGAAAAGAACCCGGCATATCATTGGTCAGAATTACATCACACATTCATACCTAGAAGAAGAAGGGTGGGGCATCATGATAGGCTTGGAGCAATCATGATTCACCCTGAGACTGGGCTGAGTGGACACCTGAACAGTATAGGTCTCTTCAAAGAAGGATGGAGGGGAAAGAAGGATGTTGGGTACTGTATGCTGCACAATTCCTCCCCAGCTTCCTGGGTTTCCCTCCCTGATTCTGGGCCCAGGCTCCAGAGGCATCTCTCTTTTCATTAGTCATGATCTTTGCAGGAAGATCAACTTTCAAATTTCAAAATCTTCCCCATGGCTCCTTCATCCTCTCTTCCAGTCCCCTCCCAGAGCCAGCAAGTTGTCCTAAAAAAAATGCAGGACTTTCCCTCCAACATCCAAAGGTGCTCTTCCTGGCTTTACTTCCCTCGCTCTCTGTCAGACTGATACCAGATCACTAGGTTGCCAGGAGGAATGGTACAGCATGTGTGGTGATGGGCATGTGCTATTTCCTGCCCATCACCTGTTTCCACTGCTTCTAATCACAGAATGCAGTGTCCTTTAGGAACCACTCTTTCCCACTCTCAAGTCATGGGTATAAGAAACACGGACCCTAATTGTACCCCCAACTCTTAATGGGGTCTCTTCCCCTGCATCCTGGGGCATGTGACTTGGGCCTATTCAATTGTTGTGTTCAGTGCCTCTTGCCACAGGACTTGATGTGGGATAACCCCAGTCTGTTCCCTGAGAGTCATCTCCTGAGCCTTGGGCTCAAACTCTTGGGGGAGTGAAATTCTATTTCTACTAGGTTTATTGAGCTCCAGATTTGAGTCTGGAGCTTTCAGCAACCATTTTACAACTTTCTAGGGGAAAGTTGGTCTGCGAATGAAGCTAACACTGAGCCTAGAGACTGAGATAGAGAGATCCTAAGGTGCTGGATACAACCGGGCCTGA
Organism: Physeter macrocephalus; assembly: GCF_002837175.3. Classification (NCBI taxonomy): domain Eukaryota; kingdom Metazoa; phylum Chordata; class Mammalia; order Artiodactyla; family Physeteridae; genus Physeter; species Physeter macrocephalus. The sequence goes on along the minus strand of NC_041221.1, from coordinate 144,837,566 downwards.
TGCCAGACAGCACTGTACATCTCAGTCACATGAACCAATTAACTTTCCTTTCTTGGTGAACCCCGTCTGAGTTGGCATTCTGCCCCTTGCAACCAAACAATGACTAAGATAGCACGTGCTTTTGAAAAAGCTGAACTGTGCTCTCCTTTGGCTGAGTCATACAAGTGTAAAGGGGAGTAGTGGAAGATAAGGTTGGGAAATCAGGCTGTAGGCACATGGCAGGGGTCCTTGAAGACTGAGATGGGCCACCCAGTCTCTGAGACCACTGGGGCCTAAGCAGGATCTCCTAAGGCCAGGTGATTCTAGGAGTTGCCGATCAAGCTAAACTTTGCACCCAGGGATCAGGTTAATGTCTTTGTAGCTGCTGATAAAGTAGAAATTTTGATCTGAAGCAGGACTCATCCTCCAAGCCTGCTTTCACCAGGGAAGAGTGAGTGAGTTCTGCATAATTGAGAATGATTGGAAGACAGGAGCTACTGGCATTTATCAACTGTTCCTATGGGCCAGGGATGATGAGGGTGGGGCAGAACCCAGTGCAACTGATGAGAAGGTATGGGGATACCACCAAATGTGTCCATATCCCTCTTAAATTGCCCAGGATAGGACATACGCTGGCCAGAGTAGATGGAAGGACATCACCTCCCTCTTTCTACAAGACCTACTTCTATTGATATTAATGTGGCCTGAGATTGTACTCACTTTGGTTTAGCACGTTATGCTTTGTATTAAAATGGATGTCATACATGCTGCTACTATGTCATGTCTCCTCGCTCACCTCAAGTCTTCCAAACCCTCTTCCACCTTGGAAGAAATGCCTCCACTTTCAACTTCTTTTCAAGACTCCATGAATGCAAAATCTTGTCCTCTTGGACAGGTGAGGTGGTCAAGGAGGAGATAATAAACCAGCTCTCGTTCTTTTTAATGTTCAATAGCAGCAAAACAAACAAAAAACAAAACCCCCAAAAGACAAAACACACATTAATATCTCTGTAGAGTAACCGGCTGCATGTAGGCTTAGCCCTCCAAATTGTCATCTGTATAGTCAGTGCATTTGTTCCTGACAGGGTCTCTAGGAATCCAATTCTGTCCTCCCGCAATCATTCCCATCCACACCTTCCGTGCCTTCCACTGTCTTACCTCAGATGTCTTCATTCAAGTGTCTGACCAAAAAAATGTTGCCCAGGACAGTATCAGGGATAAAGCCACCATTCCTTCTGATTTTGCTTCCAACCAAATCCATAACACAGGATCATTGCTTAATTCCTCATATACATGATCTTCTTTGTTTATTTACATAATACTGCATGTAGACATTGGTCCTGGTGCTTTACAAATATTAACTCATTTAATCCTTAAAACAACACCTAATCACAATTGTTATTCCCATTTTACAGAAGAAGAAATTGTGGGACATATGGATTAAATGACCTTCCCAGTGTCACAGAATTAGTAATGACAGAACAGAGATTTGAACCCAGATAGTCTGTACTCTTAAACTCATACCCAGGGTAGGCATACTTTTTCTGTAAAGGGCTAGAAAGTATTTTAGGTATTGAGCGCCACATACAGTCTCTGTCCCAACTACTCAGTTCTGTCACCCTAGACAATACATAAATGAATGGGCGTGGCTGTGTGCCAATAAAACTTTATTTAGAGACACTGAAATTTGAATTTCGTATCATGTTCAATGTCAGGAAATATTACCCTTTTTCGATTTCTTCCCCCCCAACCATTTAGAAATATTCCATTCTTAGCTTGCAGGTTATACAAAAATAGGGAGTGAGCCAGGTTGGGTCTACAGCCTATAATTTGCTGGCTCCCACTCTATGCTATGCTATTATTCAACCTGATCCTTACAATTTACTTCTTATCGTCTTCATTTTCCAGACAAAGAAATCCAGTTAGAAGAGGTTAATGATTTGCCCAGGGTTACACAGTGAGCAGATGGGGGAGTCAGGATTTGTACCCAGGTTTGTCTTGACCCCAGAGGCTCTAGAGAGGCAGAAAGCTGGCAGAGGCCAGCAGGTGGGCAGGAAGCAGGGCTGAGATGGTGGCATCAGTGCCGGCTACCTTGGCCTGAAGCCATCAGTCACCAAGTGCTGGCAATCCCCTCCCCCTCCTCTCCCTCCACCCCATTTCCCAGGAGCCTAGTACAGCAGCCTGAGACTTCTCTGCCCTGATCTGCCACTGAGGTCCTGTTTAACTGGGACTTGCAAGAAACTGAAATGCTCTACCTTTCAAGCCTGGAGCCAGAGAAACCCAGAAGCTGTCTTGACTTGGCTTCATCTTGCCTAGCACAACCATTAGGGGAGGGCAGACCTGGTTTAAAAGGGCCCTGAACTGTCACTTGTGAAGAAACATCAGCTCTGGCCTAAGACTGGGAAAAGGTAAGGGAAGAGTGGGGGAAGGGGAGAGATAGAGACCCAGAGGGACACGCAGAGAGAAACATGAGTCAGAGAGAGATGCAGACACAAGTACACACACACACAGAAAGATCCCTTAACAGCTGTTTTTCGGAACCAGAACCCTATTTCCTAGTTCCTCAGCTCTGCGGATGCAGAAAAGCCAATACTGCAGCAGAAAATCTCCCCACATTACTTGTTGTTAATAATTACTTATTTTGTCTTTTCTAAGTTTCTGTAACATTAACTTCATTCAAACCAATGAGCAGCCCTGAGGTGTGCATTGTGGAGGTTATTTGCCTGAGGAGGGTTGTGGGGCTCAGAGAGCTCCAGCAACTTGCTCAAGATCACACAGCAAGTTAACGGCCAAGCTGGAAGCAAGGATCAAGACTCTGAACTTCCAGTGCATTGTGAGTTTCTTACAAACCACCCACAGAAATAAAGGGGACACTGAAGGTCAGGGATTTAGTTCCTTCGCTTCCCTTCAATAAGTGAGCCACCCAATTCCCTCTTTGACAAGGAAATGATAGAGACATAGTATGTCTAAACTTGAGCAAGGCAGTGGACAAGCAGAGGCATGCTATCCTCATGGTTATATATGATGGAAAACTGTGAGACCGATTCAAGGACAGCTGGATGGATTTTAGCCAGAAGGAGATCAGTACCCAAAGGATCTTGGTGAATAGTGTTTACGTAGAAGGATGCTATGTCACATGATTTTTAAAAAAATACTTTTTTTAAAAAAAATTTATTTTTGGCTTCATTAGATCTTTGTTGCTGCACGAAGAGTAGCGCGGGCTTCTCTTGTTGTGGAGCACGGGCTCTAGGCACGCAGGCTTCAGTAGTTGTGGCACATAGGCTCAGTAGTTGTGGCGCACGGGCTTAGTTGCTCCGCAGCATGTGGCATCTTCCCGAACCAGGGCTTGAACCCGTGTCCCTTTCATTGGCAGGCAGTCTTAACCACTGCGCCACCAGGGAAGCCCCATGTCACGTGATTTTTATTACTAAAATTGAATGACTTGAGTTCCCATCCCACCTCTTCTGAGAATGACTCTCCTCCCAACCTGTGGCCCTCTCTTCCAGGATAACTCTCAGAGTAGATACTTAGTCCTAAGGGGCAGTTTAGTTGCCATCTCCCAAAGGAGAACAGAGAAGCCTGCCCAATAGGTATCCTGCAGTTGCTGAGACGGCCATAGGAGGGCACTGTTGAAAAGGGGCAACTTGGTTGCCTAAAGGCCGTGTTCCTCCACTGCCTGGAGACACGTGGTCGACAACACCCAGCCCCAGGTACAGCCCCTACCCTCTAAAGAAACCACTTCATTGATCAAGCCACGTTCCAACTGGCTGGTCCTGCAGGTGCTTCCCAGGGGGATGTGGGAAAGGGAAAAGACTTTTTTCGCACATATTCCATGACACATAGCCTGGACACCCAGTGTTACAGCTCTATACTTCCACATACGCTCAAACATGGTTGCTTTTGTTCAGAGGTACACCAACAGTGTGCTAGGGTAGTAGATTGGGACTGGTTTGCAGGCTCACTGATAAACTGGCCCTAGAGACAGCAGCCTCCATGCTCTTGCCCTCTCCAGGCTCACTAGTGGGTAGCTCTTAGTTTGGGGCTCTACACCACCCATCCCCCTCCCCAAAGCACCCCAGTTTCATTAAGGGAAATTGCCCCTCCCTGACTGTCTTGGGGAAGGGGTACTTCTTGGCTCCTTCCTTCCCCTGCTGGCCTCCTCCAGTTGGAGTCAAAGAGGTCAGAACCCTCCTCGACTCACCTGGGTGAATCAGTGGGGAACACGTGCGCTAAAATGCTCTTTTCCCAGGACTTTAACTCTGGCAAGGACAAGGAAGTGGTTTCTGGCCGTTCTCTTTGTGGCAATAGCAGTTGTGGGTCATTGATAGCATCCTTACCTATGTCCCTATTAAAGGAAATGACTGATTTTCCTACTTATGCTTCTTGACCCTCAGTTTCCTTAAGTCCTGTTGACCCAAGCCTGCTCTTCTAGCCTTTCATCAATTTTGTAAGCTTCCATTGGCCTTCCAAAAAAAATCCCCTGCTCTCTAATTTCTGGTGCTCACACGAAGAACCCTGTCTGATACAACCCCCAAGAATGGAAGAAATCTTTTCCTCTTTCACTTCCAAGGTTCACCCCAACTCGTTCCTGAGAAGGATAGTTTGGGTCCCCCAGAGCAAATCTCCACCTTACCTGATGTAAATCTTCATAGATAAAGCAAACAAACACAAAGAAATATGCTCCCTAAATGTTGTCAATGTTAGCACAGGTAGTGAGATTACTGGGGGCTTCATTTTCCTCTTTTTGCTCATATTTATCCCCTGAAAAAACTTTTTTCCCATTTCCATAAACTCCATTTGGTTGATTAAGAACAACAGCATTGGGACTTCCCTGGTGGTGCAGTGGTTAAGAATCCGCCTGCCAATGCAGGGGACACGGGTTGGAGCCCTGGTCCAGGAAGATCCCACATGCCGCGGAGCAACTAAGCCCGTGCGCCACAACTACTGAGCCTGTGCTCTAGAGCCCGTGAGCCACAACTACTGAGCCTGGGCGCCTAGAGCCCTTGCTCCGCAACAACAGAAACCACTGCAGTGAGAAGCCCGCGCATCACAACGAAGAGTAGCCCCCGCTCGCCGCAACTAGAGAAAGCTGGCGCACAGCAATGAAGACCCAACACAGCCAAAAAAAAAAAGAACAACAGCATTTATCTGTGTGTTTGTTCAGTTGCAATTAGAGAAACTAAGACACAGTAATGCTCTTTTTCATGCTGAAGGAGGGAGCCCCTCTCCCTGTATGGGTGTCCTTGAGAAGGAAACTTGTCAGTGTTTTGGCACTGCACTGCTGGCTGTTATCACCCACTGGTTTGGGTGTATTTACTGACAGAGCTAAGCGCTGATATCCTTTGGCTTTGTTGTATGCATGACTCAGGACGTGTCCTCACCCTTCCTTGTCCCCCCGGTCTCCCCACATAAACAAGGCGGAGAGTGGCACTAAATGACCTCTAGGAATTCCTCTGCTCCATTCTGGGGTCTTTGTGAAGATCATTGCCTGATGGGAGTGGCATCCAGGAGAGAACCTGTAATCCCACCCTTTGGGTGGAAAGGCATTGTAGATGTCCCATGTACTCAGCACTTTTTTTTTTGGCCATACCGTGGCTTATGGTGGGATCTTAGTTCCCCAACCAGGGATCGAACCTGGGCCCTTGACAGTGAAAGGACGGAGTCCTAATCATTGGACCACCAGGGAATTCCCAGCACTTTTTGAATTGCACATGATAAAACTCACCCCAAACTGGCTTAAGCAAAAAAGAGAATTTATTTATTTATTGAAATACAGTTGATTTCCAATGTTATATTAGTTTCAGGTGTACAACATAGTGATTCAATATTTTTACATATTATACTCCATTTAAAGTTATTACAAAATATTGGTTATATTCCCTGTAATATATCAAAAGGGAATTTACTGACTCATATAACTGAAATATTTAGGTCTAAATTCAGGCTTGGCTGGATTCAGGGGATAAGAAGGTGTCATCAGGACTTGGTTTCTCTTAGTCTCTTCTTCTGCTCTCCTTTGCCTGCTTCATCCTCAGGCAGGTTCTTCCCCAGCAGCCCCAGGTTTACAATTTACCAGCTTAGCACTTCTTCCCAAGGGTTCTAGCAAACATCCCAGGGCTGACTCTCACTGGACTGTTAAGTGACATGCCCATTGCTGAACCAATCACCCCCTGGAGCCAGGGTGTAGATTCTGTTGATTGGCCAGACTTTGTCATGTTCTTGCTCCTGACGTTGGGAGGTAGGGTGAGTATCGCTTACACCTAAGATATGAGGCCTAAGATATGAGGAGGGGTAATTCACCAAAGGCAAGTTATGAGCTGTTACCAGAGGGGCAAATGATGCTGGCAAGGAAGAAACCCAAAGGTCCTCTCAGGTTCATCTAGATCAGCGTTTATCAAAGAATGTTCCCCAAATCGACAGCATCCACGTCACGTGGAAACTTGTAAGAAACGCAAATTCATAGGCCCCACTCCAGACCTACTGAATGGAAGGGGCCCAGCTCTATAGGTGATTCAGATGCGTGTTAAACTCTACTCATGTAGACCAGTGGATCGCCAGCCTGACTTCAATTAGAATCACCGGGAGAGCTTTTAAGCCACCTGGACCCCACTCCCAACCAATTTGATTAGGATAAGGGATAAGGGAAGGGATGGGGTGCAGTCTTTGGTGCTTTCGAAATGTTCCTCCAATGATTCTAATGGCAGCCAAGGTTGACTGAGGTCAAAGGAACTCTTGTTCTCAGCTCCTTCTAATTTATGCAATGCCAATAAACGAGGGTGCGGACAGTTCCTCTGCTGTGAATGGTGGCTTAATAAAGGAGTGACTTAGGAGGTGGCAACTCAAGCCAGCTAAGTGAAGTAACAAAGTGGGGGAAGCATGATCCTCCCAACTGCATGCAGTCCGAACCAGGAATTCCCTACACTCTGATAAATTAATCTTTACACCCTCACAGACAAATCACTCCAGAGAGGAGGAGATTAGAGGGGAAAAATAAAAGGCAGTTTAATGAGTGCTTACTGAATTTTGCTCATTTAAATCTGACATAATCCTGTGAGGTAAATAATACTAACTACAGCTATAATCTTGTGATGTATGTGATATTAACCGTCAAGGAAGAAGACACCAAGGGTCAAAGAGTAAAGTTACTAGACCTTGGTGGCTGCACTGGGTTTTTTGGTTTTTTTTTTTTTTGTGGTATGTGGGCCTCTCACTGTTGTGGCCTCTCCTGTTGCGGAGCACAGGCTCCGGACGCGCAGGCTCAGCGGCCATGGCTCACGGGCCCAGCTGCTCCGCGGCATGTGGG
>NC_041221.1:144812484-144829907 GCF_002837175.3 Physeter macrocephalus | reverse complement strand
CCGCGGCATGTGGGAACTTCCCGGACCGGGGCACGAACCCGTGTCCCCTGCATCGGCAGGCGGACTCTCAACCACTGCGCCACCAGGGAAGCCCTGCACTGGATTTTGAATTTAGAGCTGTCTGGTTCAAAAACCAGGGCCCTTAATCCCCATTCTATGCTGCTTCTGAGAAAGGTCAAGTTCTCCAGTTAGGAGCAGAGGAGTTTGGGGAGGAGTTTGGAGGTGAATTCTCTGACTCCACATGTTTTGAGGAAAGAGCACTGACCTGGAATCAGAACCTGGGCTGTGCTCACAGCTCTGTTCTTGACTAGTTATGTGACCTAGAGCAAGTCACTTCTCTAGCTGGGGCCTCCATCTCCTGATTTGCACAATAGGATAGCTTTAAATGACCCCTAAGGTTTTTTTCCATTCTGTTTGGATGATGGTATCAGGAAGTTTCCAACAGAAGAGATTTCCTGCTTCCCAGGATCCTAGGACCTGTGTTGAAAGACTCGCCTGTTCCAGCCTGACCAGGTATTCAAGTTGTTTTGCTGTTTACTAAAAAATTGTTCCCTAGACCAGGAGTCAAGGATTTCTGATTTCTCTAAGGCTTAGAAGTCAGCACAGCTCAGATAGGAGCTCTAATATCTGCAATTAAATCTTGGAGAACTAAGACACTGTAGAATTTTGTAGGGTCTCAGAACATATTTTTGTCACATAGGACTGCAAAAATCACAGTGCCTGACTCCAACATTTATCCGTAGCTGCTGCTCTCAGCTCTGGGCTGGGCAGTATGAAAGACACAGAGATGAAGGGGCAGCACCCTGATGCCAAAGAGGAGGAGAGCCGCAAGTTGGGATATGGCTCTGATTTCAACCTCACGTTAATGAGGGAAATGCAAATGAAAACAAGATGCTTGTTGGCATCAATGAAAGGGGTAATATCCAGGGCTGGCATGGATGTGGTGAAATGAGCACTCATACACTGTTGGTGGAATGTTAATTGGTAGAGTTTTTCCAGAGGGTAGTTTGTAATATTTCAAAAAATGTAAATGTGCATACCCCTTCATCCAGCAATTCTACTTCAAAGACTGTCCTCAAGAAATGCTTACTCTTTGGACAAGGAGGTAAAACAAGAATGTGCATTGCTGTGCTGTTTGTACTGATAAAAAGCTGGAAACAGTCCAGATAGCCATCAAGAGGGAATGGCTGAACTGGGCTCCAGTTTTGCTCTGGCATACCACCTACCATTTAACAATCACAAAGAAGATCTACATATATAGATAGATAGATAGATAGATATAGATAGATAGATAGATAGATGAAAAAAGCCTAAGATATAGAAATAAGTGAAGACAGATAATGGCAAAGATTAGCAAGGCTGTGGAGAAATTGGAGCCCTCATACATTGCTGGTGGGAGTATAAAATGGTGCAGCTACCTTGGAAAACATTCTGACATTTCCTCAAATGGTTAAACATAAAGTTACCATCTGACCCAGCAATTCCACTCCTAGATATATAACCAGGAGAAATGGAAAGATATATTCACACAAAAACGTATACACAAATGTTCATAGCAGCATTATTCATAATAGCCCCAAAGTGGAAACAATTGAAATGTCCATAAGCTGATGAATAGATAAATAAAATGTGGTATAGCCATAAAATAGAATATTGTAGAATATTGTATGAAGTACTAATAACATGCTAAAGCATGGATTAACCTTGAAAACCTTATGCTAAGTCGCAAAAGATCAATATTTTATGATTCCATATAAATATCCAAAATAGGCAAATCCAGAGAGACAGAAAGTAGCTAAGTGGTTGCCTAGGACTTCGAGGGGATGACAGCTAAAGAGTAAGGGGTTTATTTTGGGGTAATGGCAATGTTCTAAAATTGAATGTACTGCTGTGTGAACAGCTCTGTAAATATACTAAAAGCCAATTAATTGTACACTTAAGATGGATGAGTTGTAAGGTATGTGGATTATATCTCGATAAAGCTCAAAATGCACACACATACAAATAAATACAAGATTTTTCAGTGAAACTTTGTTTATAATAGCAAAAGAAAATAACCTAAAAACACATCAATAAGTGGTGGGCTAAGGAAATTATGATACATGTGTTATCATGGAATAAAATGTAATACTATGTATGCCAATGGCAAAAATGAAGAAGTTCTATATGAACTGATGTGGCACTATCTTTAAGATATATCACAGAGTGAGAAAATCAATGTTCAGAACAATGTGTATAGCATGCTCCCCTTATGTAAAAAAGAGGGGAAAGAATATTCATGGGTACTTGCTTTTTTGTGCATAGACCAGGATCAGCAAACTACAGTCCACAGGCCAAATCCAGCCTGCTGCCTGCCTTGATACAGCCAGCTATCTAAGAATGATGTTTAGATATTTTTAGTAGTTGAAAAACAATCAAAAGAAGAATATTATTATATATAAAAATGATATAAATTCAAATTTCCATGTCCATAAACAAAGTTTTATTAATGAGCCATGCTCATTAATTAGTGTATTGTCTATGGCTGCTTTCTCAATACAATGGCAGAGTTGAGTAGTTGTGACAGAGACCAATAAGTTCACAAAGCCTAAAATATTTATCATCTGGCCCTTTCCAGACAAGGTTTGCTGACTTCTGGCCTAGCTTATCTGGAAAGATGCACTGGAAACTGGTGACCCTGACTGGCTGCTCCGAGAGGGGATTGCACATCTCCAGCTGGGGGATGGGGTTGGAGGGAGACTTTTCATGGTGTACCCTTTTGGACCTATTTTTTAACTGTCACCAAAACAAAAGCTATATGCTTCTGCAAGTGAACATGTTAGGATGTACATATGTAGAAAATTGTTTCAACAGATAAACATCAAATGTATAACTGAGGTGTCTTGGAGGGAGTAACTGGCTGGGGAGAGTGGAGTCAAGTGGCCTTAGTAGTAAAGATATTGTTGGAATATTTTACAAGGAGAATCACTGCATGAATAACTTGTGCAATTAAAAGTAAAGAATGCGGGGCTTCCCTGGTGGCGCAGTGGTTGAGAATCTGCCTGCCAATGCAGGGGACACGGGTTCGAGCCCTGGTCTGGGAAGATCCCACATGCCGCGGAGCAACTGGGCCCGTGAGCCACAACTACTGAGCCTGCGCGTCTGGAGTGAAGAGTGGCCCCCACTTGCCACAACTAGAGAAAGCCCTCGCACAGAAACGAAGACCAAATGCAGCCATAAATAAATAAATTAATTAATTTTAAAAAAAGAGGTGGTTTGTTAGGACTAATAACTTGCTACAATTTACGACAGAGAGAGGGTTAAAAAAAAAAAAAAAAGTAAAGAATGCACACTTTCTAGAGCTGTGTGTTCCGAGAGGTTGTGGGCTATGCTGAGGGACCCACTGCAGTTCCTGGCACAGGACGTGCCCCACAGCAGGCGCTAATCTAGTGACTGAATGAATACAAGGGCCCAAGAGACTTGTGTCAGGAGTGAAGGGGTTCATTCACAGGGCTGCATAGTTCAGAGGGTGCTGGGGTGAGGGTGGAGGATGGACTAGGAAGAAGGGAGGGAGAAAGGCAAGAGTGTTTGAGCAAGAACACCATCCCTAATGCCCTCCCAGCCCAAGGCTGCCAGCCCCCCATGGGCTTCAGGTACCGTTGCTGAGGAGTTCAAGCCTTCTGAAGAGCTAGAGGCATTTTAGCATTTCCCTACTCCCCTCCCCCAATAAGGTCCCCTATTTTTTGTCCTTTACAGACTCTCTTGAAGGACACTAGGGGGATCTGGCTGGGGGCTTGTACAAACCAGCTGTGCCTAATTCTCCCCAGAACTGCTTTTTCAGCAAGCACCATCTGTAGTGTCGTAGCTCTCTGTGAGGAGAGACTCCTCCCACCTGCTGTCCAGTGCTGCTGGAATCCTCTGTCCAAGGACCAAGCCTGTGGTGGCTGCAGCAGAACTGGATGGATGCTTACGGGGCTGAGTACTTGGCTCCAGGGACCTCTGGCCTCAGGGGTGTCTCACACATGGACAAAATGAGGTCACCTCTTGTCCTCATTCCTCTATGAAAGATGACATGAGTGGAGCCATATGAAATAGAGCCATAGCAGCCATTCCAGAGGAACTGCCTTGCAAGTCCTGTTTTCCGTACCTCTGAACTGGACAAAACCACCAACATTCCAACTCAGCAGAGAAACCAGAATGTCCTGTTGAAAGGACTATCAATGAACTTTTACCTAGTGACCACTTCACCTGACCAGTGAAGTACAAATCTAGCTTTACCTCATCTTTTATCAATGAACACTTCACCTGATCAATTACTTGGTCTTACACCAATGAACTCTTCTTAAAAAAACAGCTTACCTCAAACAAACAAAAAAAAGCTTACTTCATCTCTCTCTTTTTTTCCCATAAAAATCCTGAGACCCTTTCCTGTAATCAGGACACTATTTGGTTTTCTACCGAATTCTGTGTACCCCGAATTGCAGTTCTTTGGTCCCAAATAAACACCTTGCCTCTGAACAGGACTCTCATGGTTTTGTTTTTGTTTTTGTTTTTTTTAGGTTGACATCTTCTGCCAGAATCAAGGCCGCTATTTTATTCAGGGAATTCTTTATCCTCAGTCCATGTAGTTTGGATTCCAGATTGAACATATGATTCATGCCTGGCCAATCAGAACATTCCATTTCCCTGGTCATGGTGATTGGTTCAGAGATGGGCATATGACCCAGGTCAAGCTAATGAATGTCAGCCTCAGGATTTTTGCTGGATCTATGGCAGAAGAGGGGCTGTCTCTCTGCTGGGGTTGCTACATGCAGAGCTACATTTGGAGCTGCTGGTTGACTTTTCGCCATGACAAAAAGCAAGCCTGCCTGACAACAAAGCTAAGACAGAAGGAAGTAGAGCTGAGAAGTGGAGACTGATTACCTTGTTTAAACTGGATTCAGCTACCTTTGGCCCTTTTAATTAAATGAACCCCTGCCCAAATTTTCTTTTTTTTCTTTTTTTTTTTTTTTTTTTTGCTGAGGCTGGTTTGTAGTGGCAAGAATTGTGACGGCTGCCCAGAATTGGCAGAGCCAAGCCTCCTATCAGATTCTCTGAACATTTCATGGAGATTTCATTTCCACCCCATTTGCTGTGCACTTGGGACCCTGTGTTAGGCCTTTCCCAGGTGCCCTAAGGCAGACTGCTTGTCTAGCCTGCTGGCTCTCACCCTCCTCTCAGAGTAACATGTCTGATGCACCTAGGCCCCCTTTTCCCCTCAGTACCAGCCTACTCCTCTGGGTATGTTTAATCCTAGATTTCAGTTCCTGATTATCCAGGCCTGCTGCCTTAAGCCCTGTGCCCACTTATGACTGAAATGGGGTCCAAGACATGACCTTCCTTGTTCTTTAATCTTTACTGAGCCCTTCCTGTATGCCAGACTTTGTGCCAAGTGCATTACATGCATAACCTCATCTTCTCCTCTCAATAATCCTATCAGGTAGGTTTTATGATTTTTATTCTCCTTTTCAAGAAGAGGAAGCAGTGCTTAGGGAAATGAAGTCATTGGCCTAAGGTCAAACAGATGAGCCACTTACAGGTCGAGGCAGAGCTGAGACTGAACCATGGAGGGAACTGACCCCAGAGCTGGTGCTCTTGGCCACAGCACCTGTGCTTCCTACCTGAGTGAGTAGCAGGGTCACCTGGGGCACTGGTGCCTATTCCATGGCCGGCCACCTCTGAGTGAGGACTGAGCAGGCCTGGGATGGGATCTGGGAAGCTACCTCTTTAACAAATGGCCAGGGACCTCCCTGGTGGCGCAGTGGTTGAGAGTCTGCCTGCCGATGCAGGGGACACGGATTCGTGCCCCGGTCGGGAAGATCCCACATGCTGCGGAGCGGCTGGGCCCGTGAGCCATGGCCGCTGAGCCTGCGCGTCTGGAGCCTGTGCTCCGCAACGGGAGAGGCCACAACGGTGAGAGGCCCGCGTACCGCAAAAGAAAAAAAAAAACAAAAGAAACAAATGGTCAGAGGATGCAGAGGCACAGGTTCCCAGGACCTTCCCCTCAGAGTAGCCATTATTCCCCCATTAAGGACTTTGGCCTTAGAAAGGAGTTTGGCATTCCCAGACCTATTTGTGCAGGACCTGAATTTCTGCCCTGGCTTAGGAATGATTACAATGCAAAACAAACTTCTTTGCTGACAGAAGGAAAAGAGAGATCAAGGGCATGTGGGATGAGCAACTCATGCCTGGGAAGAAAACAAACAAACAAAAAGAATAACATCCTGCCACTCTTTGCGGGTGGGACCGGGGGCTGAGGATATGCACCCTAAGAGGAAGAGGTGTAAGCCAGGGCCTGGGGGAAATTCAAATTCTATAGGCTTTCTTCATTTTTCCCTAAAAAGAAATGGCTCTTACCGCACCCAAGGATGAAATTCAAAGTTCTTAACAGAGCTCAAAGCCCAGCCTGTGCTGGTTGTGTACTCTTGATACCTGGCTTTTAAGCATGTTGTTCCCTCTACCTGGAAGGCTCTTCCCTTCCCTTCCTTCGCTTAATGAATTCCTAGTGAATGACTTCCTAATGAATGAGATTCTTCAGGTCCCAGCATTGATGGTACTTCCTCTGAGAAGGCTTGCCTGGCCACCAAATCTGGCTTAGGTGCCCTTTCCTCAGTTTTCTGTTAGCTCCGTATAATATATTATGACCTTACCCTCATATTTTATTTTCTGTGTCTGATCCCCCCAGTAGACTATGAGGTTCCTGAAGGAAAGCCCATGTCTATATTCTCTGTTATAGTCTCAGCATCAGGTGCAAAATAACAATCCATTAAATAAATAAACAAACAAATAAATAAAGGTGTGATGAAATTGAAACAGGAAGTCCAAGGCAGTTATTTGCAGTGATCATTTCAACTACTAGATGACACGCCATCATGACATCCCATTTGGGTTGGGCTGGGAGTGGGGGTAAATTTGAAGGATGAGCAAGTTGATGGTGAGGCAAGACTTCCCAGTGGCCTCCAATCTTCTCCAGACTAAGAGCTGGAGACCTTTGTGTGCCCCAAATTTGTATGTATGGAAAAATCTGCTCAGGTAATTGCCTTCCTCCAGAACCCCATCTCCATCAAAGGTTACATCTTCATGCTACACATCAAATGCTTTTTTGACTTCTCTAAAGTTTCTTCTTTTGCTTATTGAAGAGTTGTTTTTGTTACTGGTATTGTTGTTGCCACTGATTGCTTGAAATCGTTTTATAAATTGCTTTTTTAAAATTACTGTTTAGAGAAAAAGATGAATCTGTCACTTTTAGGATCTGAGCCTCCACTGGGTTCAATCTCCTACTCTGCAGTTCATCTAAAACTTCTATTTTCTGGCTTAAGAAACAACAGGAATTTATACTTCTTATACTATTCCCTCCATCACCAACACAAGTTGGCTTGTTTTTCAAGAACTATATTTTATAGAAAGTAAAAAAAAAAAATTTTTTTAATATAACCTCCTGAGAATTCCAGGGTATATGACATGTGACAACAACAAAGCAATGTTGAAATGTAGCCTCTGGGCAAGAGGCTGGTCTTACTTACTGTTAATATTTCCAGTACACCAGCCTCCCAGCGCTCTGATTTAAATTTGGGCACAACAAAATGACACATCAGTGCATGCCATGAGCATTCTTGTTCACTCACAAACAATTAAAACCAAAAATTTAAATTGAGCAATGTCAAGAATTCAGAGTACCAAGCTGATGGCTAGCAAAAGCCCCCAACAGTCCCACACTGTTATTATAATCGTGGCATCATTTGGAGAATGTTTTTCTCTAGAAGGTAATGAGAACCTCAGTTTGGCAGAAATTCAGTCCCTTGGAGCCTTTAAGAAGTCTGGAATTAGTATTGGCCTAATGGGGTTAATTCTTGACTACCCTACTGATGTTCACATGACTGTGTTAACCTTTCTGAGACTTTGCTTTCTTATCTCTCCAATGGAGGCAGCAAGACGGCGAGGGCTGGGCTGAGAGGAGGGGTTTGAGCGTCCTCTTTGTACACATATTTGACTTGGAGCTGGTTCCTCACCAGTACAGCCACAGAAGCAATTACAAAGGCCTCTGGCAATCTTGCTTTGCTTGGCTCCCCAGCCCATGCCAGTCCTTGGCCATTATAACCTTCATATCTGAACAGTTTGGGAATTACTTAGAAACGGCCTTATTTGTCCTTCTTACAATCCAGCCAGTGCAGTAGCCATAAACTTTGCTTTGTGGCTCCTTGAGCTGTTGATTGGAGGGTGTGGGAAACAAGAGCTGAGTTAGTCAAGGGATTTGCCCCGAGATTGCCCAAAGTGGCACATTGGTAGTGGGGGACAGGCTAGGGCCCAGGGCTCCTGGCAGCCTACCAGTGCCTTCACCCTCCCCTGGGCTGTTTCCAGGTGCGTTGTGTGTGTGTTTGGAGGGGGTTGATATGAATCACAGTCACAGTCCTCTCTCAATGAGAATGTCACAGGTGGCCACCAAAATGGATTCAGTGCTGGGCTCACTGTTATTGGCTGGGGAAGTCGGGTGTGGAACAAGAGGAAATGAGACCCAGACCCTGGCCTTAGAGACCCTATAGTCTAGTCAGGAATACAGAGTGTCAATAAACGAAAAAGATAATAAAATAAAGCAAGGCTGCTTGTAACTCCAATGTTAGCGAAGGTCATGTGTCCTTTGAGATTAAATACCGTTGGCTGGAGCCCTATTCCTCCTCAGTGGGAAGCTCTCCCAAGGTTTCAAGTCCCCAGAGCCACTGTCCTTCCTGTGTTCCCAGACCCTGGGTTCCTGCTGTCTCTGAGGCTGTTTGATTCCAGGGTGACTGGAGCCAACTTTCCTTGTTTGCCCCCCAAACTGTCCCTCCAGGGATTTGAGGGCTGAAGGCCTGGTGTGGCTGATAAGGCAAGCAAGGGCAACTTAACTGCTGGCTGGACCTTGGCCTGGAGGCCCTTAGGCCACCTGCCAGGAGACCTCCTTCCCGGCCATCCACCTGCACAGACCCTGGAACAATATCTGCGTGCTTGGTCCCTCGCCCTTAGAGTCCACTTTTCCCCCCTGTGGGGACTCCCCTAGGAATGCAGTTTCCCCCACTGTATCATTAGGAACAATGGATTCTCTACTCCACTTACACCTATCTCCCTGCACATTTAAATTCATTAATGTGGCGTGCTAAGGAAGTCTGCCTTTTGAATTTTGTACCATGTGCGAACTGTTATCTATTTCCAAAAAACCACGTCACTTTTTGAAAGAGGACTTCTTCTTAGGGGCTCACCTTTATTTCAAAGAAAAACCAACAAAGTCTTGTGATTTTAGCCTCTTGTCTCTCTTTTTCCCACCAGCCTCTCCAAGGAAGTCATTTAGAGATTTATTTTTCCACTGATAGGAATTATGCCTTCCCTCTTAAAAAACAGAGGTCGTTACCATGAGTTTGAGTTTTAAGTGACATCGTTTTCTCACTCTGCTCCATTTAGAATATGTCCTAGGGACTTCCCTGGTGGTCCAGTGGTTAGGACTTCGTGCTTTCACTGCTATCCCTGGTTGGGGAACTAGGATCCCACAAGCCAGGAGGCACGGCCAAATAAAAATAGAATATGTCCCATTCATTCATTCAGCAAAGAAAGAGATGCTCTAGGGGTTCTACAGAAGGTGAATTCTGTCTGGGATAGAGCAATCAGGGGTGGCTTCATGGGAGAGGTGGGAATTGACCTGGACCACCAAGGCTGGGAAAGGGAGAATTTAGTTAAATGAAGACAAAGGACAGGGCAGGTAGAAAGTGGGATTGGGGACCGATAGGTGCAGGGAATTAATAATAACCCTCCATTCAATTAACAAGCATTTCTGTGGCTCCATACAGTTCAGGCCCTCTGCTAGGCTCTGGGCTAGAGCAGCAAACAGACACAGGTGATTCCAATAGAGCGTGAGCCACGGGAGAAACACGCGTCATCAAAGGGGAGGGGTCTGCCTGGAGGGAGACCAGGAGCGGCTGCCGGGAGAGAGTGATGTTGAAGCTGAGACGGGCAGGACCAGAACGTGTGGGTGAAGGCAGACGCGTTCCCTTCAAGCAGAGGGAATGTTGTTTATGAAATTCCCAAGTCAAGGAAGAGAATGGTAAGGAAGTGAAGAAGTCCAACATGGCAAGATCATAGAGCTGGGGGAGGGAAGTGGGGAGGAGTGAGGCTGGGGACTCGTGTGGGCCGGACAGGTCAGTCAGGGCCTCGTAGGCCCACGAGGGAGAGAGAGGAAGGACGTGATCCTGAGGGCGGTGGGAGACACCAAGTGGTTTTTATCAGGGAAGCAGCATGATCAATCTGGGCTTTAGAAAGTCACCTGGGCTGGGCGTGGCGGGCAGATTGAAGGAGGAGGAATGGGAAACAGAGGGAGTGTTTCAAAAGGGGTTGCGGCAATCCAGCCAAGCTCTCCCCCCTGGTCCAGGCGAGGGCCTGGGTGAGAGAAGAGACCTTGTGCTGGGACACGAGTGGGCAGGGATGGAACCTGGGCAACCTCACAGTGGGGAGGCAGAGATAAGAGGACTTGCAAAGGACGGACTCCAAGACAGGAGAGGGTGACTTCGGGAGTGGTGCTTGGGGGAACCAACCTGAGAGGTGCCACGGCAAGGGAGCCGCCTCTCTTCTCCAAGAAAAGGTGCAGCACCGCAGGTTTTCCCAGGGGCAAGACAAGTGCTCCTGGTGGATGATGTCGGAGATAGTCATTTGCTCACATAGCGAGAAAGTTCACCGCTTTCTCAATTCTCCCTCAGTCCTCCAAGGAGAAAGCCTCAGTTGGGAGCTAGCCTGTCTTTAACACCTCTGACACTTGCTCCCCTCCCTTTTTTTTTTTTTACAAAGAGAGAGCAGGCCTCAGGCTCAGAGCCATCAGGAGGCCTCAGTGTCTAGCTGGGATTTGCTACATTTCCTAGCCTTTATATTTATGGCTGCCTTCCATTTACTGTAAGTGAAACCAGGTTTCCAATTAGAGCAGTGATAGCACGTTTTGTATTTAAACAAAGGCATTTAAGCTAAGAGGAAAAAGCAGGCAGCTTTGAAAAACATGTATTAATCATGGTACAACTGTTACAGGGATTTGGCAAAAGTCAGAGGGAGGACTTGAGTGACAGAGGTTGGGAGACACTGTGATGGTAAAAAGAGCACTGGGTTTAGAATCATGAAATCATGTGTAAGTACCACTCAGCAAATGACCTGCTCTGCTCCTGAAAGTGGGGATGAGAACCTCTGCTTTCCTTCTCCCAGTTGTCGTGTGGACTGGTTGACATCACAGAGAGGAAAAGTGTTCCAGGACTCTGTGGTGCTGGCCGGTGAGGGATGGCTCTTGGGACAGTCCTTGTGTCAGGCTCAGAAAAAGGTGGCAGGGGCTTCCCTGGTGGCGCAGTGGTTAAGAATCCGCCTGCCAATGCAGGGGACACGGGTTCGAGCCCTGGTCCGGGAAGATCCCACATGCCACAGAGCAACTAAGCCCGTGCGCCACAACTGCTGAGCCTGTGCTCTAGAGCCCGTGCTCTGCAACAAGAGAAGCCACTGCAATGAGAAGCCCGCGCGCCCCAACGAAGAGTAGCCCCCGCTCGTCGCAACCAGAGAAAAGCCCACGCACAGCAACAAAGACCCAATGCAGCCAAAAATAAATTAATTAATTAATTAAAAAAAAAGAAAAAGGTGGCAATCTCTGTCCTGATCCGCCCACTGGCTGTCTTCTGTGAAGGTAGGAGTTAGAGGTGTGGGGTGTGATCAGTGTCATTTTATTCCAGGGACTTTTTGGCTCCTTAAAGACATTAAACCTGAAAAACAAATCTCCCCCAAATAAAACACTTAAGATAAGTTGTCCAAACACTACCAGGTAGACTTTGCTCTCCTGAAGGGATGCCTAAAACTCAAGCCACAGGGAGGTTTTGAAGGCAAAGCTGTGGCTGGTGTGGTCTCAGTGCAGTTCCTGGGCACCGGGGGCAGGGTGACCCGAGCGTGGGTCAACAAGGGGAAACGGCCCCTCTGGGACCCAGAAATTGCTGTTGGTGCAAGATAGGAATCGCCATGCGCCCTCGCTTGGGGCTTCCTCTTATAAACTTTCAGTTTCAGTGGTGGGCGTGCTCCTGCCTACTCCCCAGGCCCTGATGGGGGCCGTGAGCTCGACTGGGCACTGACATTGCCAGACCAAAAAACGGGAGATTTCCTTCAGAGCACAGATACAGTCACTGTATTTCAGTCTCTCTCTTCGTGCTTTGTTTACTGTCAGTCGTTACCCACTAGAAGGTTCACCGACTGAGGGCAGAGTCCTCCATGTTCTTCCCCGAGTTCCTAACGCCTTCGATAGGGTCTGGGGCTCCATGAGTAAGTTTTAAAGGAACAAGGGAATGGGAAGGGCCAGAAATGTGATCCTACTCTCTGCTTGCTCACAAGGTTCCAGACAAATTAGTGAGAACATGACAGAGATGTGGAGCTGGGAGAGAATTAGAAATCAGCTTTTTCTCGTCCCTGTGACCTCATCATCTATAAAAGGGATTAAAGAAAGAATCCTTTTAAGATGAAGGTTTAAAGCGTTAAAAATTGCTCTGTGTTCAAAAAACTAAAGCAATATTGAAAGAGCATTGGTGTGTTTTCAGCTTCTCCTAAGTCACGAATGTGTTCCTGTTGGGGCAGGATCTGGGGAGAAAAATGTTCCATGTGGTTCCATGGGATGATGAGGCTAGAGGTGGGTAGTTTGCCTCAGTTCACTCTGAGGAGCTAACTTGATTAAATGAAGAGGGCTGGGACTTCCCTGGTGGTTCAGTGGTTAAGACCTCGCCTTCCAATGCAGGGGGTGTGGGTTTGATCCCTGGTCAGGGAGCTAAGATCCCACATGGCTCCCAGCCAAAAGACCAAAACATAAAACAGAAGCAATATTGTAACAGATTCAATAAAGACTTTAAAAATGGTCCACATCAAAAAAAATCTTTAAAAAATCTTAAAAAAAAAATGAAGAGGGGTCTAATTTTCATGCTGAACCATTTGCCACTTTGCTCTCAACCTGGGTTCAAATCTTGGTTCTGCTATTTGGTAGCCATGGGACCTTAGGCAATCTCTTTGCCTCCTTGAACTTTTTTTCACATCTGTAAAATGGGGATAATAATAGTACCTCTGTCCTGGGGCTGTGATAAGGATTAAATGGATGAATGCATGAAAAGTCCTCACAAAAATGTCTACCACATAGTAGATGCTTAATAAACGTCAGCTTTATTTTATTATTTTTTAAATTTTTATTTATTTTTGGCTGTGTTGGGTCTTCGTTGCTGCGCGCGGGCTTTCTCTAGTTGTGTCGACGGGCTTCTTACTGTGCTGACTTCTCGTTGTGGAGCATGGGCTCTAGGCGCGCAGGCTTCAGCAGTTGTGGTGTGTGGGATCAGTAGCTGTGGCTCACGGGCTCTAGAGTGCAGGCTCAGTAGTTGTGGCGCACGGGCTTAGCTGCTCCGCGGCATGTGGGATCTTCCAGGACCAGGGCTCGAACCCATGTCCCCTGAATTGGCAGGCAGATTCTTAACCACTGCGCCACCAGGGAAGCCCTTGGCTTTATTTTAGATTCCAAGAATCCAAAAGCATTGTGAAGTATTCTGAGGGAAAAAAATGTGATTTAGAGTCACTAGAAAAGAAAATGTACACACAGTGGTGAGTTCAGTTCCAAGAGACATGTGTTTTCATCATTGAGTTGAGTTTTTCCCTCCTACACAGTCTTGGTAACTTTCTTAAAGTTGTGTGGTCTCTGCTTATAAACCATAAGCTCCCACACATTAGAGGCTTTCTTTTTTGTTGTTGTTGTTGTTGTTGTTGTACGCGGGCCTCTCACTGTTGTGGCCTCTCCCGTTGCGGAGCACAGGCTCCGGATGCGCAGGCTCAGCGGCCATGGCCACGGGCCCAGCCGCTCCGCGGCACGTGGGATCCTCCCGGACCAGGGCACGAACCCGTGTCCCCTGCATTGGCAGGCGGACTCTCAACCACTGTGCCACCAGGGAAGCCCTAGAGGCTTTCTTGAAGTCACGTGTGGGTGACTTCTTCTCCTCAATGGGCAAACTGAAGAGACTCCCTAAAATTTAACATCTATAGCTCCATTTATTTCTTTTGAAATTCAATAAATTAAAAGTAAGCCACAGATTTATAATTATTGCCTGACAACAGAGATTATACTTTGAAATGTAATTTACTGATGGTGATCATTTGCAGTAAAAATCAACTTACATATAATACATTTTTATGTCCCGAAATTAGTAAAATGATTTTTGACCTAAAAGGGGATTGCACACATGTAAATTTTCTCTGATGTTTTCATCCACCTCACCCCATCTCTTCCAAATGCGGCAGCATCTTTTCCCCACGGTGTTAATCTTAGAGGACGTTTTAATTTCTACTCCAGAGAACCTTTCCCACTGCCTCTGGGATTTGCTTCCCGTAACTGCATGCACATAGGCCCATCTCCTTTCTAAAATTCAGCTTCCAGCTGGAGAAACCAGGAGAAACCAAAGTCCCAGGATGTAAGGACGTTGGGAATCTGGTCTGACCCTCTCCCAGGAATGAGCTATAACCATCTGCTTGTTTGAGGCACTTCCCAATTATTCTCCTGAAACTAAAAAAATGGGTCTCGCCTCTAGGAGAAGGGGAAAGGGCTTGCTACACATACCTCACTGCCTTCTGTCTGTTAGAAAGACCAAGACTTGCTATGGAGCTGAATCCTAGAATTTGAATTTCCTATGTGTATCCTATAGCACTAATCCCCATTTTACAGGTGAGGAAAGGATATATGGCATATAGGGTTACATCCTATAGGCCATTCCTTCAAAAGGATTTTGCTTTGCTTTGTTTTGTTTTGAGCACCCGCTCTGTGCGAGGCCCTGGGTCAGACGCTGATGACGCAATGGTGAGTGAGACCCATCTACATTTTTCTGGAACATGAGTGGCTTTATCTGTATAATGGGAATAATAATCATGGAATAATGACTTGGCCCTTTTCAAGGGGTTGTGTGGGGCTCAGATGAGCTAATATATGTGAAAGTGCCTTATAAAATATTAAAGCACTCTATAAAATGTGAAGAATGATCAGGTATAGCGTGAAAGAAGCAGATGTTAAAGAAGGCTTGGCTTACTGTACCATTTATTTAATGATAATACAACAGCAGCAAGCATTTATTAAGCACCAACTACATGCCAGCCGTTTTACACGCTCTCGCTAGTCCTCACAACAATCCCACAAGAGTGCTTTACAATGTCATGCAGTGGGCAGGGTGTCTTGCCCTGGGTCACAGGGCAAGTTTGTGCCAGGATTGAGGCCAGCTCATCAGACAGTTCCCCTTTTGTCAGTGAAGGCTGAAGTTAGAACTGAAGAGGAAGAAGGGGTAGATGCATTTCCTTCTAGATTACAAAGACAAAGACGGGGCCTAGGAGCTCCAGGGAACTTCTCAGAAAGGAGAAAGGAACTAGCAACCAGAGACAATGACTAAAGGGTTTTGTAAGTTTCTAAACCCCTATAACTTCCCCTTATTGGTTCTTCCATTATTCAGGCCTTTGCCATTATGGAAGAGCCTTGAAGTCTATCTTTCAGCCCACCCGTATTTATTAAGCACCTACTCTGGCAGGCCCAAGGAGATGGACCTGGGATGTCTCTTCAGAGGCAAGAGGAAGGGAGGTATTGAGGAGTCCTGTTCCACACCCACTGTGGTTGAGTATGAGAACATCAAAGGACCAAGGGCACCGGCAGGGGGGTGGCTGTAAAGAGGAACGGAAAGCACACAGTCTCTAGGGCCTTCAGGGAAGAGGGAAAGGGGGACACGGGGAGATGAGTCCAACCTAATCCTGAGCTGGGGTGGGCCAAGAAGGGAGAGGACTGTAGGTCACAGAGCTGAGCTAAGGGCTTGGACTGGGCTATGTCCTCTGTGGCCCCTCCACACCCTCAACTTCCTCTTCCTCCTCCTTCCTCCCTCCCCCTGCTCCAAGGGGCCCACCCACATTCTCAGAGAATCAGAGGCTAAAAATAAACAGTTACCACCAGACTCTGGGCCCAGGGGAATCGGTTCAACAGAAGTCCTGTGGGTAGTGGTCGGTGCTGGGCCAGGGGATGGAAGGGATGACAGCTCAAGGTCCTAGGACCCCCAACCGGTGATGCAAATAATCCCCCACCTCCAATCTAGCTATTTGAGAGCCAGGACTTCTAGCCTTCAGCTCCATGACCTTCTACGGCTGAGAATATCTGGATCCCAAGCACTGTCACTCTGCCTGCCGGAGAGATAGAGCATGTGGCAAAAAATAGCTTCAGGGCTTCCCTGGTGGCGCAGTGGTTGAGAGTCCGCCTGCCGATGCAGGGGACGCGGGTTCGTGCCCCGGTCCGGGAAGATCCCGCATGCCGCGGAGTGGCTGGGCCCGTGAGCCATGGCCGCTGAGCGCTTCTGGAGCCTGTGCTCTGCAACGGGAGAGGCCACAAGAGTGAGAGGCCCGCGTACCGCAAAAAAAAAAAAAAAAAATAGCTTCAGCCCCTTGCAATATTCTTACCCATAACTGGACCCGGGCGAGTCTCTATCAGCCCAAAGGCGTGCTACCGCTGGAGCAAAGGTGCTTTTCTGGGAGGGCAGAACTCGTGACCCCTCAGCTCAGAGAGGACATCTTGGGGCTCTCGTTACCGACAGCATTGTTGGAATCCTTTGGATGGGAGTCCAGCCTTCAGGGCAGGAGGAGGAGATGGGGGTGGGCTGATGTCCACTGACTGCATGCTTTTGTCATCTAAGGAACCTTTCTGGGTCTTAGCTGTCCTCTACTCTCTAGCCTGTGTCACTGACAAATGTGAGTCCACTCCCAAAACATACTTGATGGATTCACGAATGTCATTCCAAAGGGGTCATACCTTGGACTTTGGTTCTACAGGAATCCAGAGGCTGGGAGCCCCTCCCTGGCTCTGTGTTAACTCCATATTTGACTATATAGAGACTGTGCCTCCAGGGTCATGGTGCCTCCGATAATAGGAATAACAATAGCACTAGCCACCAGGAACCGAGCACTGCTGAAGTACCAAGCCCTGTGATCATGACTTGATATGACTTTATGTGGGTTATCTAATTAAATCCTCCCAAGTTACAACGTCATACCTATTTTACAGGTGGAAAAACATGAGGCACACAGACAGTAAGCTGTTGCCTCTTTGTACATACATAGGGAGTGATGGAGCCTAGGTCTGATTCCAAATCCCATACCCCGAGCCCTACAGGGAACATTCTGTTTCCCTTTTTTTTTTTTTTTTTTTTGGTGGTATGCGGGCCTCCCTCTGCTGCGGCCTCTCCCGCTGCGGAGCACAGGCTCCGGACGCGCAGGCCCAGCGGCCATGGCTCACGGGCCCAGCCGCTCCACGGCATGTAGGATCCTCCCAGACCGGGACGCGAACCCGGTTCCCCTGCATCGGCAGGCGGACGCGCAACCACTGCACCACCAGG
>NC_041221.1:144794760-144812161 GCF_002837175.3 Physeter macrocephalus | reverse complement strand
TGCTGCGGCCTCTCCCGCTGCGGAGCACAGGCTCCGGACGCGCAGGCCCAGCGGCCATGGCTCACGGGCCCAGCCGCTCCACGGCATGTAGGATCCTCCCAGACCGGGACGCGAACCCGGTTCCCCTGCATCGGCAGGCGGACGCGCAACCACTGCACCACCAGGGAAGCCCCTCTGTTTCCCTTTTAAGGGAAAGGGCAAGGGAGGCCACAAAGTCAGTGACAAAAGTCCCCAAAACATTTCCCCAGAGAGCCATCATTATGCCCTGTCTACTGCTGTGACCTCAGCACCTGCTGGTCCCCGCAGTGCGTGGGAGCCACCCTGACTTCTCGGGATTGCACGTGCAATTCCCTCAGCCTTGAATCTCCTCCCCTCTGCTCTAAACCTGGCCAGCTCCTGCTCTTCCTGCAGGTCTCAGCTTAACCTCCCGCCTTTCCTCAGGGAAGCCTGGCCTGGCCAGGATTGTTATTGCCATGCCATGTACTTGCATTTTCCAGGTGTTAGCACAGTTCTTATTGAGATACGTGTTAGAATCGTTTTGTGATTAGGTACTGTCTCTCTGACTGGAATGGAGGCTCCAGTAGGGCCGGAACCATGTGGATCTTGTTCACCAAGGTATTCCAACGACTCAGCACAGGGCCCGGCACAAAAGAGGTGCTCAGTAATTATCTTTGAACGAAGGAAGGAAGGAACAGATAATGAATGATTTGCTGAACGTTGACTGAATGATCCAAACAGTGATTGCAAACGGAACTGGCTGAGAGGGAAGAGGCAGCCAGCGCACAGAGGGAGAGCTCGGGTGTGGGCAAGAGGCTGCCGTGAGATAGGGAGTCTTGTGGGGATGGGGGTGGAGAGGGACTGGAAGGGACTGGGTGACCTTTAATGAACTAGATCACCCTAAGACTCCATCCAGCTGTGAAATGCTTTGACTTGATATGAGACTGGGCTGGCGTCCCGGATGTTAACCTTTCAAGGTCATGCACCCCAGGGCCCTCCATGTTTCCCTGAACAATCAATCAGATGAAATCCCACCATATGGGTTCTGAACCTTGTGAGGAAGCAACTGTATAACATCGCTTTGAATGGGTTCTGATGGAAGCTTCTCCCGGCCGTTAATTCTGGAGGGTGGGATTCCTGAGGGCTTTTGCTTTCTACGTTACTCATTTCTGTAGATTGAATTCTTCCTTCCTCCCTCCCTCTCTCCCTTCCTTCCTTCTTTTCTTTCCAAGAAAAATGTATTACCTTTGTATGCAGAACAACAAAGCCAAGTTACTAAGGATGTCTTCAGATATTTAGGGAGTGGAAGTATCTCTTCTTTAAGAAGTTTCTGGCTGTAGAGAATGAGGAGAAAGGAGGCAGGAAGGATTGGAAGTGAGTGGCTGAGTTTGAATGACAGGATCATTCATCACTTTTTATTTTTCTTGTTTTTAAAAATTAACATGCAATGAAATTGACTT
This sequence comes from Physeter macrocephalus, assembly GCF_002837175.3. NCBI lineage: Eukaryota > Metazoa > Chordata > Mammalia > Artiodactyla > Physeteridae > Physeter > Physeter macrocephalus. The sequence goes on along the minus strand of NC_041221.1, from coordinate 144,810,704 downwards.
TTTGGTGTATCTATGTATGAATTTTGATGTACATGTGGATTTGTGTAACCACCACCACAGTCAGGATATAAATCAGTTCCATCAGCCCAAAAACCATCTGGAGTTGCCCCTCTGCAGTCACACCCTTCCCCAAACCTACCCCGGCAACCACTGATCTGCTCTCCATTGCTCTAGCTTTGTCTTTTCAAGAACGTCATATAAAAGGGATCACGTAGTACGTAACCCTTTGAGACTGGCTTCTTTCCTGTTCATTCATCTGTTGCATGTAGCGGGAGTTTGTACCTTTTTTTTTGGCTGAGTAGCTTTTGGGTAGTGTGGACTTGGCACAGTATGTTTATCTGTTCATCCCTTAAAGGACATTTGGGTTGCTTCTAGTTTTTGATGATTATGAATAGAGCTGCTGTTTGTGTATAGGTCTTTATAGGAACGTAAGTTTTCATTTCTCTAGGGTAATCACCTAGGAATGGGATTGCTGAGCATATGTTAAGCATAGGCTTAACTTTATAAAAACCTGCCAAACTGTTTTCCAGAGTGGCTGTACCACTTTGCACTCCCACCAGCAATGCATGAGGGTTGCAGTTTCTCTGTATCTTGTCAGCACATGGTATTGTCAGATTCTTTTTAAGCCATTCTAATAGGTGTGTAGTGGTATCTCATCATGGTTTTATTTTGCATTTTCATAATGGCTAATGCTGTTGAATATTTTTTTATGTGCTTATTTGCCATAATGTATCCTCTTTGGTGAAGTATCTGGTCAAGTCTTTGGTCCATTTCTTAATCAGGTTGTTCGTTTTCTTACTGAGTTTTGAGAGTTCTTTGTATATTCTGGATATAAGCCTTTTGTCCAATATGCGATTTGCAAATATTTTCTCCCAGATTGTAACTTGTCTGTTCATCCTCTTAACAGTGTCTTTCACAGAGCAAACATTTCTAACTTTGATAAAAGCTTTTATTACTTTTTTATAGATCATACTTTTGACTTTTCATCTAAGAACTCTGCCTAACATTATACTTTTTTAAAACTTGATCATTTTTTGATCACTTTCTTTGTGCCACCCTGGGCAGCCCACATTGCTTAACCCACTTAATTTTCACTGTGATCCTATTAAGTTGGTACTATTTTTATATAATCTCATATTACAGGTGAGGAAACTGAGGCACAGAGAGGTTAAATAATTTGCCCAAGGCTCCCCTGGCTTTTGGCGGCAGAGCTGGGGTTCAAATGAACATCTCCATGTCTTCAGAGCCCACCCTCTTCACCGCTCAGATCAGGTTGAAACTCTGCCCGTGGACTCTCTCATTGGAAAGTCATCAGAGCAAGGAAACCAGTAACATTTGCTCCTTCTTGTCTTTCAGTTCTTGGCTTAAATGTCACCACCTGAAGGAGATCTTCCCTGGCCATCCATCTAAAATAGGCCCTCTCTCCTCCTCCCCTCTCCTTTTCACGTCTCCTCCTTCCCCCCCTCTCTTAACAGAGAATGAGTCTCTCCAAGACACATCCCATTGTCTGAAATGTGTTAGTTTTCTTCTATTATTTGTTTTCTTCTACATAATTTGTCACTTCCCCAGAAGGCCACCTGGGTGAGAACAAGGACCTTATCTTTTCACCACCTTATCTCCAGCTTCTAGCCAGTACCTGGCACAGAGTGAGTGCTCACCAAATACTTGTTAGCGGGTGTTATTGGATGAATGGATGGATGGACAGATAGACTGATGCATGGCTGGATGGCTGGATAAACTGCTACTGCTGGGGAAATTTGGCTTCTCAAGCAGAAAAGAAGTGCAACCTTGGAACTAATCAGGTTCTGGCTAGAAGAAATCAAAAGGTGTCTCCCTTATGAATGTATTCTTGTATATAGACATTATGTACAGCATTTGTGTTCTAAAAAAATAGACTATATACATGCATATGCTAGTATATGCATAGAATCTCTCTAAGAGGATACACAAGAAAATGGTGTAGAACTGGGTGGTTGAGGTACTAGGGAGAGAGAGAGACTTACTTTTCACTATATACTCTTTTGTTCATTTTGGGGTTTTTTGTTGTTGTTATTTTCTGTTTGTTTTTTAATTAATTAATTTATTTATTTTTGGCTGTGTTGGGTCTTCGTTGCTGTGCGTGGGCTTTCTCTAGTTGTGGCGAGCAGGGGCTACTCTTCGTTGCAGTGCATGGGCTTCGCATTGTGGTGGCTTCTCTTGTTGTAGAGCACGTGCTTTAGTAGTTGCAGCATGCAGGGTCAGTAGTTGTGGCTCATGGGCTCCAGAGTGCAGTAGTAGTGGTGCACGGGCTTAGTTGCTCTGCAGTACGTGGGATCTTCCTGGACCAGGGATCGAACCCGTGACCCCTGCATTGGCAGGCAGATTCTTAACCACTGCACCACCAGGGAAGTCCCTCTTTTGTTCATTTTGAATTTGCTACTACGTGCATGTACTGCATGTTCAGAACATATATTTCTTTTTAGAGTAATAATATCAGGTTTCTTTTCCCTGAAAGGCTGGGCAGCAGAGCAAGCCAAGAGGTTAATCAGAGGAAGTTGTTCAAAAGACAATTAACACCTTCTCTCCAACCAGCAGCTTATTTGTAGGAACTGAAGCAAAGTAAGTGTTAAAGCAGGAAAGATTTTACAAGAGTAGATAGGCAGGCAACATTTATTAAGTCATGATTAATGAGCAGGGCTTATTAATTAATTTTTAATAAAATATATGCTCATTGCAACAATTCAAACTTAAAGATGTATCTTAAGCAAAACACCCTCTAGTCTGACTCCTTTGACACACTGTAATTAGAAATTTGATTTTCCTACTTTTTTCTCTTCTTAAAGAAGTGTTCAAGGTGATTTGGTTATGCTTATTTTTGTTTTCTGTGAAAATAGGACCAAACCATAGACATTACTCCTTGACATTCTTTTTTACTTCATGCGTTTTACACATAATTTTAAGTTGGCACGTATGGATCTACCTCATTTAATAGCTATGTAATATACAACTGTGTTGATACAATCAGGTGTTTCTAGGTTATGTTGTTACAAAAATGTTGCAATGACTGGTCTTGTATCTGTCTGTCTATCTACCTATCTGTCTATTTATATCACCATCTATTATTGCTTTAATTTCTGAAAGTTGTCACACATTATTTTTGTCATAATGTTTTAGAAAATGTTTCCTAAAAGGATCTAATTTTTTTTTACAGCTCAATGATGGGTATTTTAGTGTTGGTTTTCTTATGCCTTCATCAGCCATGAATGTTACCAATGTTTTTCATTTTTGCCAAGATTAGGAGAGATGCAGGAGCTCATTATTTAATTTTCATTTCCCTGCTTACACATTGTTTGCTACCCATTGTCATTTCCTCTTCTGTTCACATTCTTTGCCTGTTTTTTCCATTGGGTTGTTTGTATTTTTCCAGTTTATTTGGAGGAGCATGTTCATCCCAGGCAGAGTAAGCCTTTGTTATTTGAAGTTTAAATATTTCCTCCCACACTCTCATTTATCTTTAGACGTCACTTGTGATGTCTTTTGTCATATAGAAGTTTGAAATTTTTCTGTAATCAGATCTTTCTATTTTTTTCCTTCATAACTATTAATGACCATGGATGTTTGTGTAACCCAGTGGGTTTCATGCTGCACTCCTAACCTTTGGGTTTCATGGGGATGAATGCATGTAAAAGGGGTGGGAGTGAGTGGGGTTGGCTATTCAGAGCTCACCACTGCCCCTTCCTCTGTTTTTATTATCTTTCACATGCTACCAGCAACACTGTCATGGAGGAGGGCCTAGGACCTGCAGCCAGAATTATCAGACAAAGTATTTAACCTCCCTGGGCCTTAGTTTCTTAATTTCCTCATCTATGAGATGGGGATTTAGAATAGATCCTGCCTGTGGGATTGTGGTGAGGCTTCCAAGAGCTGGTGCACAGAAAGCCACTGCTTAATTAGCACTTACCACGTGGCGAACACTGTGATGTACGCACATACATTCTCAGGACACAGGATTATCCCTGTTTTACAGAGGAGGAAACTGAGTTCCAGGGAACTTAGCTAACTTGCCTAACGGCACAAGAGTAGTGAGTAATGGAGCCAAGATTGGCACCCTGGTCCCTGGGGGACTTGCAGGCCTCAGTCCTCCTCTTATCTACTCCGCAGATAAGAGTATTGTTATTTATTGAGCACCTACTATGTTCCTGCCCGGTGCTAGGTGTTGGGGATCCAGCAGTGAACATGACAGCCCCAGGCCCTTGTTGCTTACAGTCTACTGGGAGAGGCAGTCATTAACGACGAGACAATTTCACGTTCAGTTCAGCGCAATTATGAGCTGGACAATGAGCGACAATAACGGTGATTCCTCTTTTGTATTAGGGGATCGGGAGAGGCCTTTCTGAGAATATTCTATCTGACCAGCAACATAAAGAATGAGTAAGAACTGGCTGGCTGGAAACTGCAGCACATCAAACAGGTGGGCTCCTTGGCAGAGGAAAAAGCTTGGCAGGCCCCAAGAATGGAATAGAAGGTCAGTCTGGTGGGAAAGCAGCCTGTGCAAGAGCAGGGTTTGTGGCGGGGAGGAAGAGGTCGGGGGTGCCAGACATGCAAGGCCCATGTGAATTAAGATTAAAAGTCGGGACTTTATTCTAAAGCCAATGGGAAGTCATGGAGGGTTTAAGCAAGGGAATGCTGCAACCTGCTTGTGCTTTAAAGATATCACTCTGGGGCTTCCCTGGTGGTGCAGTGGTTGAGAGTCCGCCTGCCGATGCAGGGGACGCGGGTTCGTGACCCGGTCCGGGAAGATCCCACATGCTGCGGAGCGGATAGGCCCGTGAGCCATGGCCGCTGAGCCTGTGCGTCCAGAGCCTGTGCTCCGCAATGGGAGAGGCCACAACAGTGAGAGGCCCGCGTACCGCAAAAAAAAAAAAAAAGATATCACTCTGTGAACATACACATACCCTATGATGAAGCAATTCTACCCCTAGGTAGATACCCAACACAAATACCTATTTACATGGGCCAAACACAAAAATCCTGACAACTTCTCTTTGTGAAAGCCCCAAACCATAAACCACTCCGATGTCTCTCAGTGCTTGACTGAATAAATAATAATATATTCAGACAATGGAATACTATACAGCAATGAAGCTGAACAAATTGTAACTATACAGAACAATGTGGATGGATCTCTCAAACACAATGGTATAAAATAATACACATTGTATTCTTGTATATAAAGTTCAAAAAGGGGCAAAACTAATCTATGGCATTAGAAATAAGGATGGTAGTTGTCCTGGGGGAGTAATGGGTATGACTAGGCGGGGACATATAGGGACTTCTGGGATGCTGGTGATATTCTGCTTCTTGACATGGGTGTTGGTTACACAGGTGTGTGCAGTTTAGACAAACTCATCAAGCTTAACTGTTATGATTTGTGCATGACTCTCTAGTATGTTCCACTCGGCCAGTATGTGAGCATTGAACTGGAAAGCCAGCAGGTGCAGTCTGAGGGAGCCGAGGTAGGGCTGTTACAGAATCCAGGCAAGTGGTGGTTGGCCCAGAGTGGTGGTGGCAGTGATGAGAAGCTCAGAATGGGTTGGAGAGACACGTTGGAGAATCGCCCACAGGACAGGCGACGGTGGGGGGACTGACAGCTTGTGAGTGTGGAGGCGGGGAGGAGGGGGCACCAGGTTTGCCCCCGCCCAGCTTCCAGCATGAGCACACGTGTGCGAAGAGGCATCAGAGCTAAGATGAGAAGGTATGGGAGGAGCAGATTTGAAGAGGATGGTAGAGGGAATTCCCTGGAAGTTCAGTGGTTAGGACTTGGTGCTTTCACTGCCGAGGGCCTGAGTTCATTCAGTCCCTGGTTGGGGACATAAGATCCCACAAGCCATGTGGAAAAAAAAAAAAAAAAAAAAAAAAAATCATGAGCAAGACGGTGGTGGAATCCAAGGCCTTAGTTTTGGGCATGTGAAGTTTGAGATGTTTCCCAAAGGCCACATCATGGAGGCAGATGGATAAATGGATGTACAGTAGGATTTTATTTGAAAAAGACTTCTGCTACTTGAAAGAAAAAAAACAACAAAAACCCCCTGAAAGCCCCCGTTCTAGCCCTTTTTCCTTTTACAAAGCACTTTCATTTCCATTATCTCATTTCATTTAATTTCATGACAAAGATTCTTGTCTGTATGGGAGGCAAGGCGGGGGTGGGGTGGGGGAATGTTGTTTCTTTATGTAGGAAGTGGAGATGTGTTCACGTGTATGCTGTTCTGTGAACGGGCTATATTTACCCACTCAAAGAGGGGGCTCTGGGATAGGAGCCTGGGCTGACACACAACGAACGGCATCAGCCAGGACGAGAGAGCTGGTTGAGGCCCTGGATTTGGCTCTCACTGCAGGGGGGCGAGCTCAGAGGTCTGAGATCCACATGTAAGGGGCAGAGAAGGTTCCCACCAGCCTGGACCCCTGGGACAGGCCGTAAGTGGCAGAAACACACTTTGTTACTTCTTGATTCAGTCTGTCCCTGCTTCCCCCTGAGGAAAATGGATTGCATCTTTCCCCTGCTGTCCCCTCCAAAGCTCGCATTGCCCTCAGCGAAGAGTCCTCAGCACAGGCCACTAGGCCTGGCCTTGTCCCCTGTAACCTGGCTCTTGAGCCCAGTAATCAGCACAGGGACTATTGCTGTCCCACGACCTCCAGACTGAGGACTGTGCCCTGCTTCGTGGTGTTCGGTGCCAGACATGTCCTTCCCTTGCCTTCTGGAATAAACCCTCAGAACCCAACCAATGAGCTTGAAGCTGGACATTCTTTTGTCCACACCCCAGTTGTCCACTGTACACTCAGGGACTAGTCCTTGTCTTTACAAAATCCTCTGAAAATGCTCCAGACCTTGACTGACCCCATACCTATTTTTTCAACAGAATACTTGCACATGGTTTATAGGCAAATTGGAGTCAAAACTTGGACACCCCCCCACCCCCGGCCCCGCAATGAGCAATGAAGGGCCAACTCACGGGGACCAACTCAGTCCAAAATAATGTAATCCCATGAAGGTGTCCAACGACAGTGTGAACAGTGTCTCTGGAAGAGGCAGTAGTCACAAAGCGTCAAGAGGGTCAAAAGTTGTGTCACAAAGCCTTAAAAAATATGAATACCTTTTGTTATAGCAATTCCACCTCGAGGAGTTCATTTAGATAAAATAATGCATGGAAGCAAGATGAATTTATGAGGATGTTTACTGTAGCATTGCTTATCACAGAGAAAAAATGAAAATAATCTAGATACCCAACAACAGGAGACTCATTAAAAGTAGAAATTCAGATAATACCCTGCCTCATTACAAATGATGTTGGGCAAATTGACATGAAATTACATCCATGACACATTATGTATGTGTTAGGAGCTGTTCAGTAGCAAGTGACAGAAATCCATCTCAAAATGGGAAAAGCATGGGAAGGATTTGTTGGCCCGTGGAATCCAGAGGAGAGTTGAACATTCAAGATTCGGGAAGGACCACAGTGTGGCCAGATCTTACGATATGGAATCCTCGGACTTCCCTGGTGGCGCAGTGGTTAAGATTCCACGCTCCCAATGCAGGGGGCCTGGCTTCGATCCCTGGTCAGGGAACTAGATCCCACATGCATGCCACGGACTTCCCTGGTGGCGCAGTGGTTAAGATTCCACGCTCCCAATGCAGGGGGCCTGGCTTCGATCCCTGGTCAGGGAACTAGATCCCACATGCATGCCACCAACTAAGAGTTCGCATGCCACAACTAAGGAGCCCATGACCTGCAACTAAGGATCTTGGCTGCAGCAACTAAGACCCAGCACAACCAAATAAATTTAAAAAAGAAAGAAAGAAATGGAATCCAGTCTCAGCTCCAGGACACTCTCTCCATCTGCCATGTTTACCTCTCCCTGTGTACAAGACTCACTTTCTCACTGCCCACCAGACAGCAGGGGACAAGGTTTGGGACACAGGAAAGAGTCTACCTGAAGCTGTCTCTAGCCCTCAATCCAGAAATCCCAAGCAAGGAATATATCGGCCACCTTCGGTCAAGTGCCCAAATCACAGCCAGTCAACTGTGGGCAGGGCAGCCAGACACTGTGATTGGCCAAGCTGCATCCAAACCTGCCTCTGGACCAATCCACTAAGACCGGGGAGGGGTCTCCTTGACCTAACAAGAGAGCTCCTGAATTAAAAGGAGAAGAACACTAATAATCTCAGTTATCCTCTACATATTCATAATGGAAATGGATAACAAAACAGTAAGCACAGTGAGGTCCCATTCCTGTAAAAACATAGGAGAAAAAAGTCTGAAAATATATTCTAAAATGTTAAAAGTGATTTTCTTGCACTTGTGCTGTGTTTGGACACCAATTATTTGTGAGATTAAATTTTTTGAAAAGAGAAAAGTTATAATTGATTCTGTGAGTTCAGAACATTGAGTTGGGAGATTATCCTTTATGGCTCTCTCCTTCAGCCAGCCCATGGTAGATTTGAAAAACAAATAATTCTGTGAACTGCAGACCTCATTCATGTCTCCAGTCATCCATCCATCCAACAAATGAATATTTACCGGGAGCCCAATAAGTGCCAGGCAGCAATATGTGCTGGAGATGCAGTGATTAACTGAGGGCCGGACCCTGCCCTCAAGGAGCTCGCAGTCTGGCAGAAGAAACAGATGAGTACATAACCAGTTATGTTATAAGAAAATAAAAACAGAAGTGTCAGCAGCATGTTAGGAAAATATAGACCAAAGAACAACACGTTCTGTTTAGGGTCATCTTCAAAGGTGGTGTTGAGGCATTGGGCTTTGAACTGGGCCCTGAAGGTAGAACATGCAGCAAAGGGCTTATAGGGTGAAGGAAACAGTGTATGCAAAGTGCAGAGTCCACCAGCAGGACCTGGAGGTGGCAGTTAGTTGGGTGCAGCAGGAAGTCTTGGGGAGCAGCCAGTGAATTCCATTCACTAAGCATTTAGTGAGCACCTATTACTGGTTGGGCTTTCGGCTAAGGGCTTGCTGATGAGATAGGAAAGCTATTTGGGATTAGATACCAGAGGACCTTGAATGCGTTGTTCTCTTTTCCAATAAAACAAAATTGAGCTTTAAATGTGGGCTTATCACGTCTCCTCTAGGAGAGACAAAGACCTTCCCCACCCATGGGGCCTCTCAAGTGTCCTCAGCTCAGGCACCTCCACATTAGGGAAGGAACTGGGTGTGTTGGGGGCAGGGAGTGGAGGATTCAAACTCCCTGCATCCTGAGTTTGTAATTTCACGCAAGTGCCAAAGATATTGGGAAACAAGGTATTTGGGGAATTTTCCCAGGGACTGGTACAGAAGTCGAGCTGTGCTCAGAAGGTCCTAGCTGGGCTTCACAGTGAACGCACAGAACCACTGGCACTACCTTCCCAGCTCCCAGGCTCTGGAGGGGCTCTGGGGAAGGGGGATCACTATCTCTGATATGTCTTTCACGCGCTAAGCCGAATGACCTTGGCTGAATTGCTGAGGGTGATGTAAGATTAGGTAGCCACTTAGTCAAAAATAGCTCTCATGCTGACTCCAGCCCACAGAGTAGCATCCTAGTGAAGGGGGCACAGATGGGCCACGGCTGGGCACGCATGGGGAAATTCCCTCCCTGGTCCTCACCACTGGAACATCATCTGGGAGTGTGAGATGGGACTTCGGAACTGCTGACGGGTGATGTCCCGTGCTTGTCCGTTTGGCAGCAGAAATGTGGCTGTTTTGCAGGAGCACAGAAGCCAAGAGGCCATAAAGACAGAAATCCAGTGCAAACATTAAAATAAAAGTAAGAAGGTGCAGAGTGCAGAGAGGGCGCTGGACTAGGAGTCTTCAGATCGGCTGCTACCATTGACACTCTAGAGCCAGGCACTTTCTTTATTCATTTGACAAATATCCCCTGAGCTGCCACCGTGTGCCAGAGACTGTGCCAGCCCTGGAAGCACAAAAGGCACTGACAGACGCTGTTCCTATTCTCAGGGAATTTCAGCTTTTGGTAAGCAGTCTTCTACCTATCCTAATAATAAGTAACCTTTTCTGACATCTTCCCCATGCTAGGCACTTTACAAGACATTGGCGCTCACAGTGAACAAGCCACACACAGACCCATGCCACCTGTAGCTTACAGTCTGGAGGAAGAAAAGAAAAATAACAGATGAAAACAAAAAACAGACAAATTGTCTTTACAATAAAAATTCCAATAAAATTTGCTAAAGGCCCTTCTAGGTCTAAGAGCAAGACCTCTCTGTTGAATGGGACTGTTTCTAATTTGTTCAAGGCTTCTGCCTTGTGAAGGAGCATATGAAAGCCCTTGTACTGCCGCTCTGGAAGTGACATTGGGGAAAAATCATTTGGACTTTGTGTGAGGAACAGGCGCCTCTCCCACTGCTTTTCAGAGTGGGTGTTGGTCTAATATTTTTGGAGGACAACTTGGCAACATTCATTAGAACTCTAAAAAGATAACTGGGGCTTCCCTGGTGGCGCAGTGGTTGAGAGTCCGCCTGCCGATGCAGGGGACGCGGGTTCGTGCCCCGGTCCGGGAGGATCCCACATGCCATGGAGCGACTGGGCCCGTGAGCCATGGCCGCTGAGCCTGTGTGTCCGGAGCCTGTGCTCCGCAACGGGAGAGGCCACAGCAGTGAGAGGCCCGCGTACCACAAAAAAAAAAAAAAGAAATATACACCCTAAAGTGGGCTTCCCTGGTGGCGCAGTGGTTAAGAATCCGCCTGCCAATGCAGGGGACACGGGTTCGAGCCCTGGTCTGACAGATCCCACATGTCCCGGAGCAACGAAGCCCGTATGCCACAGCTACTGAGCTTGCGTTCTAGAGCCCACAGGCCACAACTACTGAACCTGCATGCCACAACTACTGAAGCCTGCGTGCCACAACTACTGAAGCCTGTGTGCCTAGAACCTAGTGCTCTGCGACAAAGAGAAGCCACCTCAATGAGAAGCCCGCGCATCACAACGAAGAGTAGCCCAGTAGCCCCCGCTCGCAGCAACTAGAGAAAGCCCACACACAGCAACAAAGACCCAACACAGCCAAATATAAATAAATGAAATAAATTAATTAAAAAAAAAAACCACCGTAAAGCAATCTACAGATTCAATGAAATCCCTAAAAAAATAGCCAAATCCCACAAATTCCATTTTTTAGAAGTGGAAAAGCTGATTCTGAAGTTCATATGGAATTTCAAGGAACTCCAAATAGCCAAAACAATCTTGAAAAAGAAAAACAAAGTCTGAAGACTTACACTTCTTGATTTCAAAATTTACTACAAAGCTACAGTAATCAAAATAATGTGGTATTGGCATAAGGATTGTCTTACATATAGATCAATGGAATAGAATTGAGAGTCCAGAAATAAACCTGTACATCCTCATTCAACTGGTTTTCAGCAAGCATGCTAAGACCATTCAATGGGGAAAAGAATAACCTCTTCAGCAAATGATGTTGAGACAACTGGATATCTACATGCAAAGAATGAAGTTGAGCCCTTACCTCACACCATATAAAATTAACTCAAAATGGTAAAAAGATCTAAATATAAGAGCTAAAACTACAAAACTCTTAGGAAAAAAACCATGGGCATGAGTCTTCATGACCTTGAGTGTAAGCAACAAAAGAAAAAATAGATAAATTGGAGTTCATCAAAATTAAAAACTTTTCATTGGGATATAACCGACATATTAGTTTCAGGTGTACAACATAATGTTTTCATATTTGTGTATATTGTGAAGTAATCACCACAATAAGTCTAGTTAACATGCATCACCATACATAGTACAAATATTTTTTTGGTGAGAACTTTTAAGATCTACCCTCTTAGCAACTTTCAAACATGCAATATAGTATTTTTTAGATTTTTATTGAAATATAGTTGATTTATAATGTGTTAGTTTCAAGTGTACAGCAAAGTGATTCAGTTATACATACATGCCTATATATATATATATATATATATATATATATTCTCTTTTAGATTCTTTTCCATTATAGGTTATTACAAGGTATTGAGTATAGTTCCCTTTGCTATACAGTAGGTTCTTGTTGGTTATACAATACAGTATTATTAACTGTAGTCACCATGCTGTATGTTATAGCCCCATGACTTATTTTTTTTTAACTAGAATTTTGTACCCTTTGACACCTTTCACCCATAAAATTTAAAACCTCTACGTATCAAATTCACTACCAAGAAAATGAAAAGAATGCCACAGAATGAAAGAAAATATTTGCAAATTATGTATCTGATAAGGCTCTTGTATCCAAAATATGTAAAGAAACTGTAAAACTAAACAATAAAAAGACAAACGGCCCAATTTTTCAAATGGGCAAATGTCTTGAATAGATATTTCACCAAAGAATACATATGAATGGTCAACAAGCACAGGAAAAGAGGCTCAATGTCATTAGTCATTAGGGAAATGTAAATCAAAATCACAATGAGACACCACTTCACATCTACTAGGATAGATATAATTTTTTAAAAAGTGGAAAATGACAAGAGTTGACAAGGATGTGGAGAAATTGGAACTCTCATACGTCACTGGTAAGAATGTAAGATTGTACAGCCAGTGTAGAAAACAGTTTCATGTTTCCTTAATAAGTTAAACATACAATGACCATCTAACCAGCAGTTCCACTTCTAAATATATATCCCAAAAAATCGAATGTAACTGTTCAATCAAAAACTTATATACGCATGTTCACAGGTGTTCACTAGTCACAACAGCTGAAAGGTGGAAACAACACAAAAGTCCCTCAAATGATGAATGGATAAACAAAATAAGGCATATTCATACAGTGGAATATTCGTTGGCTATAAAAAGAATGAAGTGCTGGTGTGTGCTACTACATGGATGAACACTGAAAACATTATGCTAAGTGAAAGAAGCCAGACACAAAAGGTACATATGATTCCATTAATATAAAATACTCAGAAAGGGCAAATCCACAGAGACAGAAAACAGGACTAGTGGTTACCAGGGTCTGGGAGAGGGGAATAGGGATTGATTCCTTAATGGGTACAAGGTTTCCTTTTGGGATGATGAAAAATCTCTGCAACTAGATAGTGGTGATGGTTGTACAATATTGTGAATGTACTAAACACCATTGAACTGTACACTTTAAAATGGCTAAAATGGTGAAAAAAAATTGTGTGCATTCCAGAAAAATAACCTGAAAGACAGGCACTAAAATGTTAACAGGGATTATTTCCTGGTAATGGTGGGAGTGACTTTTTACTCTCTCCTTTTTTCCTTTTTTGGACTTCCTGATCATTTTACAATTAAGCACGTTTTGTATTAATAACTGGAGTGAATAAAGCCACAATGAGCTGTTTTCACTTTAGAAAGCAAGAAGGAAAGGAAGAAAGGAAGGAGGGGAGAGAGGAAGGAAGGAAGGGAGGGAGGGAGAAAGGAAGGAAAAGAGAGCCCTTGAACCACCCCCCTCCTTGTCTCTCCCAAGGGGGTGCAGGCCTTGCTAGAGTGACTGAGAGTTGTAAGGATTTCTGGTTAGACGTTAAGAAGGGCGTTTTAGGTCAGTAGGGGTGAGGTCACAGCCAACAGAATTCTTTACTTGGCCTATGGAAAGGTCCCCAAGATAAATTATGTAAAAAGCAAGTTTCAGAACAGAGTCTCAACACCCACACACACACACACACACACACCCCACACACACATACGTGTGCACACATAATTACTGAAGGGAGGTTACACATACTTTTGTAAATGCAAAGATACTCTCTGCCAAAATGAATAAAAAGTAGCAAAAATGGTTTTCCCCAGGGAGGGGAACTGGGTGGCTGGGGAGCAGGAGAGGGAGGGAAGGAGGCTGACTTTTCACTGTGTATATCCCTCTCTGTGCCTTTTGAATGTGGTAGCATGGACTTTCAAAGATATATACTTTTTTCCTGAGTACCTGCTTTATGTCATTAAAAACAAAGTTTCTGAAACATAGGATAAAAAATATTTAGGTTAAAAAAACACTTTTTGTTTGTTTCTGCTCTATTTTATATTTACTAAACTAACAGCAGACATTACTTAACATAAATAAGACAGGTATTTTTTTAAAACATTCAAACAACACAGAAATATTTAAAGTACACACAGAACACTCCTAGCTTACTTTCAAAGGGAAAATACACTTATAATAAAATGTATTTTTAAATAAAATAAAGGCATCAGGGAAATGGTCATTTGTTTTTTTAACTTCCTTTTCCTTTTTTTCTAAATTTTCTATAATGACATTTATTATTTTATGTTGGAAAAGGTCTGTAATTAACTGAGTTTTTCAATGTAAAGCCACCAGTCTCAGGCCGCTGATGAAGCCCTGCTGGCCTGGCCTTGACTTCCGAGCAGCCCTGGACCCTTCCCTCTGGCCCCGCTCTCTGCAGCCTCCTTGGCCCAGACTCTGGACCCTACCTCTCCTGCTGCCCTCAGATGGCTTGCCTCGCCTACCAAACTGTTCACCTAGTCCCCATGTTAGGTCTCCTTAACCCTTGGCACTCGCTGGTGGAATTAGGGCACAGCAGAGGGCAAGGTGCTTCCAGTTTCCTCTCTAGGAGGGGCATGAGGGCTGTTTTGAAGGTGTGTTTGTCCAACAAGCACAGGGTTTTTACTTTGATGTATGTTATAGTCAAAGAAAAATAAAGTTATCCAAAGAATATTTTATTCATGCTTTGTGTTAGGTTGAGCAAACATTAATTGTCCATTTTAAAGAAGGGGATGTGTAGGTGTTGGGGGGAGACTGATGGAGATGAAGGAGTGGACCAGGCCCGGGACCACCCTCCCTGCCCCCCGGTGTGGCCACAATGGGGGGAACTTGATGTTTGGCTGCCAGTCCCCACCCTGTAGATGAAAAAGGAAAACAAAGATGCCTCCAGCCTCCCTGTCTCCAGACTTGTTGGAAAACCTCCCTGGTCTGCCCCCATGTTCTGGGACCAACGGTTTAGAAATTTTTTCCTGGGATTTGTTTTCTGGGCCTTTCCCCATCTTGGCTTCTCTGCTCTGCTATTCCCTGCACACTTCTGAGGTGATGCTAGGTTAGATCAAAGTGAGCTGGTCAGAAACTTCCAAGGTCCTCTGGCGACTGCTGCAACAAGGTCCTTACTGCCCCTGGATAACTCCTCCATTGCCTAAAATTCCTCCATTTGAGAACCATCTTTTTGCATTATCAATTCTAAATTTCAGTTTAAAGACGAACAAGAAGTTCATTTTCTCCCCCTGAGTTGTAAAAAATAAACAACTGTGTAAAGTAGAAAAAAGTAGACCCCCCCCACCCCACCCCGCCAAAGCCACAAAACATCCACACACTCAGTACTTAAAGGCAACCACTGTAATATTTTGGAGAATTTCTTTGATGTCTTTAGAAATAAATCTGAGTTGTTATTATTGTTTTATATAGTTATAATCATTCTCCATATCAATTTTGATCCTTTTTAATAATCTCATTTCAAAAGAAGTATTTTTTTCATGTTTCTGTAAATCCTGGCTGTGCTGTGCTATTAATGGAGCAGGAGGGAAGAGGGCAGAGCACAACTTTTGAAAGAATGACATAGCCCGAGGACATGACATAAACGGGTTAGACCCAAATGGGTCCAAGATGGTGGACAAGTCGACTTCCATTAGACCTTGAGCCTCAGTATACGCTCATTGTAACACATCAGCAAGCTAAATGACACACCCATAGGCGCCATGACAGTTTTAAGGCAACCATAAGGATCAAAAAGTGGGCGGTGGCCCAATTCCTGCAAATCCTTGCCCTTTCCCTAAATGGCTGGAATACTCCTCCCACTCATTAGACTATGAAATTACCCACCCCTATAAAAACTGACAACCCCATACCCTGGTGCCTTTCTCACCTTCTGAGATGGCCCACACTCTGTCTGAGGAGTGTGTTTCTCCCAAGGCCTTTGTCACCTTCTGAGATGGCCCACACTCTGT